>NC_087222.1:12120734-12170639 GCF_015104395.2 Macrobrachium nipponense
CATCAACAGATGGTGAATTATTGCGCATCCGAGATGGAGTCACGACATAACACCCGCCTTTTGAGGAGATGTTGAGAACGAACCATGCAAATCGTATCTTGTTCACCGACGATGTTGAGAGAGGAGATGATGATTCTTGCGAAGACTACTCATTCATGCTGAACTGGTTGTTCCCAAAGTGGTAACACTGGAGAGGCAGAGTTCAGAACATCTTAGTGCTATCCATTCTGAATAGATTGAGTGTACATCTGGTGGCATCCTAAGACCGAACCAGGAACACAGTCTCTAGTATCCAAACTCTGGGGAGGGGAGTAGACTCTGTAGCATTCCATCTTATTCCCTTGTCCATTGCCCAGTGTTAACCCAGGAAGTAGAGGGAAAAGGGGAGGAAGGATTGGACTGTCCTTTTTAGCCCGCTATTTCTTTGTTGGAACTAGCACGTGATCATCAACTTACAGCGATGATAGCAATGCACAGACTTAGGAAACGAATTTGCCTCAGCAAAAAAATGCTTCCTGAAGCAGAGGTTCTCACACACCAAATGGAGAATCCTCTTCTACCAACTGGTTTGTTCGCATGAATGTGAGTGAGCATTGAGTGGAATTTGAATGCACCAAATTTGACAAGAACTTACAATATCTTGCCAAGCATCTGTCTTCTCTGGGATTAAAACCTCATGAAGAGGACCGCACAAAGAACCTGCTCTCTGACTCTTGTATGTCCTGTCTTAAAAGACAGACATCTAAAGAACTTGTAAGACACTAATGCTAGCGATTACAAGCAGGGGAGTCACTGAATGACTCACACCCCTCTCCCGGCCCACACCAAAATTGGGATGGTGAGTTGTCTCTGCAGCACTGAGTTTGGATGTATAATCCCCCATAGAGATTTATACATTTGGAGTGTCTCGTGAACGAGCCCTCTCCAATGCAGTATAATAGGTCTAGAGAAGGAATCTCTAGACTTATGGTAGGAGAACGAACTGAAGTTTGTGCTGCTAGAGCTTTCTGAAACACTACACCCAGGGGTAGGGTAACTGGTCCTAGCCTCGAAAGATTAGGATAGCCTACAGGAGATCCAATAGCTTCCTCTATGAAACAAGAGGCAGACCCTTCGAAGGTCCCACTAGTGGAGCTTCTTAAGAGCAGAGAGTATACCTTCTTCTTCTTAGATCAATCAAGTCTAGAATTCTAGAGAGGGATGGAGGCGATTGTCTGACGAGACACACCAGGACTGCATGAAGACTGCAACACAGAATGGTCCATCAACAGTTCTGGATACTCAAGCATCAGTAAAAAGCACGAGCACTCGGAATGACTTGTGAACAATTGTTCGACACAACATAATAAGATGAAAGGGATGATACACATGAATGTCTTGTCCCTTCTCTTGTTCTGTGCCTGAACTGAAATTGTCTGTCAGCTGCTCTGGATGCTCGCACGTCAATATGAGCATGAGCACTTGGAATGACTTGCGAACAAGCGTCCGACACAGCACCTGTCCAGAGGCGAACCTCTCGACAGGTGACGGGAATACAAACCAAAGTCTGCACACCTGCTACTCCTAAAACACAAGCCCAGGGTCAAACGAATCGGTTCCTAAACCCAAAGGTTGAGAAGAGCTGAAGAAAGATCCCATTACCTCCTTGGGAGGAGGCAGCCCCTTAGAATTCCTGCAGGAGGACTCCTTAGGGGAGCAAAGCATCCTTCCTCTTCTTGGCCAGAGGAGGCCGGTACGGATTCCAGGCCTCCTTGAGCTTCAGAAAAGGAAGGGAAAAGCAATGAGAAGACGTTCTTCAGTGGGACTACTTCTACATGATGAAGAAAAAGAATATCAGAAGTAGAGTCAGAATAATCACAGGGAACAGCTGGCATAGATGATATTCAATGATAAAACTGAAACAAAACAGCAGCATATTAATATGATTCACAGCAGGGGAATCATACACACACTTGTGGGCCAGTGCCAGAGCATGCTATCATGTCACAGATACAATCTCGATGTTTAGGATAACTAAAACAAAGAGATAGCCACCCAACTACTGCTGTGATTTACTATCGCTCACTGTCAGCCTGTGGAAAACAGAAAACATGATTAATAAAGAATGATACTCCTCTCGTACCAAAGGGCACTGCCCTCCGAAACGAGAAGAAATCCCCAATCATCAACACCATACACCACCCCCTCTTCCTTGCCCAACAAGTGAGCGAAGAGGGCAAAGGAGAAGGAAGAATACCAGGAGAGAAAAAACTATGGCCAAACTTCTGAGGTTTCCCCCGGTAAATTCTCCTGGAGCATAAGCATGAGTCTCAAATCCAGTACTAAATATATACTGCTTTCCTTTACTATTAAAGGGTGAAAAAAATGTAAGGGTATTTATGTAAGTGTTTACATAATAAAAATATGGAATGTTAGTTCATATATATAAAAGACTAAAACTAAGAGGTCAACCAGATTGCTTGCAGGAATGTGATCAGACCAGAGACAATAAAGTATGTAGGCTAAGATGACGTGCCGCCACTTGTGTTCATTCATTTGTTTTGAAACATTAGTCCAAGCTCCCTGCTTGAGACAACTACCACGACCTATAATTCAAACGGCCTACGTGATCTGTAGTGTGTCTCATTTTGTATGTATGTTCATATGTTCGAGCTACTGGTTCTGCTCCTTTAGACTTGTAACCGAGATGGTAGTGAGAATAGAGTCAGCCATCATCATTGGCAGACCTCCTACCTCTTTACCTAAGCTTTATCATGTAGAGAGAATAGAATTAGCCATCATCATTGGCAGAAGCGATCAAGCTATTGTCATTAGAAGACCTGTACAATCCTACTTGATCTTCACCATGTAAACTCAGAGAATATAAGTATTTTTATACTTCGTGTTTTCTACTAAGAACCTCACATCAGAAAGAATCATCATGAGTTTAACACATTGTTGTCATAACCAAAGAAAGATAATACCGACTTCGTAAGTGATCTACAAACCCCAAGACACTCCAATGAATATGGAAGTGCAATACCAACCGACTCAGCGTAAGATTATCGCAAGTCTAACATTACCTCATAGGGCGCCTTATTATACAAGGCAACAGCCCTAAAATTGGTGGTAGATTACCAGAAGAACTTTACAAACGTCTTCCGAAGAAAAACCAGAATAATGAACAATAATATCATCAGAAGTCAACGACGACGAAAAGCAGCAGATTCTTCAAGCTTAAGTATCATCGTTTAGTGAGCGACTTCAGAAAACAACAAGAAACTCTTCAACGTCTTCCGAAGAACAACGAATAATATAATTACACAAGTCAACGACGAAGAAAGCAAGAGATTCTTCAAGCAACTTAGTATCATCGTTTAGTGAGCATTTTCAGTAGTGAATAACTTCAAGAAACAAACCCGACGTGTCTTTTTCCTACGGCAACGCAAGCTTCGTCTCTCATTAGAATCATTCAAGAAAACATCGTTATTGAGCGTTTCTGGCACTTCAAGAAACAAAACCGAACGCGTCTGCACCATCGGATCTTCAAGGGATCGAATCATCCAAACAACGCGCGCACGGGGAAAACTGAAGCCAAACCAGGTCATCCGCTAAATAGAGAAGGAGGGCCAAGGGCACATCGTTATCGGCAACACTGTACTTCCCACAAAATCAAGCTAAGTACAACCCTTTTTATTCATTTGGAGTAACTTTGAGTGTTTCCTTTGGCAGGTCGAGTTTCGTTATTCCTGTGGCTGAAGTTACGAGACATTCTTCATCTTACTTTTTTACAGAAATTACCTACATCATTGGGATGCGCTACTGCGAGTTTTTATCTTTGAGTTTCTGTTTCCAGAAGTTCTACTGAAATATCATAATCATTTACGGTGTTAATTTTATCATTTGGGGTGATTATTAATCCTTTACGTAACAAATCATATCAAACAGTGAATATGCGTTTACGCAGTGGACGTCTGTATTTATACAGATGCATGGATAGGGTCGTTAGGCACCGTAGTGATTAGAAAACACACAAAAACAAGTGGAACACTCGTACAAATCTAGATAAATTAGAGGTAACACTATTTTGGGTCATTACAATAAATGCTCCTTTGCAAAGTCCCGATCGCAGTTTTAGCCTTGAGTTTTTTTAGTTATATAAAATATCGAACCTCAATGACTCAAATTAACTTTAAAAATACAGCTGGATTGCAAGGAATAACATGTCTGTAAAAAACTTTCATTAGGCTAAATGCGCTGACCAGGATCCCTCACTATTTCAAATTTTAGCAAAGAATGAAGTAAACAACAGCAAGTACAAACAGTTAATATTGAATGCAGTAGAGATAAATTGTCTTAATATGTAATCGCTCAGTTCCTAATAGTTCGTCATTCATACGTTCGTTGCTTTATTCGTCGGAACCAACAACAGAATGCTAAAAACACACAATATGTTGCCGATGGTAAACAGTAGCCCTAAATATCAGAATCAAACAAAGCAAACTCGGTTACTGTGTCACCTAGTCAACGGTCAGGGTCAGTTAAATCTGCCGAGTGTTCAAAGCATACCACATTCCACACAATAAGCGACTCTAGCAGAGTGGGGAAAAGCGATGTTGGATCATACATGCCAATACCTTTTTGAATTAAAAAGGAATTTCCCTATGCATCACACGACCGTATCAAGTAATCAGAGCAGGTTCTCGTTTTTTTTTAATACCTAAGTTATTATAAGTGGTGGTGGATTAAGCCCGACTGTACGCGCCGTAAAAATTAGAATATCTTGTTTTTATGCCTTTAGTCCACGTAATATCCTTTATTTACGGACTCACCGTCTGTTGTTCGAACTTCCCTAATGAGAAGTCCGGATAAGCGAGTGCTTACAGATACCTCTATGAGTTATAAAAAAAACATTGATCTGTATCTAGTGTAATTGTAAGATATCCATCTAGGGTATACCAAAATATTATAATTAACCTCCTGCACAAAATAAGGCGTGTTTATCAAAGGAAAATTCTATAACCCCACCTTCAACATATTAAGATCCGTTTTGAAAAAAAAAAAAAAAAAAAAAAAAAAAAGAACAGTTCATTCAAATAATAACTTATATAGAGGAACTATACATTTGTCTCATAAATTGTAACATTGTTCAAATGACCCAACAGAATTCTCCCACAACCGCAGTCGCAGTTTGCACGCAAAATCTCAAGATGCATGCACCCTCGAATGTCTTAGTGCGTGTAAAAAGACTTTGCTGGGATCTGAAATTTTAATCCTTCCCGACACCTTCTGAAATAAATAACGATTTCCGCGAACAAAGCCCTAGACACGGTTGACTCGCAGCGACAAGTTAATCTAGTAATCCACAAAACCTATACATATAAATATCGCATTTCTTTTATTGTTGCTAATTTTTAATTACGCCCAATCATGTCGTAGATTAATCTCTCTTATACTCTATCTAAAGTAATATCCGTAAAGTCATTCAAGCAGAGGTGATTCAGCAGAAATTTCCTTTATCTTTTATCTGAATACCAGGAAGTTTCTCCACTAGCGAGTGATCTCTGGGGAAAACGGATGTATTTAATTTACAACCAAAATACCAGGTCCTAAGGACAGAAAACATAAAGCTATATGTAATGAATATATTGATAAAAACAGATAATTATATATCTGTAAATAGAATCCATGACCTGAGGGGTCATTGGCGAATTAGGAGCGTCCTACGTGACAAGACAAATCTAGATCACGCTATGCAATGCCTGCAGAAGCCTGGTTTAAGTTTGTTTGAAAATGTCATCGATTTGTATCTTGTCAACTATTCATAACACCTTCCATGGGAAGACGGTTTGACCTGTTAACCTGCGCCGGAAACTTGTACTTCCGAGCCTACGGACTACGTATGTTTTTTTTTATGTGAATCGCTGAGATAGCTAATGTATCGCTATCAACGTGATGCTCTAACAATTCAGTTCATTTCTAGTGATCAAACGGAACGGTCTCCTGACCGAACTGTCTCTCTTGTTATGGAGTTCAGAAATAAAGTTGTTGTACTGTTATCAACTTATCCGTTTGAATCATCTCCTTTATACTAAGAAGAACCACTCTACTAAGATACCACATAACGAGAGGAGAAAAAGAAGGAACAAGTAATGCTTACGAACGACAGTCGTAAGAAAAGACAACCAGTCTTCGCAAAAGCGAAACGAACAACAATGGTGGGGCAGCGTCCAAAGAAGACTAACATTAACAAGAACCATATCAGCCGACCGAAGAATTTGAAACATCAACTTTCAGCTTTAAGTCAATAATAAACTGAGGAAACAGGATCTTCAATCAACGCAACTGTTAACATTCTATGAAGACGAAGATATGTCCTTCATTGAGAAGCATACAAGCATCAACATCGACGATTGAGTGACTGTTATCACATATCTCCGAGAATCAACACCGGACGCGGAGCAGCATCGAACATCAACAGAAAGAAGAAACACATAAAGGAAACAAGCGCGATCACAAGCAAGGACGTGGACAGTAGGCCAAGAGGAAGCAACGCGAGGAAGAGGGAGGCTGTGACGTCATCACGACTTGGACTTCTTCATGCAACGCGAGGACGAGAGGAGGCTGTGACGTCATCACGACTTCCGACGCGGGAGAGAGAGAAACTGTGACATCATCGGATGTCAACAATCCTTCCCCATATAAACCAGAGCTAAGTAGAATTTTATCTATTCAGGTTTTTTCTCAGTGAAGTGTTGTTCATCAGGAGTCGATCGTCCAGTATTATAGGAGGTGAGTTATTCGCAATCTTAATCTTCATTCATTACAGGAATCAATCTTCAACTACGAGTTCTCGCCCGCAGATTCTTTTCTCGTTGTTGCTAATCGTTTTTTCTTGCAGGAATTCTCCGTATAATATCTTTATCAAATTATCTGTACTTATATTATCTTTTTTGTTTTTGGGGGATTTTCCTATTACTTGCAACACATTTATACAGTATGTTGCATATGCGTTTACGTTAGTGGTCGAGTGATATTCTTTATAGATATTTTGATAGGACCGCAAGGAATAGGAGTGATAAGAAAAAGTAAAAAGTGACCTGGCAACTTCTGCAGCAACTACTGCGGCTGGCAATCCGAATGTTGTGATGCTCGTAAGCGCGAGGTCAGCAATTGTCCCTTTTCAAGGTCGGGTCAATGGGTTCCTGCCTCAAAATGTTGAGGCATGGATCTCATCTGTAGACGCTCATTTAAATGCAAAAAGTATCACAGACCCAGCTGTACAATTACAGGAAGCCAAAAGCTTCATAGACTTTGCTAAGGAGACGCAAGTGCATTATCTAAGAGGTGTTTCTTTCCAAGAGGCGGCTACATGGGACGAGTTCAAAATTAGGTTACGTGCCGTGTATGGCGGTGAAGAGGCTTTAGATGTAGTATTGGCTTTAAGAAATATCCTTAACCAAGCCTCTATGACTCAGCTTAATGTTGTCGAGCGGACGGCGCTAATTGCCGACCGGCTAAATGAATATCAAGATAGTTTAAGTAACTCCGGGTGGGTTACAAGTGCCAGAATCGCCGGGAAAGATTTTATCCGTCTCATAATAACCTCACGACCATTACAGCCATGTTGCCTGAAGCTTTGATGCGGTGTTTTGACAAAAAGCTGCAGCCCGACAGTACGGAATTAGATGTGTAAACAAATAAAAAAACACATGTCTAAATGTACTGACCTTGATCCCTCACTTACTCAAATTTTTGCAAAAAATGAGAATAAGCCACAACAAGTAAACGTGGTACATAATAATAATCAAGCTGCAGGGATGGTTTTTGTTATAACTGTAAACGACCAGGTCACATGATTTCAGACTGTCGGACGCAATTTTTGTTCAATACATAATAGTTCCACTCATTCATATAATCGTCGCTTCTCGCGGAATCAACAGCAGAATCCTACAAACAGCAAACAGTTGCCAATGCAAATAAAAAGAAGGGTCCTCAGTACTATAAAACAGAAAACAGCAACGGAAATGCTGCTCAACAGCAGAAACAAACAAATCGTGCTTCAGGTACCTCTGTTCCTGGGCCGTCTAGCCAGAACTTGCAAGGTCAGCGAATTTTCAAGGATGCTAAACAAGCAATACCAAGTAGTTCGCTCCAAGGGGGGAGAGGACGATGTTGGGTCATCCATATCACATCTTTTGTATCAAATAATCAGTTTAATATTTATCAGATCATTGTGAGGCAATCGATTTTCCTATGAAACACACGGCCGAATCCAAAAAATCTGTGCAGGTTCCCGTAGATTTGCAACAAATTCACGCAATTATAAGTCAAGACGAGTTACGACCAACCTTACATGCAGTAAATTTGGACCATAAGTCATTACTTTATTCTTTGATTCTGGTAGTCCACGTAATATCATGGATTTGAGGACTCATCATTTACTCTTTTCAAACTTCCCTATAGAGAAGTCCGGAGTAAGACTCTCGGGTATAGGAAATAATGAATTAAATGTGGTAGGAGTAAACTCATGTTCAGTACAAGGTCGGTAAGCGCACGTTTCCGATACCTTTATCGTTGTACAAAACATTAATATGTATCCCGCAGTAATTATCGGGTTACCCGTCTATGGGCACTCAAAATATTACCTTAGCCCCTGCAAAACACGGCGTGTATATCAAAGGAAAATTCTATAAGTCTTCTAATACCTTAAAATCAGTTTAAGGAGACAGAAAGTGTAGTCACATATATCGAAGAACCAATCACTTGTCTCATAAACCAAGAAATAATCCATGCGACCCAACAGAATTCTCGCTTTACCCGGAATATCAGTCTTGCACGCAAACTCTCGAGCCGAACGTAACTTCGAACATATTAGTGCGTGTAAAGAAAACTTTGCCGGGATCTGAAATGTTAATCCTTTCCGACACTTTGAAAACACACGGATTATCCGTCACACAAGCCATTTATACAGTCGGCTAACAACAACAATGTAACAACGAAGTCTGTAATCATTTGAATACCACTTTAGTAATCCACAAAAATCAACATATCTTGGATGTGGAAGTTTATAAACATCGCATTCTTACCGTAGCTGAGATCAATCATGCTCAATCAGTTGAATCCCTTTTGCAATCTATGAAAAAATAAAATCAATGAGGACATTCAAGAAGAAGAAATTCAGCAGAAATTTTGAATCTTTTAACTGAATATCATGATGTTTTTTCCACTATGGATGGAACCTTAGGAAAAACGGATGTCATCGAGCATCAAATAAGGCTAAAGACAAACAGAAAGTAATCTATGTACCTTCGTACAGACTTCCTATGAAATTTCAGAATGAGATAACTGAGGAAGTAGGTAAAATGCTAAAGAAGGAGTCATTAGGAAATCAAAACAGCCCTTATAATTTTCCGTTACTAGTAGTACCGGAAAAAGATCGAACTTGGCAGATATGCGTCGATTTTCATCGCTTAAATGAGGAAACAATCCCTGACCGATTCCCAGTGCCATGTACTGACGATATTCTATCTCTACTAGGTCAGAACAAATATTTTACCAGTTTGGACTTACTAAAAGGCTTCCATCAGATTCCGTTGGGAAGAAGAGAGTATCCCATACACTGCCTTCAGCACAGCCAGGGGACATTATGAATTTTTGCGTATGCCTTTTGGTTTACGTTGTGCTCCTTTAACTTTTAATAGAATGGATAAACATTGTGTTTGGAGACTTGTTAGGAGATATCCTACATGCCTATATGGACGACCTAGTAATCTTTTCTAATACTTAGAAGAACATCTACGTAAATTAGAGTTAGTGCTACAAAGACTAAGGCAGCATAACCTTAGGGTAAAGATAAGTAAGTGTGAATTTTTTTAAAACAGAACTAGTCTATTTAGGTTTCACGGTCGTGTCTAGTCAAGGTCTTAAAGTAGTCCATGATAAGGTATCAGCTATCCGTAACTTCCCGATACCTACAAACATCAAGGGAATACAGCAATTTCTAGGGTTTAGCGGGTATTATAGGAGGTTCATTAGGAACTACTCCATCATAGCTGCTCCCCTAACTGATCTTATAAAGAAGGGCGTAGATTTCATATGGTCTGAAAAACATCAACAGGCGTTCGATAAAGTGAAAGATGAACTATGTAGTTCTCCTATCTTGAAATTTCCTGACTTCGATAAGGAATTCTATGCAACAGACGCCTCAGACCTAGGAGTAGGTGGTGTATTACTTCAACAATATGATAAACAGTTTTTCCCTATAGCTTTTTTTATTCACATAAAACTGAGACCTTCCGAAAGTAATATGCAGTAATAGACAAGGAAGGGCTCGCTATGTTAATTCACTAGTGCATTTTAAGTTCATAATATATGGTTATCCCGTCAAGGTTCTCACTGATCATAAGCCCCTAACCGACTTCTTTTAAAGGCTTTAGTCACAGCCCTAGCGAACTCGGTGGCACATGATCATCCAAGACTTTGGCGCGAGGATTGGGTATTTACCAGGGAAAGCAAATATCATTGCTGACGCATTATCACGCAACCCCGTCGCTGTAGTGGGTATTACAATCGTATGCAAATATGTAACTCTTCAATCATAGCAGCTCCTTTAACAGATCTTACGAAGAAGAGCGTAGATTTATTATGGTCTAAAAAGCATCAACAGGCGTTCGATATCTTAAAAGCGGAATAATGCAGCTCACCTAACTTAAAAATCCCTGATTTAAATAAGGAATTTTTTTTTTTTTTTATTGCAACAGACACCTCAGACCAAGGGGTAAGAGGGGTACTACTTCAGTAATATGATAAACAGTTCTTTCCTATAGCTTTTTATTCACATAAACTAAAGCCCTCTGAAAGTAAATATGCAGTAATAGGCAAGGAAGGGCTAGGTATCTTTAACTCACTAGTACATTTTAAGTTCATAATCTACGGCTATCCTGATAAAATCCTAACTGACCATGAGTCACTTACCGAGTTTTTCAAAGGCTTTAAACACAGTCCCAAAGGAACTCGTTGGCATATGATCATTCAGGTCTTTGGAGCCAAGTTAAGATATCTAACTGGGAAAGCAATTATCATAGCTGACGCATTATCCCGCAATCCCGCACCATACTGCAAGTAACCATTAATTGGACTAAAAGATATAGAAACATCCGTGCCTATTGTTAAAACCGTATCTAAACAAGAAAATTCATTAACCCAAGAAATCGCGAGCATTGAATATCTGGGTTGGAGCGCAGAACTGTTACAAACTGAACAAAGCAAGAGTCAACAGCAATAAGCAAAACAATAAACACTTCGAACGGAAACCCTAAAGCAAAGTATATTTAAAGTATGTGTATCAGAATAATGTAATCAAATGTAATATTATATGTAGGTCCGTGATGAGGAAAACCCGAAGAACACAGCAGATGACTAACGACCAGGTAGTAGTTATAATCTCTTTCATATCAATCGTCCTAAACTGGTTGCATTCCGTCATCCAGGGTTCTCTATTATGTGACAGAAAGCCAAATCACTATTTTACTGGCCTACAATGCTTACAGATATAAAAAGCACATAACTAATTGTAACACGTGTCATGAAAACAAAGGACACACTAAGACACCTGTCAGTTTAAGAGCATATCACGTGCCAAATCAATCCTTGAAAGAATACCCGTAGAATCATTAACATAGTTACGAGTCTGACACTTCTTAGTGTTAATAGTTCCTTGACACGTTATATAGAATTAATAGCACTAAAAACAAACACCGCAATTGAGTGCGCTAGGAATATTTATGAGTGCTAAATCAGTAAACATGGAATTTAACACATAATAATAATCTGACTCGGGTGGTGAAAATCAATTAATAATCTCCTTATCGTTGTGTGAATTCATTTCCCATTAAGAAAACCAATATAATTTTATCACCCAGAGTCAATCGATTTGGTAGAATAACAGATGAATAAAAAAGTGTCAATGTCTTACGAGTTACATTCGTGATATTGGATCCGAGCTGGATTATAGCGGTTCTCACGGTTTTAAATACCTTTATCATTCATATCTTGTATCGTAGAATTGATACTGCAAGTAGCCTTATACGGTGCGCCGCTAGAACAACTTTTCCGCATATTCAAGCCAACCATTAATTTATCAAATATATATAAAAAATATATTAAATAAACAAAAAATATAAAAAATAAAATAAATATGGATACAAGTGGAGTCAATATAAATACACTCCGTAAGAAGTTGGAAGGGTTACAAATTATAACAAAAAAGGAATCACGATAAAATCAATAAGCAAAACGTAACCATAGGTTAATTAAATATCCAAATATATATACGCAAAGATTTGAACTCTAACTTAGCGCTTTAGTAATGACAAATAAGCTAAAAGTTCAAAAACATATCAAACCTACTGACATATTGTCTGTCCCGGTGATTTATATTCGTAGTCAATGAAAAAAAATAATAAATAAATAAAATAAAATAAAATAAAAGAGATTTTAAAGTCAGGAAGTCTAGAAGTGAAAATGTATATCTATGCGAATAATCTTATACAGGGCAAATAGTATATATAAAATTTGTATGGAAACCCTTTTCATTAGTTTGAATAAGGAATATCTAATTTAACAGTATTACATTTATTTACAATCATGCAGATTTCCAACATGAAACTAATATATGGTTAAATTTGTTTGGTACTGTTTTTTTTTCAGACATTCTTCTCATGTGGGTCGAGTATTAAAAAAACAAAAAATTTATACTAAAGTCGTTATTTATTACAGCAAGTAACGTAACTCTTAGCTGGCTGAGAGCAATCTCCTGCCAGGACGACGTCATCAGTTCTGAAGGTGCATGGCATGGGAGTCCCTGCCGACTCATTGTTGTTCTTTTTAACCTCAATAAACCGCCTGCGAAGCAGGTTGACTGGAGAGAGGAATGCTTAGCTCATGAACTTCACATGTGGTTCATAGGTCACGATGACATGACATAGCCATAACCTATTCTTATCCGTGTGTGCAATGCAACTCGCAATCGTTTTAAATTAATAAACAAAATAAGCAAATAGAATTTCTATAACAACAAAATGAATTCATTTTTTCTGAACCTCATAGACATTTAGAAGTATCAAGTCATGTATATAAAAAATTTACTTGCAACATTAGCCTATGACAATTCAAGTAAATCACATTTATGGGAAAATGTCACATTTTCTTGGAAAACCCAAAGTTTATATAGAAATTAGTTACATGGTGGGTTCTTTCGTTGCATCTCTAGCCTAATTAAATAAAGTTTTTAAAATTAACCTCAGAGGGGATGCTCGCGAGAAAATTGAATATGAAACTTTTGTTAGGGGCACATAGGATCAGATTTATCACAACTTAATTTCAGTTAGCATAGAGAAATACAGAATCATGATTAATATTCTCTTTGACCTCGTTATGTTTGCCTGGCAATCTTACAAATAGCTCCGTTTTCCACTTCTTTGTTTAGTAACTTACTACCAGTAATATCAAATTTTCTTTGGGATTCGTAATGATATCTGTTTATTTCTTATAATTATGGATATTTTTACAGTAATCATAGACCTGGATAGGTTCACTCATTGTTAATGCCATGGATAAAAAAGTTTGTACAGCTGACTTTTGTATGTGTTCAAGTCTGGTTCTAAATGGCTTTCTCCCTCCCGTATTTGATGTTCTGAATTTACTTTGCCCTTGTAACAAGTATAATTTCACTTGCAGGCTGATTAATGGAACCTGGTTCCAGTATCCTGCAATACAAGAGTTTCACATCGCAACTTCAAAAAATTGTTCGTCGCTGCGGACGACGGCAGTCGAGTAACAACCACCTACAATGTGAAAGGAATAAGCACACTCATGGACTTCTTCGACCGACACCGTATCCCGTCGTTAATCTCCTTTTAATGCGGAACGCTCCGGCGGCTGTCGGAAATCGACTACAAAAGGGAAATACTTCCGACAATTACGACCAGAAGGATATTCAACTCTACTTTGCTGGCGAAGGACTCGTGCTGGGGGGGATTTTATTCATCGCAAATGTAATCGTGTGGCTTAGGATGCAGAGAACAAGTATGAGGCCGAAATAGAACGTTGGACCCCGCCAGGCAATTTTCCCCTTGTTTTAACCATATGGAATTGGCCATTTCATTTGGCTATAGGTGGTTGTCTGGAACTGTGTAATGGACGAAAAGTTGTTCGAACGCTAGTTAAATGTGTAGTAATATAACCTCGGTCATGTATCCTATATATATAAAGTATCATGTATCCTATATATAAATGATCATAAATAACAGAATCGAAATATATTTTTGCGTGTACCGCACTAGGAAATATTATATAAGATTATAAGTAACAGAGTCGAAATATATCTTTGCGTGTACGCAATAGGAATCTATTTAAGATGCACATATATTAATCATAATTATATGAATCCATATACATATGTATAAACAAATCAGGTAGCATATAATCAATCTGTTACCTTTTATCTTACAAATAACTGCAGACATATAACAGATAGCATAAAAATCAACGAATCAATCAGCATAAACATTAATAATTTTATCAATTCATATATGAAATTTTTATCAGTTAAAATATGATTTTTATCATGTTATCAGAGTACATTAGTATTTTCTGTAGCATATGTATCTTAATGAGATGAAGTGAAAAAACTGTATCAGTATATATCACGTGATCACTATTATTTACCAATATCATTATGTTTTATATATTTTTTTTACTTGAATCTGTATTGTGTACACCATGAATTTTTTTTTTACTTATAAGTATTTTCTATATATATATATATATATATATATATATATATATATATATATATATATATATATATATATATATATATATATATATATATATATATATTCACATAGTGTCTGTATCACACTCCTATAAGTCAAATGCAAGTCAAGTTTGAGTAATATTCAGTAGTTGGTTTTGGTAGCTGACCGAGCTTTTATGTAAGTGTTTACATAATAAAAATATGGAATGTTAGTTCATATATATAAAAGACTAAAACTAAGAGGTCAACCAGATTGCTTGCAGGAATGTGATCAGACCAGAGACGATAAAGTATGTAGGCTAAGATGACGTGCCGTCACTTGTGTTCATTCATTTGTTTTGAAACATTAGTCCAAGCTCCCTGCTTGAGACAACTACCACGACCTATAATTCAAACGGCCTACGTGATCTGTAGTGTGTCTCATTTTGTATGTATGTTCATATGTTCGAGCTACTGTCTGCTCCTTTATGACTTGTAACCGAGATGGTAGTGAGAATAGAGTTAGCCATCATCATTGGCAGACCTGTACCTCTTTACCTAAGCTTTATCATGTAGAGAGAATAGAATTAGCCATCATCATTGGCAGAAGCGATCAAGCTATCGTCATTAGAAGACCTGTACAATCCTACTTGATCTTCACCATGTAAACTCAGAGAATATAAGTATTTTTATACTTCGTGTTTTCTACTAAGAACTTCACATCAGAAAGAAATCATCATGAGTTTAACACATCGTCGTCATAACCAAAGAAGATAATACCGACTTCGTAAGTGATCTACAAACCCCAAGACACTCCAATGAATATGGAAGTGCAATACCAACCGACTTAGCGTAAGATTATCGCAAGTCTAACATTACCTCATTGGGCGCCTTATTATACAAGGCAACAGCTCTAAAATTTATATACCCTCGTTCCTGATCCCTATATACATGGAGGGGACAGGCAGCTTGCAAGGCTATCACAAAAAGTGGGTCTGCATATTAACAGCATTAATATCAAACATAGTATATTGAAAATATCAAAACAATGAAGGAAAGATACCATTGGGAAAATTAATTAATGGCAGTTAAGCAAGATCTCACGAAAACACTTCATCTGAAGACAGCCGAAAACAAAATTGGAATGTTTACATCTGGGCAGGCAGGTCTGCCCGCCTACCAGACAGTAGTTACTGCCTAACCACCTTCTTCAAGAATTTTATTAGCCGTGTGCCAGCTTCACTGTAATTAATTCCTATTGTAAAGAACATCAAGTTTGTATATTGTGTAGGAACAAATGTCAGTCAGTGCATCATGAATAACTAACAGACTGGGTTTTGAACAATGCATTTGTGTCATCAAGTGGCTAAAGGTTCTATATAGCTTACATTAACTACAACATATAATTCATGGACATTCTCTCTTACTGCTATGATTTCACTTTTATATCACTTACCTAGAATATGTTACTGAGGAAAATTTACAGGATACTGAAGAAAATCTGTTCCACAGCAGATTATCAGTGATCATCCGTAACAATAGTACAGGTTATCTGTGACAAAGAGATGTGATCTCCATTAGCACATAGAAGTTTTCTATACACAATACAGTACCAATGAGATTGTACACTAAGCACTTAAAGCTTCAATTCAAATGTAAGACTAATGCAGTGGAAAACATGTGTGAAAAAATGTAATTCGTCCCATTCCTGTCTGTGTGTGCAATTTCACATTAATATGAACTGAAAATATGTCATTTCAAAATATTCTACTTTCACTTAAACAATTCAAAATGAAAATGTATTGCAGAACTACTCTAAAGCTTTATTTGCAATGGTTTACCTATAGTAGACCACTTAAAAAATACAATAATTCTGCAATGTGATGTACATAAATCTATGGAGAGATATAATACCACTCTAGGTTTAGTTCCAATGAACTACAAGACCAAAACTTGTTTATTTACAACACTTGTCATTTAGTTGTTTAACCAAACCATTTGTTCCAAATATCTGACCCTCTTTGGGCTGGGTAAGAAAAAACTTGTTCAGCAGCCACCACACATCCAAGGATAAAAGGTTCCAAGGATTTGTGGGCAATACCCGAATGTAGATGGACATAAATGTGGTCCAATGAGACCACATTTCTGTATCCAGACCAACAGATTCCTCCGGAATGCGAGGGATGGATTAAGCCACTGGTTTTATGATCTATCACGAGGAGCATAAAGGTGACATTGTTACCAGCTGCAGAGAACCTCCTCACAATTGTCTCACAAAACCAGTAGAAAGATGTGGCCGTAGACACTTTTTCCTTGTGCAAGTCAATAGTACCAGTGAAAAGTCATCGTGATATTGAAGAAGATCCATGCAAATCATCTATCTTCTTTGCCAATGCTGTTGCAGGACGAGATGCCGACTTGGGAGACAGGAACTCTATAAACAAGTCAAATGCCAACAAGAGACTTGGGGTCCCTGTAATGGCAAGACAGAGAAGTTTCTCATCAGCAGTTGAATCTCGAATGAGGAGAAACATTACTACTTTCAGGTGAAAGACTAGGATGAATGAGACCTATGTCTTTCAGAAGCGAATAGGAAAGAAGCAACTCTGGCAGCTCTGACCAAAGAAAAAGACCCACCAACGACACAAACCAGCGAAGACGGCTCCAATCCCTGGGATGTTACAGAGGACTCAAAAAATTATCCAGCTATTTCTGTTCCTGCTCAAGGAGAAAGCCTATGCTTGCAAGGGAAACTGGATAGTCTTTAGTCGTGAAGACATGGAATGTACTGCCTGAGGAACCCCTCCTGTGTTGCTGACACCGAAGGTTGGGTCAGAGAGGAACTCCTCTCAGTACCTAGGAAGCAGAGCTACAGGTTGGGTGAAAGGCAAGGTCTTCCATCATTCATTTTTAATTTGGGGTGAACAATGTCTATTGAACACCTTGCAAATTAGAAAAATATAGAGATAAGAGGAAAACTGGCAAGTTTGTCCCCAAAAAGTCATCCTGAGTCATTGTAGTGGTCCATGGGTTAGGTGCAATGGCGCAGAGGACCCACAGGCTTCTGTTGTACCAGGCAGTGAACAGAAAGATGACATGGAGTCTTCCAAGACAGATCTCTGTCTGATGATTTTGCAAGAGTGTGTGCAAAGCATGAGACAGGAACCCTAAATGAGAGTCAAATACTACCCAGAGACCTGGGCATTCCCTGTGATGGTAAGACAGAGAGAAGTTTCTCATCAGTACTTAAATCTCGATGGAGGAGAAACAATACTATGACAAGCAATCTCTCAGTGAAGGATTGAGGAAAGAAGCACTCTACCCTATCACTCGTATCCAGAGACTGAGTTGCTGCCAATACATTTTATCCAGAAATGTGTTTGGCTGATAGAGCTAACAAATGCACTACAGTTACACTCGAACACCTGCATGTTAGCTGAAACAGGAGAGAAATGAGATTCCTCTTATTTGGTGATAAATGCCACTACACACTCTGGTGGCGTTGCTCAACAACACCACTGGGTGCCTCAAAACCAAATCCTGAAACTCTTGGGAGGCCCCCAAAGGCTACCTTGAATCTCAGGATATTATAAGAAGGTACTTATCATCTGGTAGCATATCTTGAAAACAACAGTCCTACAGGTATGAGCCTATCATACTCGGTCGGTACATTTGAAAATAGAAGCATGTCACAAGGAGAATATGTAGGCCAAACCCAGAAGATAGCAGGTGTTTCTCTTGAAGGAAGGATACCTACTACCTGGTCTCAGCTATGTTGTATTATGAAGTCCAGACTATACAGACAACCCTCCTTCCAAGCACCAGCAGTAGCACACCTGTTACGAGAGAAGAAGGCTTGGTATTTTCATGATTGTCCTACAAAGCCTGAGACTTCTTAGGGATCAAGGAGGAGCTGGTCCGACCCTAAGGTCGGGCCAAGCAAATACAGATACCTGAGGGCTTGGCAATTTGCCCGGAGGACAAGGCAGATGCCCTGGCACATTCTTGCCATTCGTAAAGGTCGAGCAGGACTTTGGGACTTACAAAACTAGAGATCTGAATTAGGACAATGTCCCTTTTCTTAGCACCAGAATTGCCCACAGGTTGCTGGCTAGTGCTGGGTAGGGAAGAAACACCCCCACCCCAACCCCACCTGGTCTCCAGAAGGTGGAGTCCTCTCTAGGAATGATTGACTCTGAGAAGACAAAGGCTTCAAGGAGTGAAGGATCACAGATATCATAAGAGATATCATAGGAGACTGCTTGGAGGGAAACCATAGCAGTATCATCCCGGCTCACTGTCTTATGTTGCAAGCAAGAAAAGATACCCTTCATGGCAAAGAGAAACAGCCTGAGACCTGAGTCCGGGCAAAGCAGAGACAGGGCAACCTGTGTTACGGACTCCGAGATCTCAAGAGACAATGTTACGGTGTCGAAATATCCTGGTTAAAGGTCGACACAATGTTACGGCCTCTGAGAGAGGTCCGCTTCAGGTTCGATATAAAATAATAAAAAAAAAATATATCAACACAAACAGTTGAAACTGGGGATACGAATATAGAAAGAAATACTAATACAACAAAGGTTTATTTACAAGCTTACTAACAAAGGTAAATGCAGAATGGTATCTCCTATTTACATAAAACGATAGAATCTTACACTGCATGAACTGGGGGAACAGTGACACAATTCAAATACTTGCGGGCCAGTTTAGTGACTCGAAGCAGTGGCTTCATAAAAGGAGAACGGCGAAAGCGGACGTCCTCTTGACTCCGTATTGCAGGAACTAGTCTAATCGTAAGGCAGGAAATCCCCCCTTTTCTTCTCCGAAGTCTGTTCAACGTAGAGACAACTCGGCCGTCCACACCTGAAGACGACTAGACCAATATCCAACCAACTCTCGAACAACTCTTCTTTTGACTGATACTTCGTCGGTTCCTCCGTCTCTAGTCTCTCTCTGACGATCACTGCTGCTGATCTCTCACTGATAATCTGATCTGTGGCTCTGTGACTAACTGGTGATCTCTCTCTTTTACGACCTCTTCCTTCTACGATCACTGCTCTCCAAAGTTCGTTCGTCGTATTTATACGGCACTCTGGGGGTGGAGCCTACGGCGAACGTCACCGACTCCAGGGATTTCTAGAACTTCTTAGATGAATCTAGACGAGGTATTGCATCAGAAATCGCGGCGTTTCTCACTTCCCGACGAGATCCACAACACTCCTGCCGATTCTAGAAAAGCCGCGAGGAAAAGACGCCTACAACACGAGCGCGAAAACCTCCTTACTGCCGAACTTTTCGAAAATGCGTTCTCCTTTCCTTTATCTTCCTTTGCTATGAAGCAATTACCATCACAATCTGCATTCAGCACAGGACCTCTCCGAGGTAAAAAAGAATCGCTCCTGTCGTGGCAACAAAGGGGAAGAGAGCTTGACTGGCCGTCTCAAAACTGAATGAAATCCTTGTTCTGAGGATAGGTATTCATCTAGTCGAGAACACCCTCACAAACAAGGAATGCAGTGACCCTAAGAAAACCTTGTCTCTCCTGAAAGAGAAAGGGCCTCGAGCAGTGAGGATTATTCACAGGGGAAGCTACAGTCCTATCCCCCAAGATCAATGTGCACAAAGATCTCTGGTGATTAAAAATCGAGGATATTCGTATCCCAAAGAAAACACTCCCAGGTTTTCTGGGGTGTGAAACTCCTGATCATCTCCTTGAAAGGAGATTCAACAGGACCCAAGGAAACTTTCCTTGACTACTTGAGTGTACGACGAGACAATCTGAGAATTAAACGCCAAGCTCCGCCACCTCAAGCACCTTGGCGACAGAGACATTCTACATAAAAGCTACTGATGTAGCAACTGCTCTAATACTGTGTGCTCTCAGCGCTGGTCTTCACAGGCAGCCAAACCGCCAGTTTTAACAATAAGATCTCAGAGGAAAAAGGATACACTATTCTTTGACATAGGTCCCTTGACATTTCGGGGTGAAACAAACAGATGACGGGGACGAACCTGAATGTCCTTCGTGCGATGTAAATAGCATGAGAACACCCTAACAGGGCAAAGAACTAATTCCTCATTCAAATTACTGTCAAAGTCGACCGGCGACATCAGAGCGAAAAGACCTGGGAATGGGATTATCAGACGATTCAGTCTTTTCGACAAATTCGGGAAGGTATGACAAAATCATGTCTTGTCCAGATCTGGCAACCAGAAAATAGTGCTTGCAATTCATGCACCCTCTTGGCTGTTGCCAGCAAGACAAGGAAAAATGTCTTAGAAGAGAGGTCTCTAAAATCGGCCATATTCAGAGGCAGAGGGAACCTTAAGGCTTGAAGGACTTTATTAACGTCCATGTCGAAGGAGAACACTGCGGACTGGGTTGAGAAAGGAAAAAAGATCGAATTGAGTCTCTAATGACATAAGAAGAGATTTCAGGGATCCTAGCCTTAAAAACATACGAATGCATCGACCTATATCCCTCAGTGCACAAAGGTGACAGGCCCCTGTCATGATATAAATGAATTAAAATCTCCACTATATTTGGTAAGGAAGTTCTTGAAATTGAATGCCCTTGAGACCTACACCAATGTCTGAAAACCGACCATTTACCCTGATAATTTACTCTAGATGATTGCCGTCTGGCAAGAGCCAACTGTCGAGCCACTCTGGAGGAGAACCCTTCGTGCTTGGAGAATCTCTTGACAGTCTCCAGGCATGAAGATGAAGCATGTGGAGCCTCTGATGGAACCGATGAAAATGAGGTTGTCTGAGAAGATCTGGTTTCTCTGTCAGACGAATGGGAGGCTCCACCAGTGCTTCCAGTAGGTCAGGAAACCACTCCTTCTGTGGAGAGAAGGGGACGATCAAGGTGAGATCCAGATGCTTGGTTGCCTTCCTCTGTTGAGGACTGCCCTCACCAGAGTGAACAGAGGAAATGCATATGCTTGAAGGCCCTCCCAGTCCTGCAAAAGAGAATCTGTCCTGGCACTCTGAGGAGTCTGGTAAGGCGGTAAGAAGATCTGGCACTGAAAATTCAGTGAGGTGTCAAACAGATCGACTGTGACAGGCCACTTCTTTCTGAGGCTGTCGAAGACTACCTGGCATAGTATCCATTCCGACCCTTGAACTTCGTTCGGTCTCGACAATGCATCTGTTAAGACAATGTGATGGCCCAGGATAAACTGAGGGACCAACGTAATCCTCCTGTCTTCTGCCCAACACAGGATTGATCGGGCTTCTTGAGTGAGAAGGTTCGACTGTGTGCCACCTTGGTTTCTCAAGTACGAGACTGCTGCGGTGTTGTCGACGAAGATCACTACAACTGACTCCAACAGTTGAGCCAGAAATGAAAGAAGGCCTATGTACACTGCCCTTAGTGCCCTCCAATTTATTGACATGATCCTCTCTTCCTCTGACAGCTTCAGAGCCCAGGTGTGGGCCCCAACCTTGATCCAAGGCGTCTGATCAAAACATTAGGTCCGGCAGAACTGAAAGAAGAGAGATGTCCCTGACTTGAGGCAGTGAACTTGCATCCACCAACAGAGATCCTTCCGACATTGTGGAGAGGAGGTGACTATCGTGTCCTCGGACATGAAATCCCATGACCAGCGAAGTGACGACTGAAGGGACATCATTCTGAGACTACCTCCGGGAACCAGTTGGATGAGGGATGACATATGGTACAGGAGGGTCCTCCAAAGAGAAACTGGCTGCATTACGGAGGGCAGAAATTCTTCGGCCAGACTTAGAAGCCTGTCTATCCATTTCTGAGAGGGAGAAGCCCTCAAAATCTGGGAATTCAAAACAATCCCCAGATAAGTCATGATAAGTCATGGACTTGTCGAAGTTGACACGAATGCCCAACTCAATAAAAAGAGACAGAACTATCTCCCTCGACCGGAGACATTTCTCTAGAGGGTTGGCCTGGACTAGCAAATCGTCCAGATACCGAAGCATCCTTACATTTAACCAGTAGGCTGGGAGGACCGCAGGCGATTGCCAACACACGGTGATGATCGAGCAGCAGGTCTGGACAAGCGGTCTCATTTGCAGAGAAGCACTGGACCGAGGACGATAGTGTCGGTCTCGTGCGTCAGGGGAGCTGCTACGAGCGCTCTTACCCTGCCTACCAGCAGAACCAGTAGGCTGGGAGGACTGCAGGCAATCACCGACCCACGGTGGCGATCGAGCTGCAGGTCTGGAGCAGCAGTCTCCTTGCGGAGAAGCGCTGGACTGAGGATGGTAGCATTGGTCTTGGGCGTCAGGGGAGCTGCTACCAGTCGTGCGAGCCGTCTGGTCCCAGTGGGAGCAATGGCCGGGTGACTGGTAGTGTCCACTAATGCAGTGAGAGTGAGCACCGTCCTCTCGACGTGCCTTGGTACCAGTGGTGACCGGGGGGACCTCTTCCCAGCCTCACCACGTGAACAGTCTGGTGGGAACGTCACATCAACCCTGGGTACCGGATGATCACTGTGCGAGCGATCGCCGGTCTGGCGAGAGTCACCTGAGCGACTCTTACCATCCTCCCGCTCCGTGCCTGGGTCCTGACGGTGAGCATACTCAGCAGTCTGGACCTTGGCTGCACGGTCACCCGTAGGTGACCGTACACTCGGTGACACTTGCGAGTGAGCAGCAGAGATGGTTCCCGGTCCGGAGGTGGAACCTCTTGAGCCGGGAGGAGGTACCAGCGGTGGCTGGTACCTTCCCTGAGGAAGGAGAGATGGGCCCCGTTCCCGGAGGAACGGGAGGACCAGCGGAAGACCCACCTGTCTCACCGGAGCAAGACAGACCCTAAGAAGTCCCTGTGTGAGACTTCTTGTGGGGGGGGGGGGGGGGGGGCCGGGCGAGGCCACCTTCTTCTTCCTTGGTTGGGGGGCCTTGGAAGTCAGAGGGGAAGAGGCGGCAGAAGACAATGACGAAGACAATGACGACACCTTCCTCATCTTCTTCACCAACTTCCTCAGGAAGGTTCTCCCATCCAGGAAGGGGCTGTGGCAGCTGCCGAAGCAGCAGGCCCCAGGACGACCTGGGAAGGAGGACCTGATAGAGCAGCAGTGGAGAGAACGCTTCCTCGAGGAGGGTTACGAAACTCTCGCCTGGCAGGCAAAGCGTCTGCCACCTCCTGAGTGACTCTTACCATCCTTCCGCTCCGTGCCTGGGTCCTGACAGTGAGAGTACTCAGCAGTCTGGACCTTGGTTGCACGGTCACCCGTAGGTGACCGTACAATCGGTGATGCTCGCAAGCGACCGACCGAGACGGTTCCTGGTCTGGAGGTGGAACCTCTGGAGCCGGGAGAGGAGGTACCAGTGGTGGCTGGTACCTCCATGGTCCCCATCTTCTTCTTTCCTGAGGAAGGAGAGACGGGCCCTGTTCCCAGAGGAACGGGAGGACCAGCGGAAGACCCACCTGTCTCACCGGAGCGAGACAGACCCTTAGAAGTCCCGTGACGAGACTTCTTAGGGGGGAGACCACCTTCTCTTCTATGGCAAAGAGCCTTAGAAGTCGAAGGGGTGGAGACATGAACATATGATGATCTCGATGAGGAGGATGACGACACTTGATGAGTTCTCTTCCTCTTCGATACCTCCAAATTCTGCCAGACTTCTACCACAGGAATAAATAAACATAACAGGGCAGCAGTGAAAGCTTCCTCCAGTGACGTAACTCCAGGGTAGTAGTGGTAAATGAATATGATTACCAGCAGGGGATCAGTACACACACTTGAGGGTCGGTATCACAGCATGCTACGAGTCACAGGTACAAGCAATACGAAGAGCTATCCAACCAATACTGCTGTAAACACAATCACCACTGTTAGTCTGTAAAATAAAGAAAATTATTAAAGTGATAAGGATACTCCTCTCGCATCCAAGAACACTGCCCTCCGAAGTGAGAGGAGATCCCCCAAACACCAACACTCTTCTACCTTCGTCCGATAGTAAGTGAAAGGATGAAGGAGAAGAGAAATTACCATAAAAACAAAACAAGGACAAACCTCTGAAGTTCCCCTTGGTAATTCCCAAGCGTAAGCGTAATTTTCAGATGAATACATGTCTCATTACAGGATCAATATCACTCACGTTAAATACATGTCTCGTCTTCACATTAAATACAATCTCGTCCTCATTAAAGGGCGAAAGAATGTAAATAATTTGTTGGCATACCTTTGCCGCTGACTCTTAACACAAAGTAGAAAGGCGGCTATAAAGGCTATCACAAAAAATGGGTTTGTATATTAATTGAATTTAATATTAATATCAAACAGCGCATATACATATTTATTTAAAAAACAAAAATAAACCAGAAAGATCCCATCGGGTAAAAATGATCAACAACCAGTCAGAAAGAGCTCACAAACACACGTCTTCATTGGAAGGCAGCCGAAAGCAAAGTGGTGTGTTTACATCCAGGCAGGCTAGCCTACCCGCCTGCCACACGGTAGTTACTGCCTAACCACCTTGTTCAAGAATTTAACAGCCATAATTCCAGCTACGCTGAAAGTAATTCCTTATGTAAAGGACCGAGGGTTTGTATATCGTGCAGGAACAAACCTAACTCCATAACTGTACTAGCAAGAACATCAAACTTTTACTTGAACCTAGATTCGAGGCTGGCAATAGCGTAGGGAGAAACTACACAGGAAGCTGGTAAAGGAGTTAAAGGAGTAGAAGGAGGACTCAAGATTTGAAACATGGCTTGAGGAGGAGAAGAAGGAGAGATAGGACAAACTGGATCTACGGACAATGCAGAAGAGGCTACGCTCTTAGCGCTGCCTTCCTCGCCCTATCCTTTATTAGTTTATGAGAATGTGCTAGAAAAACCTTCCGCTGATTGTCACTAGAATCTTTACATTTGTCACAAGCCGATTCACGGGTACACTCAGACCCAATACCTCTACATTTAATGCACTTTGAGTGTGGATCGTAAATAGGCTTAACCTTGCACCCTCCGGCACAAAACCTAACACCTGACGGGCTAGAATCTGACATGATGGCCTGAATGCCACAACTAAATGCAGTTAAGCTAACTAAAAGGAAAGCAAACAACTAGCAAAATCACGAAGTTGAGTGCTTCACCAAAATACGACAGTCAAAAACCATCCAGTGATTGAGAAAATGTCTGCACCAACCACTGAAGTTAACCAGAAACCAGCAGAGAATGAACTGACTACACCTGGTCTGTTGTACCTGTTCCTCCCTCGATGGTGGGGGGAGATGACATCACCTACATCAGTGATGGCGGTCACACTACGAAAGTTTGAAACCTTTTTGTCTGCCATGTAGCAAAGCTACAGCTGTATAATTGTTCGGTATGTATGCAATAAAATTCACAGATTCCATTAGCTATTTTCGTCCTATTTCATAATAATATGAGATTTGCATATTTATCTTTAATTGGCGTGAAAACAACAGTAAAATGTGTTCTCTCATGACCAGTATTTTTTTAAATACTTTTTTCTCCACTATTATTTGCAGTCAACTTTCATCCATGTTCCTGATGGACGATAATTTATAGTCAATAGCAGTGTGAACATTTTTTTTCATCAGCTTCTGCTGCAACTGCATCTTAAATTTAGCAGTACTATGTTTCCTTGCCAATAATTTCTTGATATCAAATAAAGGTATCTATAATGTAAAAATATTTGCTCTACTTAATCAACGTCATTTGTAACATATCTACAGTAATTTTTTACTATAAAATAATAGTTGAAATGCAAGCAATACATTGTTATTATCAGATTTGGTCGGTTGTTGTAGCAAAGCAACTGTTTTCATTCAGTTGTTTATGGCTGTAGTATTTAAGCAACGATTACAGTCAACCCGCCGTATTCACAGACTCCGGATCCGCAGACTCACGTATTCACAGATTTCTCTCTGGAACATATACCCCCCTTATTCGTGGTATTTTTCTGAGAAATATCTACAAATTCCTGGGTTGTTTCAGCAATTCCACCATAAAATACACTTTTTGTGATAAAACTAATAAAAAACAGGTACAGCTAGTTGTCGACTTACGACCTATGTGAGTTGTCGACTTACGACCTATGCGAGTTATGACTGATCGACTTTACGAGCACCAACAACTAAAATGACTGGGAAGCAGCTCGAGCAAGAAAGAATGGTGTCCCGCTGAACATACGACAGTTTTTCCCCTGCTCCCACCTCTCCACACACACAGCTCACTTTTCGGGCTGCTAATGACTATTATCATGCATCGGCAACAAGGATATAGCTCCAGTAAACTTATACCATCAAACACAACCGTAGATAAAATTGAGAGAATAATTTTAATTAAAACTTCAGATCTTGAAAGAACACATTTTACTGTTTTTTTCATGCCAATAAAAGATAAGTAACGTAATTAACAGTAAAGCTTGTACTACGAAGAACTCAAGTGAAAATACTGAATGGAATCACATAATATTTTTGCACAATAAACATACCCACAATGCAATCTGTTAATGAAAAAAATAATTTAGTTAACGAGACATATTAAATTCATATTTCGACTTGAAAACATGTCGTATAATGACAAATTACCTTGTCTCATATGAGTAAAGCATCTAGATATTTTATGCTAACTAGAAGCAAGGCAATTCGCTCCAAATTGCATTAAATACGGTGAAATAAAACGTAAACACAGCGAACTAAACTCATATTCGCCATCAGCTGATTTCCAAACCAAAACATTGACTGCTTTGTTAGTATTTTATGATAGAATAATATGAGAATACATACAATATTATTGGATACAATAATGTACAACTTTTTAAAAGATTCATGGAAAAGATGCATATTCATTGTTTTTAATTCATAAAAAGAGGTATACGTAGCCGCCAGCAGCCTGACATTGCTCAATTAGGTATGCCGATGTCGGTCCAAATCTGATTCCTGTTTCATGTCAATTTTTTTTTTAACTTATATATCATAGTCAGAATGCATTGAACCTCCAAAATTTCATAGCTTCATAATTATCGCTATTAGTTTCTTAATTAATTTTTATTGTAGAGGATAAAGAGTTGAACAAAAATAACAAATGAATTTCGGCGATAACTGTCCATTTGAATGTTGCCGTCACCGTCAAACTGTAAACAAAGCACACCAACGCCATCTATTGAGGAAAATTAACAGTAAAAAGGTTGTTGCTGTAAAGTCTGAGATTCGCTCGGACCACCGATAACAATTCTAAAACTCGCGCGCCGCCAACTGAGTAGACTCGCCACCATCCTCCCGCTCTCCCATTGGTTCCTGATGCTAGTCAACGCCATAAGATACTTCTCTCCTGTTGGTCAGCATCTCTCCCATCGTGCATCTACGTAGTGGCATGCTTCTTCGGCCACTTTGCGGCATTATCGGTATCGTAAGCATGCGAAATTCGTTTGTTCTATCGATTTCGTTGATTAACGTAAATTCGTTAGTGATTTCATTGTAGTACTACTTTATTGTGTTGTGTGAGAACTTTACTACATAACATAATTACGTACAGTATATACTTAGTCATGGGTCCCAAGGAAGTTGAAGTTCACGGAAAGAAGAGGATGCTTTCTTTGGAATCATTAAAAAATATGAAGCTGGTATGCGATTGAGTGTGATCGCAAAGGAATACAGCCAAAATCAGTCGACAATAGGCACCATCCTTAAGCAGAAGGATGTTATCAAAGCAGCTACACCTAGGGCGTGACTATTTTGTCCAGCAAGAGGAGCTACATGCACGATGAGATGGAAAGGCTGCTTCTTGTCTAGATAAAACACATAGAAATTGCTGGCGATACGAAAACGGAGACAGCAATCTGCCACAGGGCCAGAGCTATTTTCGTCGATTTGATTGCCCAGGCCGAAGACGACGGAGGAGAAGGGACATCGCCACCAACCCCAGACTTCAAGGCTTCTCATGGGTGGTTCGAAAAATTCCGTAAACGGACTGGCATCCATTCAGTGGTGTGGCATGGGGAGGCAGCCAGCTCGGACACGAAAGCGGCCGAAGCCTTTATGAAGACATTCGACGAAATGACGATCAATGAAGGCTATAATTCTCAGCAAGTCTTCAACTGTGATGAGACTGGTCTTTTTTTGGAAAAAAATGCCTCGTCGGACGTACATCATGCAGGAAGAGAAGAAGCTACCCGGGCATAAGCCTATGAAAGACAGGCTTATGCTAGCACTTTGTTCAAACGCCAGTGGGGATTACAAGGTGAAGCCCCTACTTGTGTATCATTCGGAGACTCCTCGAGCCTTCAAGGCCCACAAAGTGCTTAAGGAGAAGCTTCCAGTGATGCGGAGGGCTAATGCGAAAGCCTGGGTAACGAGACTTTTGTTCACCGAGTGGGCAAATCTGTGTTTCAGCCCGACAGTGAATAAATTCTTGGAAGAGAAGCACCTCCCTCTGAAATTGTCTGCTGTTGTTGGACAATGCCCCTGCTCAGCGGGGTATTATTTTATCAAGGTTCTTTATCTCTTCCGCCTATCACCACCCCTCCCCTCCTCCAGCCCCATGGACCAGCAAGTGATATTGAACTTCAGGAAGCTGTATACGAAACATCTTTTCAAGAGATGTTTCGACATCACCGATACCACAAACCTCACCTTGCGTGAATTTTGGAAGGAGCATTTCGATGTTGTGATATGCATCCGACTCATCGACCAACCTTGGCAGGAGGTTTCGAGGCGAACCTTGAATTCTTCGTGGAGGAAACTCTGGCCTGATGCTGTATCTGCCCGAGACTTCGAGGGATTCAACGTGGGCAAAGCTGGTGCTGCAGATTCAGGAACAGTTGACAATCCTGAAACTGTTTTGCAACCAGATCTTGACGAGATCGTTGCACTCGGCAAGTCCATGGGGCTGGTCGTCGACGAGGACGACATCAATGACCTTCTCAATGAGCACCAAGAGGAGCTTACGATGGATGACCTGAAGGAGTTGGAGGCCATGCAACATAACGTCGTTCAAGAAGAGTTCTCTGGCAGCGGCGAGGAGGAGGACGACAACTCTATGACAAAGGCAGAAATTAAGAATTCTCTAGCTGCTTTTCATAAGGTGCAATTATTCGTAGAAAAGAGACACTGCGAAAAGGCTTACATAGGTCGTATGCTTGCACAGTTCGATGACGTTTGCCTGAGACGTTTCAGGAACATTGTCAAAAGCAGGCAGAAGCAATCTTCCTTGGATAGTTATTTTTTAAAGAGGCCTTTAGTAGGAGTAAGCAAAAAGGAAGAAGAAGAACCAAGTGATACTACGAAAAAACAGAAAGTTCAAAGTGGTGAAGAAATTGAAATTTTGTAGAAAAAAAAACGTAAAGTATAAAAAAAGTAAAAAAAATGTAAAAATCAAAAAAAGAAAAAAAATTTAATTTTAAGTTTTTTGTAAAGTTAAGTGTTACAGTTTTGTTAATGTGTTTCATAAAGTTTAGTTTATGTTTTCCTGACATTCTTTTATGTGTTTCGTAAAGTTAAGTGTACGTACCTGCCGTTTGTCCTCCTCCTCTGTCGCCACTTTTGGAGATAGCCTCACATGAAAGGTAAGCTTCCACATTTTACTACATACGTACGTATGTACGTACAGTATTTCTTGTATACCATGTACACTAATACACTTAATTTACAGGTACATAAATATTAGAACTACTAGTACGTATTAAGTTAGGTATTGAATGGTCCTAATTGTTGTAGTATTTCATTGTTGATAGGTCAATTTAGCTTTATTATGAAATTTACTGGGGTGTTTTTGGAAGGCTTGGAACGGATTAGCCATTTTACATACAAAATGCGGTTCAAGATACGAAAAACTCATGATACGAAGGCCGCCTCGGAACAGATTAATTTCGTATCTCGAGGTACCACTGTATAATCATGGGTGCATATCGAATAGGTAAATACACAGTTACATAAAAGAAATTATCAAAACGGTCTCTCAAGCACATACAGAGTATGGAATTTGTGCTTGACAAATGTCTCATTGTTTTCATTAAAAGTTAAAAGGTTTGGCTTGGTTGAGCCTTCTCAAGCGGAATATTTGTAAAATATATTTTCATACATTCAACTTCCCTGTCAGATATATACTTGGCTATAGACTCCGTCGTCCCCGACAGAAATTCAAATTTCGCGGCACACACTGCAGGTAGGTCAGGTGATCTACCGGCCTGCCCACTGGGTGGCAGGAATAGGAACCATTACCGTTCTAGAACCAGATTTTTTCTGTCGCCGTATTGTAAACATACGTTTGCGGTACCTCCTGACTTGATTTTCGTGTTTCATTGCCATCGATCTTCTGGGCTGTCTTTTGCAGGGAAGTACTGGGTCTTTGGCTCGGCATACGCTTTTATTAACTTTTATTAACTTTTTAATGAATTTGGCTTCGAAAATTTCGAAGACGATATGACGTGTAAACTACCGAAATTGTCGGTAGACACTCACATAGTTTGCAAGAAAGGGAAATATTAATATTTATTCATTAATACGTGTAATAAGTGTTAGAACTGATTGAAGAAATATACAGACTTTCTACTTTAGGGAGTCAGAAAAGAATATAACTAGATACGCTTCCTTTAGAAGTTTTATTCGCTACTCGTACTAACGAGCAGTTAGAGTATTAACAGTACTAGTAGTGTTGCATCCTCATCACCTTCTTATTTCACTGAAACTTCAAATTCATAATTGCAATTTGAAGACAAGGGATGTAGCTCAAAATGCGAGCTATTAAAAGGTAAGAAGTGATTACAGTGTTCCCCATTGCAGTGGAGGGTGCGTCTGAACCAGGCTCCTGTCTCGCTCCCAGGTCTTAGACCTCTTCCAAACTCACAAGCCCAGAGAAGGAATGTTCGAAAGCCGCACGGAGGTTTCAGAGAATCCCCACCGGTCAGGCGTCCCCTCGGCAGATTCTGTAGAATGTCCCAGACTGCCAAGCTCGCCATTGGAAAGGCGTCCTAAAGTAGTGGAGGGTGCGTCCATCGGCTCTGTCTCGCCTCTTCCAAGCTCACAAGTCCAGAGGAGAAGGAATGTCGAAAGCCGCACAGAGGTTTCAGAGAATCCCCAACCGGCATCTGAAGGGCATCCCCTCGGCAGGTTCTGTGGTAGCGTCACCCAGGACTGCCAAGGATAGCCGTTGGAAAGGCATCCTAAAACAGTGTTTTTCGTCATCCGATTCTTCATCGAAGGAAAAAAGAGGGTGGAGTTCTGACAAGCTATCGAGACCTTCTAAAAGAAAATCTCCAGCTTGGGATTCTAGCCCAGAAGTTTTCGGAGGACTATCCACCTGAGAAGAAGAAGAAAGAGATTTGTTCATCAAATCCTCCTTCCCCTAGATCGGATACGGAGAAAGAAAACGCCACTACGAAGATCCTAAGAGAAATGCAACAACAGATATCTTCATTAATGGGAGTTTTGAAGAAGGATCCTCCCAGGAGGAAGGATCACTTCCTTCCCGTTAAGAAATCCCGTCTGATAGAAGTCTTTGACAGCTCGGACGAGGCGCCTGCCAGGCGCAAAACGCCAACAAGGCGAGAGGATTCTAAAGAAAGACCTGAAACTCCTACTAGGCGAAAAGCGCCTGAAGCACCTGAAACGAGGCGCAAACTGCCTGAAACGAGGTGCAAACCGCCTGAAGCGCCTGAAGCGAAAGCACAAAGCGCCTGAAATGAGGCGCAAAGCGCCTGAAATGAGGCGCAAAGCGCCTGAAGCGCCTGCCTGAAACAAGGCGCAAAGCGCCTGAAGCGAGGCACAAAGCGCCTGAAACGAGGCGCTTTAACGAGGGCGCCCCCAAAAAAAAAAAAAAAAAAAAAAAAAGCGCCTGAGGCGCCCTGAAATGAGAGGCACAAAAAGCGCTGAAGCGCCTGAAATGAGGCACAAAGCACCTGAAGCGCCAGGAGCCAGGCTCAGGTTGGGGCTATGAACCAGGATCTTCATCGGAAATGGACGTTAGCAGACGGACCGAGAGGCTCCTCTTTGGGAATTTTTCGCAGGATCAGTTTTCATCTGACAGGGTCTCTAGGATGTCGCACAGGCTTGGCCGTAGCCCTTGTCAGGATATGCCTGATTCTGCGAAAGGTGAAAGACATTCGAGGCCTTTTCCTGATAGGGATGGGAGTTGTCGCACAGGCGGCCGTCGCCCTTGTCAGGATAGTCTTAATGCAAGTAAAGGCAAGAGCAAGATCGGCCTTCTCCTGGCGGGGACTCAAGATGTCGCACAGGCGGCCGTAGCCCTTGTCAGGTTAGAGTCGGTACTGCTAAAAGCCCTTCACCTTACGAAAGGAGGCGCTCTCCTCCGGTTGCTCATTCTTCTCCCAACTTGATGGACAGGAAATGGAAGATAGATTGGAATTGGAAGCCAATAAGGGGGCAGGTCTCTCAGTTTATAAGACCTTAGCGACCTTTTTTATTGAGAGAATTAGTTCATTACTAGTAGGAGGATATTAAAATCATCCTCCTTCTAAAAAATAATGCAACCAACCATTTACAGAAAGAGTGGCAATCGTTTGGAAATTGAACAAGATTCGTACGAGCTCTCATACATTGATTAGAGGTCTTCCAGATAATAGAAGGCGTAGAATACGGCCTAATCTCCGAAGAGAATAAAGCTTGAAGAGATTCTCTTGGACCTCGGTTGTCATTTGCGATCTCTTTCGACTAATACTAATTCGGGTTTATTGACGAAAAGAACGAAGAGAGTAAGATTTCCATTCTCTCTCTGCATACGGAGAGGAAAGAATGTAGTAAGAAGATTTGTTGTATACGACTACTGAATGACAAGTCATATACGCATACCATAGTTGCCTTTGTGGTTCGCTACGGAATTATCTATATCCTTACAGGAATTTCCTAGTAAGGACTTCGCTTAAAAGGTTTGTTAGAACAATACCTACTCAGCTTCGGTATTTAACAAAGGTTGTTTGGCTTAAATATGCATTATTGAGAGCTTCCTTAGGCTCGAGAATAATTTTATTATATTCCTTCATTGAATGGAGTAACTGGCAACTAAGGAAGAATGCAGCCAGGCAGCGAACGAGACGGCTGTCATTGTAAGTAAGCCAATACAGTACCATCCAGTTCTCGGTCATGAGCAGTTGGTTACATCTCTCTCTCCTACGGGATCGAATGGTTAACCGTATCTTCCCCCTACAATCATGGACTTAGCCTCGATTTGAGGGGATTTATAGGCAAACAGGAATAACATGGTATTCGTTTTGCTAAGGAGTTTCCAATAAAAAGATCCCTTGTAACCTTGCGGTAATGTTTACCGCAATGTAACAGGATTATAGGAGTGAGACAACAATATGAATTTAATGCAGTAGAGCTATATATATTATTTGATGCTCTCATGCTTACGGAAGCAAAATAATGGACTTGCTAACTTTTTGATATAGCGAGTTATGAATCGAAGGGTTCAGTAACCTCTCTGACAGCAGGCTCAGTAACGGCACGGTTCGTTCCTGATTTCGTTCCCCGTCTAACTGGAGGGGTGTTCGATCTCAAGGAGGGACGCAATGATTTTTTCAAATCAATTTGACTAATTCCACAGCTCTCTCATATCTCAAGGAGCATCGAGAATCTCTTTGTTCGCCCATGTTCGCGTTAACAAGAGAGAACCTGTTTGGAACACAGACACGGAATGTAACGATCCCTAAGAGGTTTGCTGCACAATGTTGCACGTCCGTGAGAACCTTCTCGATCGACGATATAACTATTGACTTATGTCTAATCTTAGTTGGAAAGAGAGTTGTGGAAACATGCGAGATGTCTTCTTCATAGATCTCTTCGCAAGGTGGAAGACAAACAGGCTTCCTCTAGACTGCTTCCTTATTCTCGAACCAAGAGAGGTAGCAATATACTCCATTTTTAGTTTAAATGGGGAAGAATGAACTTTAGTCTTTTTTCCCTTAGATATATAAAATTCTTGAACAAAGATATTAAGATAAATGGGCGTCAAAGGAAGAGAGGATGATACCTTATGCCTCATTTTGGCCTTAGAGAGGTTGGATTCACAGAAGTCACGTTCCTCTCACAGCATGTTTTGGAAGGCTTTTCCAAGAGAGTCTGGAGATTCTATCTGGAGATTCTATTATAATTGGACCTTAACAACCTCTACACTCTAAGTCTGTCTGCGTGCAGACTGACCAGAAGTGGACATGAATGAAAGGATTTTTCAAGGTAAATGACAATAGTCATGGCCAAGACATAGAATTGCTGCAGATCGTGCTAGATGGAATGAGGAAACTGTCCTCTTCCGATACCTCTGTGAACCACATAGCGGTTTTTTGGTTCTTCCCTTTTAGAGGACGAATCACCTTTGTATATATCTGCAATCAAAGAACGCAGTAAAAGGCTATACTCTGTCTATACAAGGGGAATTAGAGATAGCAGAGGATTAAGATCTTCGGGATCTTATACGATACCTCAATACGACAAGAGTAGGGTATCATGTACTTCGAATGGAATCTTTTGTGGCCTCAGATTCCGTGTTCCGACAAGATGGAACTGCTCCTCATCAAACTTCTTTGAGAAATTTTATGAGGGAATTCTTTGTTTCTCTTGGCCCTAAACGACGAAGAAGACAAGTGAATTGGATGCATTGGAATATCGCATCAGATGCAATGGAGACTCGGCAATGGGTTCTTGCCAGCATAGTATGTCTGGCAAAAGAACTAAAACCCTCTATTCCTGACTCAACACTTTCAGATAGAAGTTTCGTTGCCCAGGCAGGATACTTACGTTTTCACCTACAGAAGAAGAGATGGTTTAAACGTTTGCCTACAAAGTCTTTGGATGCGATGAGGGTTCGAAATGCATTCCCAGAAGGTATTCAGAGGGATACAATAAAGAGCTAGAAATCAGGAGTCCTCCCAATTTCAGCTCGGAGTCTCCTTCAACTTCCAAGCTCCTTCCCTTCCTTCGGACAAGGATAGGGAAGATTCTGCAACGAGGAACTTCATCAACAAGTAAGAAGAGATCTCGTTAGCAATGGAAGGATTCAAGAAGGATCCTCCTCGGAGGAAGACTCTTATCTCTCGTACTGTTAGATGTCCTATCGTCTATTGGATGTAGTTTACTACAATCACCTCCCCTTGCTGGAGAGGCCAAAAGCTCAAAGTGGAAGAATTTCTTCCACCCTTCTCCAATCTCCTGATAAACTATTGTGGGGGTTCAGGACTTTCGGACAAGGTAGCGCCAACCAGGCGCCAAATGCCAAAACAGGCGTAAAAAACGCCAGAGGCAGACAGTTTCAAGGAACACTGTCATTGTCTGATGAAGAGAAAGAGGGGGCCTCCAACCTAGCGCAGATGCGCTAGAGGCGAACAAATCGGACAGATAAGAGTGTCTGATGTGGACATTGCCAGACATCCTCGAGACTCTACTAAGCTCGAAGCTCCAGCAAGTGGAGAGGAGTCAGTCAGGCGCCAAATAGTGCCAGTCTGGAGCCAGGCGCAAAGCTACTTCCAGGCGCGAGGCGCCAGCCAGAAGTCGGGCGAAAAGCGCCTTCCAGGAGCTAGGCGCCAGGCAGGCGCAAGGCGCCAGCCAGGAGCGAGGCGCCAGCCAGGCGCGAGGCGCCAGGCAAGCGCGAGATGCCAGGCAGGCGCAAGGCGCCAGCCAGACGCCAGCCAGGCTCTAGGCTTCATCCAGAAGAGATCCATTTCAAAGAAAGCCCTGGTCTTCCTTGAAACAAGTGTGATCGCTAAAGCACTTCATGGGTAACTTGATGATTCCTTCAAACAGCTGAGAATTAAAAGCGCATGAAGTGCGAGCTTTTATGGATTCTTGTTCTTTCCATAACAATATGTCATGAGGACATATTAGCTGTCACTTATGGGAGATGCAACTCTGTGTTGACTTCCCATTACACGAAGGAGGTCAAGTTGACCTACGAGAGATCCTTCTCTCTTGGTTATACGTGTCTACGGATACGTTGCTGGGATAGGGAGCCGACACTGATCCTTAACTAGTGAGTTAAATTTATTCAACGTGGTGCTTTTTCTTTGGGTTGTTTGAAAGGAGTTTGGGGATAACTCTTTTTTAAGCCCTAACCCTTGTGTTAGGATCAGGTGATCGGGACCAGTGTTGTGCTCCTTAATTATGCCACTAGGCATAGGTGTATTGTCATGTAAGTGGATAAGACCCCATTGACAAAAGACCATTAGATTCTGTCGAGTAAGTGGATAAGACCCCATTGACAGATCTACAAGAACTCTTAGCCATAGGTCACATCCTTGCTGAGGCTCTTGAGACGAAGCAGACTCCTAGCAATAGCTAGGAAGTCAACCCTTCGTCTAAACACATAGAAACCAAGGTTTTATTTATCTATTACCTACAACGTATGTTGTTTACCTGTCTAATCAGTAATTAGCTGTCTCTTACCCTCCGCCAAAGGTGCCAATAAGCTAAGTATATATCTGACAGGGAAGTTGAATGTATGAAAATGATATTGTTATTGTACAATAGTTTCATATATACTTACCTGGCAGATATATACGATTAAATGGCCCACCCAGCCTCCCCTCAGGAGACAGGTGGAAGAAAAAAATTCTGGTTCTAGAACGGTATGGTTCCTATTCCTGCACCAGCGGGCAGGCCGGTAGATCACCTGACCTACCTGCCAGTGTGCTGCGAAATTTGAATTTCTGCCTCGCGGACGACGGAGTCTATAGCTAAGTATATAATCTGCCAGGTAAGTATGTATGAAACTTTATTGTACATAACAATATCATATTTATTGTTCCAAGGTCCATATAAAAACATATTTTGACTTTCGCATAGCAAATTTACTAACAAAGCGGGTAATATGGCATAATTTTTGCTGCCTTGAAGTTGTAAACAATATGTGGCGCGTCGCTGGTGGCGTGGAATGATCTAATGGCTGCCGATTTAAAATCAGCCAACCACAGGAGTTTCTGGACCATAGAATGCCGGTTTTAAGAGTTCAACTGTATTAATAAATTACTAAATTATATCGTATATGTAGTATTACAGTACTACTGGTAGGCCTCAGGTTACTGTATTCGTATATATACGATATATGTACCATGAAAACATCATCGTATACACTAGGCTAACTTGTTAAATGTTATTCAATTTCTCTATGTACTGAATTATCATGAGCCAATGTGCATTGAACCAAGAGAATTAGCTGACATTAATAATTATAATTACTATGTCATACATGTGTAGTGTAGGCTAGGCTAAGGGTTTCAACTATTCACAGGTTCTAGCTATTTGCGGGGGAGTCTGGTACCCATACCCCGCAAATATGTGGGGAACACTGTATGACGTTTATCATTCTCCTTTACTTTTTTAACTCATTTAACTAGAAGATATGATAAATAAAGACATGGAGCAAATGTTAGCAGTCTGAAAAAGGAGAATTTTTTTTCTCTCTCTCTTATTCTAGGCCAAGATTTACCAGTAAGTTTATCAAATCTAACATTAAAAATTTGTAGCACTACTATGCAGTAGGTGAAGCATACCAGGTTGATACCTCCTCAGGCAAGGTCTTTATCCCATCTTCTAGATAAATAAGTTAAAAATAGAAAAAGAGAATGATAAAAATAGTTTTAATGCTATATTCGTTACTTAAATGTGTAGAGCCATGAACAACTGAACGAGAAACAACTTTTTAGCTATGCATAACCAAATCAGATAACAACATCCATCTTGCTTGTATTTCAACCGTCGTACAGTTGTAAACAATTACCATAGTTGTGTTATAAATGTTGTTAAGTAGAACAGGACTAATATATTTCTGTGTATTAACTTTATTCGCTATGGATAAAAGATCGGCAAGGTAATATACTGTTAAATTTAAACTGCAAGTTGTAGCTGAAGCTGAGAAAACAATGTTCAAGCAGCTAATGACTATTATCGTGCATCAGCAACAAGGATAAAACTTCCGTAAACTTTGATATGCCATCAAACACAACTGTACATAAAATTGATAGAAAACTATTTTAATCACAAATACCTGGCATGAAAAAACATATTTTACTATTGTTTTTACGCTGATAAAAGATAAGGAACATAAAGTTCGTATTACAATAAAATCAAATGAAAATATCGAACTGAATCAATTTTTTTACACAATAAACCTGCCCTCAATGCAATCTATTACAAAGAAAATAATTTAGTTCACAACGAGATATATTCAAGTTATATTTCGACTTGAAATCACATAGTATAACAAAAAATGACCTTGTCCCATATTGGTAAAATATCTAGATATTCATTTATGCTAACTAGAAGCAAGAAAATTAGCTCAGTGTTAAGTTAAGTACAGTGAAATAAACTCGTATCTGCCATCAGCAGATTGTCAAACCAAAACAACGACCACTATGTTAGTATTCTATAATACAGTAATAAGAGAATACATACAACATTACTGGATACAGTGAAGGAATATATAACTTTTAAAAGATTCATGGAAAAGATGCATATTCATTAAGTTTGTATTTTATAATCATATGTAGCCATCAGCAGCCTTACACCATTCAATTATGAAAATGTCAGACTGAACCCAATCCGTCTTCAATTGCTTTTTATACTGAATTATCATATGATCAGATTCTCTTTTTCGTGTTCAATTACTTTTTGTACTGAATTATCATACATCAGAATGCAATGGACATCCAAAATTAGCTGATATTAATAATTACTATACCATTCTTGTAGTATATGGTATACTGTAGGCTAGGCTACTGTATATGTATACAACATGCCATAATGTATGCTAGTCTCACTCTTGTTAGTGTTATTCAATTTCTCTTTGGACTGAATTATCATAAGTCGAACTGCATTGAATGTAGAGAATTAGCTGATTTAAATAATTACTATCCACATGTGTATAGAGTATACCGTGTAGTGTAGGCTACGCTACCATATTTGTAAGGATGATAATGATTACCCAAGTGTAGGTTAGGCTATATGGGGAAACACCACAGTGGATCCATCTTCATCGCAGGGATCAGCCTTATTCACTCGATATTTAATTGGTAAAACAAGAACACAATTACAACTCTAAGCATACCATTCAAAAGATTGAAGTTTTGTCAACATAATGTGATATATGAATGCACCATACAACCTAAAATAAGCATGTGAGGTCTTCGTATAATATATTGTCAAGGCAGTTTTTCAATCCAATATGGCGGCACCCGCCTGAGGTGCCGTTCGTAACCGCAAAAGGATCCAACATCTTTCCCAGCCTTCCCAGCACTCATTTGAACAATGTTAGCATATATATAACGTTTATTGATCTTTCTCAAGATTGCAGTTGTAATCAGCACAATAAAATGACAATTTGTCCAAAATTGCATTTTTCCTAACTATACAAACCTGAGGTCCTTTTACAATAGGAAGGTTACTAGCAGCAGCTGGATAGGTCGTAAGCTTTCGAACAAGGGGTTCGGTAGTTAACTGCTTGTCTGACAGTGCGTGCGCCGCGCGACTGGGAGGTGAAGAATCACTTTTGCTTTAGGCCCAAGCAAAAACTGCAGAGTGAGGGGTGGCATGAGGTGGGACTATGTGTAAAAGGACCTCAGGTTTGTATAGTTAGGAAAAATGCAATTTTGGACAAATTGTCATTTGTTCCGACACGGGATACAAACCTTTCGGTCCTTTTACAATGGGAAGACTCACTCCTTGGTGGGGAGGAATCCGAGTCCTTTTGTGAACAGACTGGTGTTCGCCCAACCTTGGAATGCCTCCCTGGTCGTAAGAGCGAGGGAGGGATCCAAGCCTCTGTCCGATTGATCGGGGTGTGCACCGCAGGATCAATGGTCAGACCTCTTGGACCAAGTACTAAGAGAGAGGCAAGCCGTATCTCTCGTACCAGCAAGCAAGAACTTGTTCCTGTTTGCAAGAGGCAACATAAAGTTATGCGTTTGTCTATTGTTGGCTTCCACTTCTCCCCCCCCCCCCCCTTGTTGGGGGAAGTGGTGGGATATTCGCTCCATCCCTAGTGAAAGGGATAGGATGGGGCTCTGTCGAGTAGCTCACCTGCATCTCGTCCTTATCCAGCAGGGTGACGACCGTATCCCTCTACCCACAGGTAGAGGGGGCGAAAAAGATGGGAAGAGGAGCCAGTCACACTCTTATTCACTCATCTATTCTTACAGTCACACCAGGACTCGATGCTGTTCAGCCTGCGAGGGTCTGGGTTAGTTACACAACGTGTTGAGCAGCCACCACGGGTCCCAAGCAAAAAGGTCCAAGGACCTGCTGGGCGGAATATCCCGAAGGTAGAGGAAGTGCATGTGGTCTGGTTGGACCAGACCCCCGCCTTCAGTACCTGCGCCATGGAGAATTTCTTGCGGAACGCGAGGGGAATGTACTTCTTCTAGGTCATCCCGGCGCTAACGAAGAGGCGTCAACACTCAGCCTGGTGTGTCAAGTTTCTTCGGACTAGCGCCGTCGCACCCTCCACAGGACAAAGCAGCATCTCGTTTGCATCAAAGGAGATGAAGTCCATTAGGGAAGGGATTGTGAAGGACTCGAACCGATCGTCAGGGACCGAAGGGTTCTGAGACTTCGCTACGAAGTTCGGTACGAAATCGAGCGTCACGGATCCCCATCCCCTGGATGCTTGACTTCGCAGGAAAAGTCATGCAGTTCCCTCAGAGGAAAAGAAGGGAATAGTCGCATGACCTATCCCTCTTCTCGACTTCGGTGATGTCCAGTACCCATACTGGTCTATCCGTCTGAAGCGAAGTGTCTCGCATTCTCCTATCCCCATGCAGCGAAGTTGTTCTTCTCGGTAGTGGATAGGACACCGACACTCCATGGGTGTCGATGGTATGGGTACTGGGACAAGCCATTAGGACGAAGTAATGATTGATTCTGGAACAACCGAACTAAGTCCACAGTATAGTTTGTAACTAACTCAAGCGCTCTGACAGCTGCCGACTGACTGCGTTCGGTAGTGAGGCAAGTTATTCAAGCATCCGAGCAAGTCACGTGACCTTCGCCCTTAAAGGGTTAGCCGAGAGACCAAACAAATCGTATTTTTGTTGTCATTGATGCCGGATGGCGAGGTGATGATCTCTTAAGGCATGTGCCCAACAGGCGAAAGTCAATTGCCTTCTAGAGACCAAGGTCCCTGATGCCAAGACATCCTCATAGTAGTTGAATCTCAGCTAAGGAGAAATAACACTATGTGGCGTTGAAGAAGAAGGTGGACAGTGATTGCAACCTACGTCTTCACAGCCGAATCAAGAGAAGGATTCTCAAGATTCTGAACCTGTGCTATTTCATTGCTGTCCGGTGAGGAGTCGTAGTTGCAATGAAAGCGGGGTGTTTTCAGTAATGAAAACACAGGGTAGTACTGCCTGAAGAACTGCTTCTCATGGGCTGAACATTTGGAAGTAGAGCTGGCCGGTCGGGGAGTAGGCGATGTCTTCCGATACATCTGTTAATTCAGGGTGAACAATGAACAATTGCATACCCTACGAATAACGAGATATTTTGAAGACAACTCAGATGTCTGCAGAAATCATTCCGCATTATCGCAGTGTGATGCAGCGGGAGACTAGTACAGACTTCTGTTACTGTGCGGTAAACAGAAAGATGAAAGAGTCCAAGAGATATCTTTGTTGAAAATTCTCCCAATGTCGAAGGTGATGAAATCGAGCATCACAGCAGTAGATGTTCATTCATGTATGTGAGAATCCCCGTTAATCAGAGACCTAAGTCCATGATTGTTGGGCAGATATACGGTTCGGTAGTCAATCAATGCAGGGGAGAGAGACATAAACGACTGTGCAGCTCGGAGAGCCAGCTGGTACTGAGCTGCTATCGAGCAGTTCAAATTTTAATACACAGTAGCGCTCGCTGACTCGTCATCCTGAGTTGCCAGGTAATCCATTCCATGAAGGAATGCGTTCGGCTAGAACCATCGAGCATCAAAAATACGCTCGAGCAATTATATTTAAACGAAACGGATTTCGGTAAATACAAAAGCTGAGTTTGTGTTGTCATGACAATACCATAAGTATCTAAAAACTCCTGGGAGTTTGCAGGCAGTCCCGAGTTGCAGTTCAATTAGGATACTAGTCGTCTCGGTCACAATTCATAGAGTTAACTACGGTATGCGCCTACACCCTGGACAATTCAACTGCTTAACAGAATCATGTCGCGAGGGTAATATACGTAGTATATTTGTAGGTTTCTGTACAACGACCTCCATCCTAAATTCTTTTCCCTTCGAGGAATGAGAATAAGGATTGGAGATTGACTGTCTTCGTTCTCTAGTCAAGAGAGTGAAGGAGAAGTCTTCCCCGAAGGAAAGCTTCAATGGTGAACAGAATACCGAAGACAATAGTTCAAGCCAAACTGGATGTTCCCATCCGTTCTTCTCTATTCCAGGGTTGGTCGCCTACTGTGAGATATTCTTCCTTCAGCAGCAGTGCTTCTTCCAAACGCTAGAAATTCCAGGAATTCGAGCATTCGGCGAGGTTCCCGATTATCGTGGTAACAATTATAGGGGATTCTCGTCTAGCCCACTCTGGACCGTGGTTTCGCCTAAGTGTTTGGAGATCTTAAAAAACTCAAACACTCTGAGTGTGCTAGAAATTCCGCAGAATTCTAAGCACTTGGCAACCACCCCCACCCCCCCCCCCAATTCGTCAAACGATCATCGGTTGGTGGTCCTCTCGATTCCTGTAGAAAATCGAGGAGGGGCAGGATCCTTCCTCAACAACGGGGGCTTACGTCAGGTAGAACCCGAAGGTCCCCCCGGTAACGCAGTCCCCAACATGGGATCCTACAGAGAACTCTGCAGGATCCTTCCCCTTTCCCTTGTAGCCGTAAGGAGAGAGGAAATGGGGGAGGAATTGGATACTCGGTCGCCTTCCCAGCTGAACTAGCAGTTGGAGAAGAGAGTAGGAGCAGCCATCACCTTGTGGCGATGGCCTTCCAGAGTCTGGGAAAACGTATCGTCAGGAGAAACATTTTCCCCGAGGAGGGTTACGAACTCGCACTGTAGGTAAGGGTCTGCCGCCACTGTGAACGGCATCTGGGTGGGGCTGATCGATACCTGACAGGAGAGAGCCGATACCGTTCTCTGACGCACATAAAATCGCCGCTGTCGCAGTAGAGGAGGAGGAAGTAGCCTTTTCGGTCTGCAGACCTCAGCGAGCCGTCCTGTCCGAAGATGAGAAACTTCACGTGGTCCAACAGAGTCGGCAAGCTGCGATCGCGGCAGACCCACCGTCGGTTTGGGTTCCTTCTTGGACCCCAAAACGACTCGAGCCGGGATGTGGCTCGGATGGTGGGAGCGGCGATCCTTCCCCGAGGTCGTCGTGCTGACTAATCAGCGCAATAACCTCGGCAAAGTTCCTCTGGATCCCTGGAGTGACTGCATCTTGCGGAGTAGGACCGTCAAGCCCCTCGAACAAGAGCATATCCCGAGAACCTCCACCTTCAGGAGGGGGAACAGCGACAGACCCCTCTCGGTCTCCTCCTGCCACTTGCGCGTACGTCCTGGTCGGTCTGAAGATTGTGCCTGGTACGTATGGCATCGTGACGGGATCATGCTGGGCGAGCCCCTCACGATCACTCTGCTGTGCCTCGCTCTTCCCGGTGTAAACCGAGGAAGTTGAAGGCACGGGAGACGAAGACCTGACGCTCCCCTTCCGCTCGCTGGCAGAACCAGCGGGCTTGGAGGGCTGCAGGCAATCACCAACCCGTGGTGGGGATCGAGCTGCAGGCCTAGTCGAGCCGTTTCCCTAGGGGAGAACGGCTGGACCGAGAACAGCGGCCCCGATCTTGTGTGTCAGAGGAGCTGCTGCTGGTTGCCCTACCTGTCCATTCCCTGTGGGAGCGGCGGTCAGGTGACCTGCAGAGACCACTGTCACAGTGAGACTGGTGCTTGTCCTCACGGCGCGTCGAACCGCTGGCGCCAGCGATCGGGGGGACCTCTTCCTAGCCTCAGCCCGTGGCCGGTCAGAGACCATCACGTCAACCTGGGTAGCCGGCTGGTCGCTGCGAGAGTGAGAGCTGGCCTGGTGAGAGTCGCCAGAGCAGCTCTCACCAGCCTTCCGCTCTGTGCCGTGAACCTGAGGGAGACTTCTTAGGAGGGGAGGAGGCAGCCTTCTTCTTCCTCGGCTGTGAAGCCTTGGAAGTCGAAGGGGAAGAGGCGGCAGCCAACGACGACGAAGAAGACGATGAAGACGATGACGACACCTTCCTCCTCTTCTTCGTCAGCTTCCTCAGGACAGACGTTAAGTATGCCATCCAGGGCGGAGCCGGGGCTGCTGTTGCCGAAGCAACAGGGCCCGGATGCACCTGTCCGGACAGACCAACGTCCCCCCTGGGGCAGCAACCACACAAGCAGGGACGAACGTCAGCAGGTGCGGGACATCTCAGGAACAGCAGGAACAGCAGGAACGGTAGGAACGGCCAGCACAGCATCGGCAGGTACGGCAGGTGGCACAGGTAGCACAGAAGGCGGGGCAACCGCCAGCGACATCCTGGGTACCGGCGGCAGGTCCAGGGGCGAACTCTTAGGGCAGCGAAAGTCTGGTCGCGGCAGCACGGTAAACCCGGGCGGCCGTGGCACGCCCCTCCTCGGTACGGTGATCGGACCCTGCACAGCGGCTGTAGGCGACACTGACACGTGAGTGAATATACCATGGGAGGAGAGGGCGGCGGTATACCCTGACTCGACAAGGTGGTCGTTGTAGTGGTCACCATACTATGGGTGACCGCAGCAGACCCAGCCAGATGATGGAGAAGCCCCTGGACACTAGGCACGCCCTGCAGACCCAAAGACGCCCACACCTGACCAAGGTCATCCCTCGTGGCATAAGCACCTGCGGAAGCAACAGTCGGGTGATTAGGAGGGGTTTCCCCTCACGCGGAGTGGGGGAGACCCCACCCCGAGCGAACGGAAGACCCATGAATACAATTGTACGTCAGGGCACCGAGCGCTCTCCTCCACGCCCGACAGATCGGGCGAGGAGAAGGACCCGGATACCCCCCCCCACCCCAAAGGGGAAGGTGCCATCCGTGGGGAGCTGAGCTGTGCAGGAAAGAAGACGAAGAATCGGATACCAAGGGAGTCGCGGGAGAGCTTTCCGACGACTTCTTGGCGGGCCTTCGCTTCCCCTACCCCCGCACAGCACCCACTGCACCCACCCATAACTAATACACGGCACGGCCCAAGAGCAATCGAGCCCTCGGCACCGATCGCAAGGGCATAAGGATCAATTCCCGGGTATGAGGGGAATCTTGACCCATAATGAATATTGATGCAATCAATAATAATAATATATGAAAATTAAAAAGAATCCTGCATTTACGATTTCACTTTTCACACAAAAGGGCTTCGGGCCGAGAGCATTAGCACCCATCGGCACTGAGCGCAAGGGGTAAGGATCAATTCCCAGTTATGAGCGGAGATATTGATCCATAATGGAATATGATGCAATCAAAAATAATATATGAAATGAAAAAAGAATATTTGCACTTGCGATTTCACCTTTCAGACAAAATAAAGGTTAAGGATCAATTCCCAGGTAAAGAGCGGAAACCTTGATCCATAATGGAACATTGATGCAATCAAAATAATATATGAAAATGAAAAAGAATACTGCACTGCGAATTCACGTTTCACACAAAATAAAGGGCTCGTGCCGAGAACATTCGCGCCCTCGCACGAGCCTCACAGGGCAAAAATATAACTGAAAAATGAAAAAGAGTACTACACTTACAATTTTCACTTCCACCCAAAAATACACGGCTCGGCGCGAGCGCGCTCCCGCCCTCGGCACAGAGCACAAAGGACCTGGGGATCAATCTCAAGAAAACTCTCAATTTTCCACATTTACGCCCCTCAACCCCGGGCACAGTCGTCGGGTAATAGGAGGTTACATCGATCCTTGATCCATAATCATAAATAAACAAAGTGTATATGAAAAATGAATTTGTGTACTTACAGTTTACTTTTACACACACAAATAGTTAGAAAAAACACAAATACATATCCTGAAAGCACACAACGATGAAACGGGCAGAGAGCGAAGAAGAGCATGTCTACACACCAGCAGGCCGAAAGCAAAAGTGGTTCTTACCTCCCATTCGTGCGGCATGGCGCACTGTCGGACAAGCGTTTAACTACTGAACCCCCTTGTTCGAGAAAGCTTACGACCTATCCAGCTGCCGCTAGTAACCTTCCTATTAATAGTAAAAGGACCGAAAGGTTTGTATCCCGTGTCGGAACAAACAACATTCTGTTGCCTAGATTAGTAAAAGTATGAAACTTCTTATTCCCGGGGTCATGGTTTAAACTGAAATTCATTTTTACCTTGTAATCGGTGGTTTTATCCTTACTGCCATCACAACTGAAACTCGTGCTTATTTGATTGTAATTATACATTTTTTGGTCTTAGTTCACTCCGAATTGCACTTGAACTATGTTGTGGTTCCTGGTTCCTATGCGCTCACTCCACAAACAGTTGCGGGCAGCACACGAGTACATGGTTTATGAGGTGCAAAGTTTTATTCCCTTAATTGTTTACTTTACTCATTATTTAGTTTACCTTTACTTTGTTACTTCAAAATGTTTATTTAATTCATGTCTATTATCCCTTTTTTGCAACCAAATTAACCCCCCAAAATTACAGATACGTATTTCTAAAGTAGATACGAGCAGATGGCAAAATGACTCATCTTTGCCAATCTAGTGGAGCTTCACACATACGCCGATGCATTTACAAACTGTTTCCATGAATTGTAGTTGTCATAGTAATGCAATAATGATAAAATTGCTCTAATATGTATATACACTACAAATAGATACGGTAATTTCACTTACAGGCAGTCCCCGGGTTACGACGGGTTCAGCTTACGACGTTCCAAGGTGAAGGCGCTTTTCAATTATATTCATCAGAAATTTTCAATATTTGAATATTTTTTTTATAAAAAATGCAATAAGAATGCAGTTTACATAATTTTTAATGCACCCAAAGCTTTAAAAGTAAGGTTTTCTTAGGATTTTGAGGATGTTCCTGCTTACAATGATTTTCGGCTTACAATGCGTCTCAAGAACGGAACCCCAGTCGTAACATAGGGTATGCCTGTATTTCCCCGGTTTTGTGTAAGTCTTATACCCAGTTTGGATGGTAAACACATACCAACTGGCAACACTGATAAACAATTGAAGAGCGCAAAAAAGGCTGTAGGTACTGTTCAAAGCAAAACTGTCTATATTTGAGTCAAGAATCTAGTTACTTTTTCAACAACGAATATTTTCAAATAATAATCATGAATATGTAAAACATTTTATGCAATTAATGACCTTATACTGCTGTTTAACTATTTATTTAAATAATTATCTAGTGCCCGCTTATTTTCTTCCTTCTACCAAAAATCTTAGTTCCCTTGGATAAGTCGTGGGTGGAAGTCATTGTTTACGATTTTTGTGAAGAAGTGCCCCAGCATCTATGGGTCAGTGGTGTGTGGATTTAGCACAGGAAATGGGAAGTTTATTGACACAGCGACTCCACAAACATCGAGATGCGTCAATCTTCTAAATATTCGGAGTTGTAAGTAAAATTTCAAAGGGTCATGGAAGTATGTGTGACTTTCATTAACCTCTATTTATCTTTAAAATATGAAACTTATTCAAACTTTGGAGATACTTATTTCGAGAGGAGAGTAGAGGTCTCAACTCGTGACTGATGCCTATCTTCGGTGTCAGGACGTGTTAAAGTACTTTTTCGGAGGGTGGCTTCACACGTGGTGAAACTGGATTTGCTAGTCCAGTTAGTTGTTCCCCCTAATCGAGATACGACTTTTACAATAAACGATGGGTTTTTTGGAACCTAACCCCATCGTAAGAAGGAGAATAGCTGTAAAAAGAAAAAAAAATACTGGTGAAAGACACAATTTGCACCAGTAGTTTGGAGCATAGATCCCTCTCTACTCTTGTCTTTTCGTCTATTGAAAAAATAACTTAGGACATGGGGTTATAGTCTAGCCTAGGCTATAGGGTTATAAATTAAATTGTCGTACCTAAACCTTCCGTGAAATCATTAAGAAATCACAGTATCATTGAACCAGACAGTCTCAGGATAAAGTAGGCCAGGATACAGGATACAGGCATCCTGTAGCCTACAGTAATGAGATCCTACAGAAACTTATAGCCTAAACTTAACATTAGCCTATGAGTTAATCATTGAGATATAAAATATACCTCGTTTCATTTAGACAGTCTCAGGTTGAGACCCCATAGAAGGCTACGGTCTATAGGGTAACCTAGGAGAACAATAGGACTAACTAGAGGTTAATTATATAATCTATAAACATCTATAACTCACATTATTACAGTAATTATCAGCTGTCTTTGAAATTTATCAACTATTACGATTGATTAAGAATTCTCTTGGGCAGTCAGTGGCTTCGCTGTGTTGACATTTTGGGCGTCTTCTATTTGAGTGTTTATTTATGGTTCTGGTTTAGAGTGATTCCGGTGTTTTCATTCTTTTAATAAGTCAATTGGTGGACACTTGTAAGCAATCAGTAGGAATATAATTAAAAATTTAGATGATTTTATTAATAAATGGGATAATTTGGTGGTAATTATTATGGCAAAATAATGGATTCCTGAGGACTTCTCAAATAGAAGGCGTCCAAAATGTCAACACAGCGACATTGGCTGCCGTAGTAACGTAACTTTATTCATAGTACAAACGTCTTTTTATCTTCTATAATAATTGCCGTCTTCATAATCGAGACAATTCTTAATTAATCGTAATAATTGGTAAATTACAAGGAATAACCGATAATTCCTGTAATAATGTGAGTAGCAGATGATTTATAGGTAGGTTGTATCATTCATAACTTCTAGAGTTAGCCTCCGTTAGTACTCGTAGGTTACCCTATCGACATTAGCCTTCTATGGGGTCTTGACCTGAGACTGTCTAAATGAAATGAGTTATTCTAAATGAAATGAGTAGTTATTTTATGAAGTCTCAATAATTTACTCATAGGCTAATGTTGGGTTTGTTCCGACACGGCATACAAACCTTCGGTCCTTTTACAATAGGAAGGTACTAGCGGCAGCTGGATAGTCGTAAGCTTTCGAACAAGGGGTTCGGTAGTTACTGCTTGTCCGACAGGCGCGCGCGCGCGACTGGGAGGTAAACAAA
>NC_087222.1:12171139-12246139 GCF_015104395.2 Macrobrachium nipponense
TTGGGCGTCAGGGGAGCTGCTACCAGTCGTGCGAGCCATCCGGTCCCGGTGGGAGCGACAGTCGGGTGACTGGTAGTGTCCACTAATGCAGTGAGAGTGAGCACCGTCCTCTCAACGTGCCACGGTACAAGTGGTGACTGGGGGGACCTCTTCCCAGCCTCACCACGTGAACAGTCTGGTGGGAACGTCACGTCAACCCGCCTGGGTACCGGACGATTGCTGTGCGAGCAATCGCCAGTCTGGTGAGAGTCACCTGAGCAAAAGACTCTTTACCATCCTCCCCCTCCGTGCCTGGGTCCTGACGGTGAGCATACTCAGCAGTCTGGACCTTGGCTGCACGGTCACCCGTAGGTGACCGTACACTCGGTGACACTTGCGAGCGAGCAGCAGAGATGGTTCCCGGTCCGGAGGTGGAACCTCTTGAGCCGGGAGGAGGTACCAGCGGTGGCTGGTACCTCCACGGTCCCTGTCTTCTTCCCTGAGGAAGGAGAGATGGGCCCCGTTCCGTGAGGACCAGCGGAAGACCCACCTGTCTCACCGGAGCAAGACAGACCCTAAGAAGTCCCTGTGCGAGACTTCTTGGGGGCGGGCAAGGCCACCTTCTTCTTCCTTGGTTGGGGGGCCTTGGAAGTCAGAGGGGAAGAGGCGGCAGAAGACGATGACGAAGACAATGACGACACCTTCCTCATCTTCTTCACCAACTTCCTCAGGAAGGTTCTCCCATCCAGGAAGGGGCTGTGGCAGCTGCCGAAGCAGCAGGCCCCACAACGACCTGGGAAGGAGGACCTGACGGAGGAGCAGTGGAGAGAACGCTTCCTCGAGGAGGGTTACGAAACTCTCGCCTGGCAGGCAAAGCGTCTGCCACCACCTGAGTGACTCTTACCATCCTTCTGCTCCGTGCCTGGGTCCTGACAGTGAGAGTACTCAGCAGTCTGGACCTTGGTTGCACGGTCACCCGTAGGTGACCGTACACTCGGTGATGCTCGCAAGCGACCGACCGAGACGGTTCCTGGTCTGGAGGTGGAACCTCTGGAGCCGGGAGAGGAGGTACCAGTGGTGGCTGGTACCTCCATGGTCCCCGTCTTCTTCTTTCCTGAGGAAGGAGAGACGGGCCCTGTTCCCAGAGGAACGGGAGGACCAGCGGAAGACCCACCTGTCTCACCGGAGCGAGACAGACCCTTAGAAGTCCCGTGACGAGACTTCTTAGGGGGGAGACCACCTTCTCTTCTATGGCAAAGAGCCTTAGAAGTCGAAGGGGTGGAGACATGAACATATGATGATCTTGATGAGGAGGATGACGACACTTGATGAGTTCTCTTCCTCTTCGATACCTCCAAATTCTGCCAGACTTCTACCACAGGAATAAATAAACATAACAGGGCAGCAGTGAAAGCTTCCTCCAGTGACGTAACTCCAGGGTAGTAGTGGTAAATGAATATGATTACCAGCAGGGGATCAGTACACACACTTGAGGGTCGGTATCACAACATGCTACGAGTCACAGGTACAAGCAATACGAAGAGCTATCCAACCAATACTGCTGTAAACACAATCACCACTGTTAGTCTGTAAAATAAAGAAAATTATTAAAGTGATAAGGATACTCCTCTCGCATCCAAGAACACTGCCCTCCGAAGTGAGAGGAGATCCCCCAAACACCAACACTCTTCTACCTTCGTCCGATAGTAAGTGAAAGGATGAAGGAGAAGAGAAATTACCATAAAAACAAAACAAGGACAAACCTCTGAAGTTCCCCTTGGTAATTCCCAAGCGTAAGCGTAATTTTCAGATGAATACATGTCTCATTACAGGATCAATATCACTCACGTTAAATACATGTCTCGTCTTCACATTAAATACAATCTTGTCCTTATTAAAGGGCGAAAGAATGTAAATAATTTGTTGGCATACCTTTGCCGCTGACTCTTAACACAAAGTAGAAAGGCGGCTATAAAGGCTATCACAAAAAGTGGGTTTGTATGTTAATTGAATTTAATATTAATATCAAACAGCGCATATACATATTTATTTAAAAAACAAAAATAAACCAGAAAGATCCCATCGGGTAAAAATGATCAACAACCAGTCAGAAAGAGCTCACAAACACACGTCTTCATTGGAAGGCGGCCAAAAGCAAAGTGGTGTGTTTACATCCAGGCAGGCTAGCCTACCCGCCTGCCACACGGTAGTTACTGCCTAACCACCTTGTTCAAGAATTTAACAGGCATAATTCCAGCTACGCTGAAAGTAATTCCTTATGTAAAGGACCGAGGGTTTGTATATCGTGCAGGAACAAACCTAACTCCATAACTGTACTAGCAAGAACATCAAACTTTTACTTGAACCTAGATTCGAGGCTGGCAATAGTGTAGGGAGAAACTACACAGGAAGCTGGTAAAGGAGTTAAAGGAGTAGAAGGAGGACTCAAGATTTGAAACATGGCTTGAGGAGGAGAAGAAGGAGAGATAGGACAAACTGGATCTGCGGACAATGCAGAAGAGGCTACGCTCTTAGAGCTGCCTTCCTCGCCCTATCCTTTATTAGTTTATGAGAATGTGCTAGAAAAACCTTCCGCTGATTGTCACTAGAATCTTTACATTTGTCACAAGCCGATTCACGGGTACACTCAGACCCAATACCTCTACATTTAATGCACTTTGAGTGTGGATCGTAAATAGGCTTAACCTTGCACCCTCCGGCACAAAACCTAACACCTGACGGGCTAGAATCTGACATGATGGCCTGAATGCCACAACTAAATGCAGTTAAGCTAACTAAAAGGAAAGCAAACAACTAGCAAAAACACGAAGTTGAGTGCTTCACCAAAATACGACAGTCAAAAACTATCCAGTGATTGAAAAAATGTCTGCACCAACCACTGAAGTTAACCAGAAACCAGCAGAGAATGAACTGACTACACCTGGTCTGTTGTACCTGTTCCTCCCTCGACTGGTGGGAGATGACATCACTTACATCAGTGATGGCGGCACCACTACGAAAGTTTGAATCTTTTGTCTGCCATGTAGCAAAGCTACAGCTGTATAATTGTTCGGTATGTATGCAATAAAATTCACAGATTCCATTAGCTATTTTCGTCCTATTTCATAATAATATGAGATTTGCATATTTATCTTTAATTGGCATGAAAACAACAGTAAAATGTCTTCTCTCATGACCAGTATTTTTTTAAATACTTTTTTCTCCACTATTATTTGCAGTCAACTTTCATCCATGTTCCTGATGGACGATAATTTATAGTCAATAGCAGTGTGAACATTTTTTTTCATCAGCTTCTGCTGCAACTGCATCTTAAATTTAGCAGTACTATGTTTCCTTGCCAATAATTTCTTGATATCAAATAAAGGTATCTATAATGTAAAAATATTTGCTCTACTTAATCAACGTCATTTGTAACATATCTACAGTAATTTTTTACTATAAAATAATAGTTGAAATGCAAGCAATACATTGTTATTATCAGATTTGGTCGGTTGTTGTAGCAAAGCAACTGTTTTCATTCAGTTGTTTATGGCTGTAGTATTTAAGCAACGAATACAGTCAACCCGCCGTATTCACAGACTCCCGATCCGCAGACTCACGTATTCACAGATTTCTCTCTGGAACATATACCCCCCTTATTCGTGGTATTTTTCTGAAAAATATCCACATATTCCTGGGTTGTTTCAGCAATTCCACCATAAAATACACTTTTTGTGATAAAACTAATAAAAAACAGGTACAGCTAGTTGTCGACTTACGACCTATGTGAGTTGTCGACTTACGACCTATGCGAGTTATGACTGATCGACTTTACGACCACCAACAACTAAAATGACTGGGAAGCAGCTCGAGCAAGAAAGAATGGTGTCCCGCTGAACATACGACAGTTTTTCCACTGCTCCCACCTCTCCACACACACAGCTCACTTTTCGGGCTGCTAATGACTATTATCATGCATCGGCAACAAGGATATAGCTCCAGTAAACTTATACCATCAAATACAACCGTAGATAAAATTGAGAGAACAATTTTAATTAAAACTTCAGATCTTGAAAGAACACATTTTACTGTTTTTTTCATGCCAATAAAAGATAAATAACGTAATTAACAGTAAAGCTTGTACTACGAAGAACTCAAGTGAAAATACTGAATGGAATCACGTAATATTTTTGCACAATAAACATACCCACAATGCAATCTGTTAATGAAAAAAATAACTTAGTTAACGAGACATATTAAATTCATATTTCGACTTAAAAACATGTTGTATAATGACAAATTACCTTGTCTCACATAAGTAAAGTATCTAGATATTTTATGCTAACTAGAAGCAAGGCAATTCGCTCCGAATTGCATTAAATAGGCGAAATAAAACGTAAACACAGCAAACTAAACTCATATTCGCCATCAGCTGATTTCCAAACCAAAACATTGACTGCTTTGTTAGTATTTTATGATAGAATAATATGAGAATACATACAATATTATTGGATACAATAATGTACAACTTTTTAAAAGATTCATGGAAAAGATGCATATTCATTGTTTTTAATTCATAAAAAGAGGTATACGTAGCCACCAGCAGCCTGACATTGCTCAATTAGGTATGCCGATGTCGGTCCAAATCTGATTCCTGTTTCATGTCAATTTTTTTTTTTAACATATATCATAGTCAGAATGCATTGAACCTCCAAAATTTCATAGCTTCATAATTATCGCTATTAGTTTCTTAATTAATTTTTATTGTAGAGGATAAAGAGTTGAACAAAATTAACGAATGAATTTCGGCGATAACTGTCCATTTGAATGTTGCCGTCACCGTCAAACTGTAAACAAAGCACACCAATGCCATCTATTGAGGAAAATTAACAGTAAAAAGGTTGTTGCTGTAAAGTCTGAGATTCGCTCGGACCACCGATAACAATTCTAAAACTCGCGCGCCGCCAACTGAGTAGACTCACCACCATCCTCCCGCTCTCCCATTGGTTCCTGATGCTAGTCAACGCCATAAGATCCTTCTCTCCTGTTGGTCAGCATCTCTCCCATCGTGCATCTACATAGTGGCATGCTTCTTCCGCTACTTTGCGGCATTATCGGTATCGTAAGCATGCGAAATTCGTTTGTTCTATCGATTTTGTTGATTAACGTAAATTCGTTAGTGATTTCAACTACTTTATTGTGTTGTGTGAGAACTTTACTACATAACATAATTACGTACAGTATATACTTAGTCATGGGTCCCAAGGAAGTTGAAGTTCACGGAAAGAAGAGGATGCTTTCTTTGGAGACGAATATGGAATCATTAAAAAATATGAAGCTGGTATGCGATTGAGTGTGATCGCAAAGGAATACAGCCAAAATCAGTCGACAATAGGCACCATCCTTAAGCAGAAGGATGTTATCAAAGCAGCTACACCAAGGGCGTGACCATTTTGTCCATCAAGAGGAGCTACATGCACGATGAGATGGAAAGGCTGCTTCTTGTCTAGATAAAACACATAGAAATTGCTGGTGATACGAAAACGGAGACGGCAATCTGCCACAGGGCCAGAGCTATTTTCGTCGATTTGATTGCCCAGGCCGAAGACGACGGAGGAGAAGGGACATCGCCACCAACCCCAGACTTCAAGGCTTCTCATGGGTGGTTCGAAAAATTCCGTAAACGGACTGGCATCCATTCAGTGGTGTGGCATGGGGATGGAGGCGGCCAGCTCGGACACGAAAGCGGCCAAAGCCTTTATGAAGACATTCAACGAAATGATGATCAACGAAGGCTATAATTCTCAGCAAGTCTTCAACTGTGATGAGACTGGTCTTTTTTTGGAAAAAAAATGCCTCGTCGGACGTACATCATGCAGGAAGAGAAGAAGCTACCCGGGCATAAGCCTATGAAAGACAGGCTTATGCTAGCACTTTGTTCAAACGCCAGTGGGGATTACAAGGTGAAGCCCCTACTTGTGTATCATTCGGAGACTCCTTGAGCCTTCAAGGCCCACAAAGTGCTTAAGGAGAAGCTTCCAGTGATGTGGAGGGCTAATGCGAAAGCCTGGGTAACGAGACTTTTGTTCACCGAGTGGGCAAATCTGTGTTTCAGCCCGACAGTGAATAAATTCTTGGAAGAGAAGCACCTACCTCTGAAATGTCTGCTGGTGTTGGACAATGCCCCTGCTCACCCTCCTGGCCTTCAGGAAGATATCCTAGCGGAGTATTCATTTATCAAGGTTCTTTATCTTCCGCCTATCACCACCCCTCTCCTCCAGCCCATGGACCAGCAAGTGATATCGAACTTCAAGAAGCTGTATACGAAACATCTTTTCAAGAGATGTTTCGACATCACCGATACCACAAACCTCACCTTGCGTGAATTTTGGAAGGAGCATTTCGATGTTGTGATATGCATCTGACTCATCGACCAACCTTGGCAGGAGGTTTCGAGGCGAACCTTGAATTCTTCGTGGAGGAAACTCTGGCCTGATGCCGTATCCGCCTGAGACTTCGAGGGATTCAACGTGGGCAAAGCTGGTGCTGCAGATTCAGGAACAGTTGACAATCCTGAAACTGTTTTGCAACCAGATCTTGACGAGATCGTTGCACTCGGCAAGTCCATGGGGCTGGTCGTCGACGAGGACGACATCAATGACCTTCTCAAGGAGCACCAAGAGGAGCTTACAATGGATGACCTGAAGGAGTTGGAGGCCATGCAACATAACGTCGTTCAAGAAGAGTTCTCTGGCAGCGGCGAGGAGGAGGACGACAACTCTATGACAAAGGCAGAAATTAACTCTTTCATATCCGCTTAGTTTTGAGTACTGTGTCCCCAGATATCCGAGGTGTCTGGGAGCGCTCGACAGTGCGAAAAAATTATCATTTTGAAAATTTCGCAAAAATATAAATTTTATGCCAACAATGTTCATTTTGCTGTCCTTTTTTTCTAAATGTTAGTATTTTATGGTGGAATAGTCAGAATAAGAGTCCCAGCCCCCTAAATACGAAAAAATGTGAGTTATTTAACATAAAAACAAAAAAATCTTTACTTTTTTTTTATATTTTCGTTCCTAACCCAAAAACTATGAAAGTCAGGCGAATGAATTATTTTTAATGAGAAAGCCAAGAAAATTCCCTAAATATTGACATATAAATAAATGGAAAACGAATAAGTCTATCCGGTGAAAAAATCGATAGAAAAGAGGATAAGAAACATAGCGCTCCGCCCGGCGCATAGTGAGAATTATCTGTAGAATTTTTTTTTTTTTTGAAGAGCCCTATCTCGGTTATTTTTCGTTGAAATTCCTTATAAATATACGAAAATGTAGAGAAAACGTTGAAGAATAAAGGGAAGGTCAAGAAAAATGGCTTTGGATACGGCAACAGTTTCATTTTGACGTTATAAATTGATCGCAACGAAAAAAAATTTTACCGGTCAACATTTATTGCTAGAATAAAAATTTTTTGAAGAGCCCTACCTCGGTTATTTTTCATAGAAATTACTTTGTAAATATACGAAATTGTAGAGGAAAAGTTGAAGAATAAAGGGAGAGTTAAGAAAAATAGCTTTGGGGTCATTGAGAGCTGATTTCATTGTGAGAATTTTACTACGCCAGGGATTTGAGCATGCGCAGTACAGAAACTACTTTGCTGGCGTATTGATACCCGAGATACACGGTCCAAGGTATGATCTAGCCTATGGAAATCGCTACTTGTCCGAAAATAAAAAAAAAATGGCCCTACCACACGTACGAAAAATTTCGGTAAATTTTACGTACTGCTATGTCAGTTGGATAGATAGGGGATAGAGTATTTTTACGTACTATTACGTCAGTTGGACATGAAAGGGTTAAGAATTCTCTAGCTGCTTTTCATAAGGTGCAATTATTCGTAGAAAAGAGACACTGCGAAAAGGCTTACATAGGTCGTATGCTTGCACAGTTCGATGACGTTTGCCTGAGACGTTTCAGGAACATTGTCAAAAGCAGGCAGAAGCAATCTTCCTTGGATAGTTATTTTTTAAAGTGGCCTTTAGTAGGAGTAAGCAAAAAGGAAGAAGAAGAACCAAGTGATACTACGAAAAAACAGAAAGTTCAAAGTGGTGAAGAAATTGAAATTTTGTAGAAAAAAAAAAAAACGTAAAGTATAAAAGAAGTAAAAAAAATGTAAAAATAAAAAAAATAAAAAAATTTAATTTTAAGTTTTTTTGTAAAGTTAAGTGTTACAGTTTTGTTAATGTGTTTCATAAAGTTTAGTTTATGTTTTCCTGACATTCTTTTATGTGTTTCGTAAAGTTAAGTGTACGTACCTGCCGTTTGTCCTCCTCCTCTGTCGCCACTTTTGGAGATAGCCTCACATGAAAGGTAAGCTTCCACATTTTACTACATACGTACGTATGTACGTACAGTATTTATTGTATACCATGTACACTAATACACTTAATTTACAGGTACATAATAAGTTAGGTATTGAATGGTCCAAATTGTTGTAGTATTTCATTGTTGATAGGTCAATTTAGCTTTATTATGAAATTTACTGGGGTGTTTTTGGAAGGCTTGGAACGGATTAGCCATTTTACATACAAAATGCGGTTCAAGATACGAAAAACTCATGATACGAAGGCCGCCTCGGAACAGATTAATTTCGTATCTCGAGGTACCACTGTATAATCTCATGGGTGGCATATCGAATAGGTAAATACACAGTTACATAAAAGAAATTATCAAAACGGTCTCTCAAGCACATACAGAGTATGGAATTTGTGCTTGACAAATGTCTCATTGTTTTCATTAAAAGTTAAAAGGTTTGGCTTGGTTGAGCCTTCTCAAGGGGAATATTTATAAAATATATTTTCATACATTCAACTTCCCTGTCAGATATATACTTAGCTATAGACTCCGTCGTCCCCGACAGAAATTCAAATTTCGCGACACACACTGCAGGTAGGTCAGGTGATCTACTGGCCTGCCGCAGGGTGGCAGGAATAGGAACCATTACCGTTCTAGAACCAGATTTTTTCTGTCGCCGTATTGTAAACATACGTTTGCGGTACCTCCTGACTTGATTTTCGTGTTTCATCGCCATCGATCTTCTGGACTGTCTTTTGCAGGGAAGTACTGGGTCTTTGGCTCGGCATACTCTTTTATTAACTTTTATTAACTTTTTAATGAATTTGGCTTCGAAAATTTCGAAGAATATATGACGTGTAACTACCGAAATTGTCGGTAGACACTCACATAGTTTGTAAGAAAGGGAAATATTAATATTTATTCATTAATACGTGCAATAAGTGTTAGAATTGATTGAGGAAATATACTGACTTTCTACTTTAGGGAGTCAGAAAAGAATATAACTAGATACGCTTCCTTTAGAAGTTTTATTCGCTACTCGTATTAACGAGCAGTTAGAGTATTAACAGTACTAGTAGTGTTGCATCCTCATCACCTTATTTCACTGAAACTTCAAATTCATAATTGCAATTTGAAGACAAGGGATGTAGCTCAAAATGCGAGCTATTAAAAGGTAAGAAGTGATTACAGTGTTCCCCATTGCAGTGGAGGGTGCGTCTGATCGGCTCTGTCTCGCACCCAGGTCTAGATCTCTTCCAAACTCACAAGCCCAGAGGAGAAGGAAAGTCGAAAGCCGCACGGAGGTTTCAGAGAATCCCCACCGGTCAGGCGTCCCCTCGGCAGATTCTGTAGAACGTCCCAGACTGCCAAGTTCGCCATTGGAAAGGCGTCCTAAAGTAGTGGAGGGTGCGTCCGATCAGCTCTGTCTCGCTCTCAGGCCTAGACCTCTTCCAAGCTCACAAGCCCAGAGGAGAAGGAATGTCGAAAGCCGCACGGAGGTTTCAGAGAATCCCCACCGGTCGGGCGTCCCCTTGGCAGGTTCTGTAGTAGCGTCCCAGACTGCCAAGGATAGCCGTTGGAAAGGCATCCTAAAACAGTGTTTTTCGTCATCCGATTCTTCATCGAAGGGAAAAGAGGGTGGAGTTCTGACAACCTATCGAGACCTTCTAAAAGAAAATCTCCAGCTTGGGATTCTAGCCCAGAAAGTTTTCCGGAGGACTATCCACCTGAGAAGAAGACGAAGGAGATTTATTCATCAAATCCTCCTTCCCCTAGATCGGATACGGAGAAAGAAAACGCCACTTCGAAGATCCTAAGAGAAATGCAACAACAAATATCTTCATTAATGGGAGTTTTGAAGAAGGATCCTCCCAGGAGGAAGGATCACTTCCTTCCCGTTAAGAAATCCCGTCCGATTGAAGTCTTTGACAGCTCGGACGAGGCGCCTGCCAGGCGCAAAACGCTGACAAGGCGAGAAGATTCTAAAGAAAGACCTGAAACTCCTACTAGGCGAAAAGCGCCTGAAGCGCCTGAAATGAGGCGCAAACCGCCTGAAACGAGGCGCAAACCGCCTGAAGCGCCTGAAACTAGGCGCAAAGCGCCTGAAGCGCCTGAAATGAGGCGCAAAGTGCCTGAAGCGCCTGAAACGAGGTGCAAAGCGCCTGAAGCGCCTGAAACGAGGTGCAAAGCGCCTGAAACGAGGCGCAAAGCGCCTGAAGCGCCTGAAATGAGGCGCAAAGCACCTGAAACGAGGCACAAAGCGCCTGAAACGAGGCGCTTTAATGAGGCGCAAAGCGCCTGAAGCGCCTGAAACGAGGCACAAAGCACCTGAAGCGCCAGGAGCCAGGCTCCAGGCGCTATGAACCAGGATCTTCATCGGAAATGGAGTTAGAGGCGGACCGAGAGGCTCCTCTTTTGGAATTTTCGCAGGATCAGTTTTCATCTGACAGGGTCTCTAGATGTCGCACAGGCGGCCGTAGCCCTTGTCAGGATATGCCTGATTCTGCGAAAGGTGAAAGACATTCGAGGCCTTTTCTTGATAGGGACGGGAGTTGTCGCACAGGCGGCCGTCGCCCTTGTCAGGATAGTCTTAATGCAAGTAAAGGCAAGAGCAAGATCGGCCTTCTCCTGGCGGGGACTCAAGATGTCGCACAGGCGGCCGTAGCCCTTGTCAGGTTAGAGTCGGTACTGCTAAAAGCCCTTCACCTTACGAAAGGAGGCGCTCTCCTCCGGTTGCTCATTCTTCTCCCAACTTGATGGACAGGAAATGGAAGATAGATCGGAATTGGAAGCCAATAAGGGGGCAGGTCTCTCAGTTTATAAGACCTTAGCGACCTTTTTTATTGAGAGAATTAGTTCATTACTAGTAGGAGGATATTAAAATCATCCTCCTTCTAAAAAATAATGCAACCAACCATTTACAGAAAGAGTGGCAATCGTTTGGAAATTGAACAAGATTCGTACGAGCTCTCATTCATTGATTAGAGGCTCTTCCAGATAATAGAGGCGTAGAATACAGCCTAATCTCCAAGAGAATAAAAGCTTGAGAGATTCTCTTCGATCCTCGGTTGTCATTTGCGATCTCTTTCGACTAATACTAATTCGGGTTTATTGACGAAAAGAACGAAGAGAGTAAGATTTCCATTCTCTCTCTGCATACGGAGAGGAAAGAATGTAGTAAGAAGATTTGTTGTATACGACTACTGAATGACAAGTCATATACGCATACCATAGTTGCCTTTGTGGTTCGCTACGGAATTATCTATATCCTTACAGGAATTTCCTAGTAAGGACTTCGCTTAAAAGGTTTGTTACGACAATACCTACTCAGCTTTGGTATTTAACAAAGGTTGTTTGGCTTAAATATGCATCATTGTAAGTAAGCCAATACAGTACCATCCAGTTCTCGGTCATGAGCAGTTGGTTACATCTCTCTCTCCTACGGGATCGAATGGTTAACCGTATCTTCCCCCTACAATCATGGACTTAGCCTCGATTTGAGGGGATTTATAGGCAAACAGGAATAACATGGTATTCGTTTTGCTAAGGAGTTTCCAATAAAAAAATCCCTTGTAACCTTGCGGTAATGTTTACCGCAATGTAACAGGATTATAGGAATGAGACAACAATATGAATTTAATGCAGTAGAGCTATATATATTATTTGATGCTCTCATGCTTACGGAAGCAAAATAATGGACTTGCTAACTTTTCGATATAGCGAGTTATGAATCGAAGGGTTCAGTAACCTCTCTGACAGCAGGCTCGGTAACGGCACGGTTCGTTCCTGATTTCGTTCCCCATCTAACTGGAGGGGTGTTCGATCCCAAGGAGGGACGCAATGATTTTTTCAAATCAATTTGACTAATTCCACAGCTCTCTCATATCTCAAGGAGCATCGAGAATCTCTTTGTTCGCCCATGTTCGCGTTAACAAGAGAGAACCTGTTTGGAACACAGACACGGAACGTAACGATCCTTAAGAGGTTTGCTGCACAATGTTGCACGTCCGTGAGAACCTTCTCGATCGACGATATAACTATTGACTTATGTCTAATCTTAGTTGGAAAGAGAGTTGTGGAAACATGCGAGATGTCTTCTTCATAGATCTCTTCGGAAGGTGGAAGACAAACAGGCTTCCTCTAGACTGCTTCCTTATTCTCGAACCAAGAGAGGTAGCAATATACGCCATTTTTAGTTTAAATGGGGAATGAACTTTAGTCTTTTTTCCCTTAGATATATAAATTCTTAACAGATATTAAGATAAATGGGCGTCAAAGGAAGAGAGGATGATACCTTATGCCTCATTTTGGCCTTAGAGAGGTTGGATTCACAGAAGTCACGTTCCTCTCACAGCATGTTTTGGAAGGCTTTTCCAAGAGAGTCTGGAGATTCTATCAGCATCTATTATAATTGGACCTTAACAACCTCTACACTCTAAGTCTGTCTGCGTGCAGACTGACCAGAAGTGGACATGAATGAAAGGATTTTTCAAGGTAAATGACAATAGTCATGGCCAAGACATAGAATTGCTGCAGATCGTGCTAGATGGAATGAGGAAACTGTCCTCTTCCGATACCTCTGTGAACCACATAGCGGTTTTTTCTTCCCTTTCAGAGGGAAGAATCACCTTTGTATATATCTGCAATCAAAGAACGCAGTAAAAGGCTATACTCTGTCTATACAAGGGGAATTAGAGATAGCAGAGGATTAAGATCTTCGGGATCTTATACGATACCTCAATACGACAAGAGTAGGATATCATGTACTTCGAATGGGATCTTTTGTGGCCTCAGATTCCGTGTTCCGACAAGATGGAACTGCTCCTCATCAAACTTCTTTGAGAAATTTTATGAGGGAATTCTTTGTTTCTCTTGGCCCTAAACGACCAAGAAGACAAGTGAATTTTTTGTGCATTGGAATATCGCATCAGATTCAATGGAGACTCGGCAATGAGTTCTTGCCAGCATAGTATGTCTGGCAAAAGAACTAAAACCCTCTATTCCTGACTCAACGCTTTCAGATAGAAGTTTCGTTGCCCAGGCAGGGTACTTACGTTTTCACCTACAGAAGAAGAGATGGTTTAAACGTTTGCCTACAAAGTCTTTGGGATGCGATGAGGGTTCGAAATGCTTCCCAGAAGGTATTCAGAGGGATACAATAAAGAGCTAGAAATCAGGAGTCCTCCCAATTTCAGCTTGGAGTCTCCTTCGACTTCCAAGCTCCTTCCCTTCCTTCGGACAAATATAGGGAAGATTCTGCAACGAGGAACTTCATCAAAAAGTAAGAAGAGATCTCGTTAGCAATGGAAGGATTCAAGAAGGATCCTCCTCGGAGGAAGACTCTTATCTCTCGTACTGTTAGATGTCCTATCGTCTATTGGATGTAGTTTACTACAATCACCTCCCCTTGCCGGAGAGGCCAAAAGCTCAAAGTGGAAGAATTTCTTCCACCCTTCTCCAATCTCCTGATAAACTATTGTGGGGGTTCAGGACTTTTGGACAAGGTAGCGCCAACCAGGCGCCAAATGCCAAAACAGGCGTAAAAAACGCCAGAGGCAGACAGTTTCAAGGAACACTGTCATTGTCTGATGAAGAGAAAGAGGGGGCCTCCAACCTAGCGCAGATGCGCTAGAGGCGAACAAATCGGACAGATAAGAGTGTCCGATGTGGACATCGCCAGACATCCTCGAGACTCTACTAAGCTCAAAGCTCCAGCAAGTGGAGAGGAGTCAGTCAGGCGCCAAATAGTGCCAGTCTGGAGCCAGGCGCGAAGCTACTTCCAGGCGCGAGGCGCCAGCCAGGAGTCGGGCGAAAAGCGCCTTCCAGGAGCTAGGCGCCAGGCAGGCACAAGGCGCCAGCCAGGAGCGAGGCGCCAGCCAGGCGCGAGGCGCCAGGCAAACGCGAGACGCCAGGCAGGCGCAAGGTGCCAGCCAGATGCCAGCCAGGCTCTAGGCTTCATCCAGAAGAGATCCATTTCAAAGAAAGCCCTGGTCTTCCTTGAAACAAGTGTGATCGCTAAAGCACTTCATGAGTAACTTGATGATTCCTTCAAACAGCTGAGAATTAAAAGCGCATGAAGTGCGAGCTTTTATGGATTCTTGTTCTTTCCATAACAATATGTCATGAGGACATATTAGCTGTCACTTATGGGAGATGCAACTCTGTGTTGACTTCCCATTACACGAAGGAGGTCAAGTTGACCTACGAGAGATCCTTCTCTCTTGGTTATACTTGTCTACGGATACGTTGCTGGGATAGGGAGCCGACACTGATCCTTAACTAGTGAGTTAAATTTATTTAACGTGGTGCTTTTTCTTTGGGTTATTTGAAAGGAGTTTGGGGATAACTTTTTTAAGCACTAACCCTCGTGTTAGGATCAGGTGATCGGGACCGGTGTTGTGCTCCTTAATTATGCCACTAGGCATAGGTGTATTGTCATATAAGTGGATAAGACCCCATTGACAAAAGATCATTAGATTCTGTCGAGTAAGTGGATAAGACCCCATTGACAGATCTACAAGAACTCTTAGCCATAGGTCACATCCTTGCTGAGGCTCTTGAGACGAAGCAGACTCCTAGCAATAGCTAGGAAGTCAACCCTTCGTCTAAACACATAGGAACCAAGGTTTTATTTATCTATTACCTACAACGTATGTTGTTTACCTGTCTAATCAGTAATTAGCTGTCTCTTACCCTCCACCAAAGGTGCCAATCAGCTAAGTATATATCTGACAGGGAAGTTGAATGTATGAAAATGATATTGTTATTGTACAATAAAGTTTCATACATACTTACCTGGCAGATATATACGATTAAATGGCCCACCCAGCCTCCCCTCAGGAGACAGGTGGAAGAAAAAATCTGGTTCTAGAACGGTAATGGTTCCTATTCCTGCCACCCAGCGGCAGGCCGGTAGATCACCTGACCTACCTGCAGCGTGTGCCGCGAAATTTGAATTTCTGTCGGGGACGACGGAGTCTATAGCTAAGTATATATCTGCCAGGTAAGTATGTATGAAACTTTATTGTACAATAACAATATCATATTTATTGTTCCAAGGTCCATATAAAAACATATTTGACTTCGCATATTCAAATTACTAACAAAGGGTATATGGCATAATTTTTGCTGCCTTGAAGTTGTAAACAATATGTGGCGCGTCGCTGGTGGCGGTGGAATGATCTAATGGCTGCCGATTTAAAATCAAGCCAAACCACAGGAGTTTCTGGACCGTAGAATGCCGGTTTTAAGAGGTTCAACTGTATTAATAAATTATATCGTATATGTAGTATACAGTATACTGTAGGCTAGGTTACTGTATTCGTATATATACGATATATGTACCGTGAAAACATCATCGTATACACGAGGCTAACTTGTTAAATGTTATTCAATTTCTCTATGTACTGAATTATCATAAGCCAATGTGCATTGAACCTAGAGAATTAGCTGACATTAATAATTATAATTACTATGTCATACATGTATAAAGTATGCTGTGTAGTGTAGGCTAGGCTACCCTATATGTAAAGATGGTACTGATTACCCTACTGTAGGCTAGGCTAGTATAATATTCTTATGGTAAATTGACATGGGCCGACTTACGTCCAAATCGATTTACGACCGGTTGGTCGGAACCAATTGCAGTCGTAAGTTGCCAACTACCTGTGTAAACATTTTTAGAGAGTTTTTCTTGCGTTTTAACTAACAAAATAGGCAGTTTTAAGTATTTTTATAAGGGTTTCAACTATTCACAGGTTCTAGCTATTTGCGGGGGAGTCTGGTACCCATACCCCGCAAATATGTGGGGAACACCGTATGACGTTTATCATTCTCCTTTACTTTTTTAACTCATTTAACTAGAAGATATGATAAATAAAGACATGGAGCAAATGTTAGCAGTCTGAAAAAGGAGAATTTTTTTTCTCTCTCTCTCTTATTCTAGGCCAAGATCTACCAGTAAGTTTATCAAATCTAACATTAAAAATTTGTAGCACTACCATGCAGTAGGTGAAGCATACCAGGTTGATACCTCCTCAGGCAAGGTCTTTATCCCATCTTCTAGATAAATAAGTTAAAAATAGAAAAAGAGAATGATAAAAGTAGTTTTAATGCTATATTCGTTACTTAAATGTGTACAACCATGAACAACTGAACGAGAAACAACTTTTTAGCTATGCATAACCAAATCAGATAACAACATCCATCTTGCTTGTATTTCAACCGTCGTACAGTTGTAAACAATTACCATAGTTATGTTATAAATGTTGTTAAGTAGAACAGGACTAATATATTTCTGTGTATTAACTTTATTCACTATGGATAAAAGATCGGCAAGGTAATATACTGTTAAATTTAAACTGCAAGTTGTAGCTGAAGCTGAGAAAATGACAATTTGTCCAAAATTGCATTTTTCCTAACTATACAAACCTGAGGTCCTTTTACAATAGGAAGGTTACTAGCGGCAGCTGGATAGGTCGTAAGCTTTCGAACAAGGGGTTCGGTAGTTAACTGCTTGTCCGACAGGCGCGCGCGCGTGACTGGGAGGTAAACAATCACTTTTGCTTTTGGCCCAAGCAAAAACTGCAGAGTGAGGGGTGGCATGAGGTGGGACTATGTGTAAAAGGACCTCAGGTTTGTATAGTTAGGAAAAATGCAATTTTGGACAAATTGTCATTTGTTCCGACACGGCATACAAACCTTCGGTCCTTTTACAATAGGAAGACTCACTTCTTGGTGGGAGGAATCTGAGTCTTTTGTGAACAGACTGGTGTTCGCCCAACCTTGGAATGCCTCCCTGGTCGTAAGAGCGAGGGAAGGATCCAAGCCTCTGTCCGATTGATCGGGGTGTGCACCGCAGGTATCAATGGTCAGACCTCTGGACCAAGTACTAAGAGAGAGGCAAGGAGTAATCTCTTCGTAACCAAGCAAGCAAGCAAACAATCTTCCTATTTGTCCAAGAGGCAACATAAAGTTATGGTTTGTCACTTGTTGGCATCCACTTCCCCCCCTTGTAGGAGGAAGTGGTGGATATTCGCTCCCATCCCTAGTGAAAGGGATAGGATGGGGCTCTGTGGAGTAGCTCACCTGCATCTCGTCCTTATCCAGCAAGGTGATGACCATATCCCTCTACCCACAGGTAGAGGGGGAGAAAAAGATAGGAAGAGAAGCCAGTCACTCTCTCATTCACTTATCTATTCTTACAGTCACACCAGGACTCGATGCTGTTCAGCCTGCTAGGGTCTGGGTTAGCTATACAACGTGTTGAGCAGCCACCACGGGTCCCAAGGAAAACGATCCAAGGACCTGTGGGCAATATCCAAAAGGTGGAAGGGGGTGCCAGTGGTCTGGTTGTACCAGACCCCTGCCTTCAGTACCTGCGCCACGGAGAAGTTCTTGTGTAACTCGAGGGAGTGTACTTCTAGGTCATCTTGGTGCTGACGAAGAGTCTTCAACACTCAGCCTGGGATGTTGAGTTTTTCTCAGAAGCGCGGTCGCGCTTTCACAGGACAAAGCAGCATCTCCTTCGCATCGAAGGCGGTGAAGTCCATTAGGGAGGGGATTGTGAAGGACTCTAACCAATCGTCAGGGACCGAAGGGTTCTGAGTCTTCGCTACGAAGTTCGGTACGAAATCGAGCGTCACGGATCCCCATCCCCTGGATGCTTGACTTCGCAGGAAAAGTCATGCAATTACCTCAGAGGAAAAGAAGGGAATGGTCGCATGACCTATCCCTCCTCTCGACTTCGGTGATGTCCTGTACCCATACTGGTCTATCCGTCTGCAGCGAAGTGTCTCACATTCTCCTATCCCCATGCAGCGAAGTTCTTCTTCTCGGTAGTGGATAGGACACTGACACTCAATGGTGGGTGTCGATGGTATGGGTACTGGGACAAGCCGTTAGGACGAAGAAAAGACTGTTATGGAACAACCGAACTAAGTCCACAGCGAAGTTCGTAACTGACTTGGGCGCTCTGACAGCTGCCGACTGACTGCGTTCGGTAGGAGGCAAGTTGTCCAAGCACCCGAGCAAGTCACGTGACCTTCGCCTTAAAAGGGTTATGCCAAGAGACTAAACAAATAATTTGTTCGTCACCGATGCCAGAAGCGAGGTGATGATTCTCTTAAGGCATGTGCCCAACAGGCGGAAAAGTCAATTGCCTTCTAGAGACCGAGGTCCCTGATGGCAAGATATCTCATAGTATAGTTGATTCTCAGCTAAGGAGAAACAACACTATGTGTCGTTGAAGACGAAGGTGTACAGAAAATGCAACCTACGTCTTCACAGCTGAATCGAGAGAAGGGTTCTCAAGATTCTGAACCTGTGCTACAAAGACTGAGAACGCTAACCGCTATTCATTGCTGTCCGGTGAGGATCGTAGTTGCAATGAAAGCGGAGCGCTTTTCAGTAATGAAGACACGGGAAATACTGCCTGAAGAACTGCTTCTCATGGCTGAACATTTTGGAAGTAGAGCTGTCAGGTCGGAGAGTAGGCGATGTCTTCTGACACATCTGTAATTAGGGCGCGAACAATGCACAATTGCACACCTGCGAATACGAGATATTTTGAAGACAAACTCAGATGTCTGCAAAAATCATTCGCATTATCGTGGTGCGATGCAGCGGGAGACTAGTACAGACTTCTGTTACCGTGCGGTAAACAGAAAGATGAAAGAGTCCAAGAGATATCTCTGTTGAAAATTCTCGCAATGTCGAAGGCGATGAAATCGAGCGTCACAGCAGTAGATGGTCCTTCATTATTGCGAGAATCCCCGTTAATCAAAGACCTAAGTCCATGATTGTTGGGTAGAGATACGGTTCGGTAGTCAATCAAACCAGGGGAGAGAGAGACGTAACCGACCGTGCATCTCGGAGACCTAGCTGATACTGAGCTGCTATCAGGCAGTTCAATACGCAGTAGCTCTCGGTGACTCGTCATCCTGAGTTACCAGGTAATCCCTTCCACGAAGGAATGCGTTCGGCTAGAACCATCGAGCATAAAGAATACGCTCGAGCAATTATATTTAAACGAAACGGATTTCGGTAAATACAAAAGCTGATTTGGTGTTGTCGTGACAATACCAAGAATCTAAAATCGAAACTGATAACTGCTGGGAGGTTGCAGGCAACCCCGAGTTGCAGTTCAATTAAGAAGATACAATTCGTCTCGGTCACAAACCGTAGTTAACTACAGTATGCGCCTACCCCCCGGACAATTCAACTGTTAAAAGAATCATGTCGCAAGGGTAATATACGTAGTATATTTGTAGGTTCTGTACAACGACCTCCATCCTAAATTCTTTTCCCCTCAAGGAATGAGAATAAGGATTGGAGATCGACCGCCTTCGTTCTCTAGTCAAGAGAGTGAAGGAGAAGTCTTTCCCAAAGGAAAGCTTCAATGGTGAACAGAATACCGAAGACGATAGTTCAAGCCAAACTGGATGTTCCCGTCCATTCTTCTCTATTCTAGGTTAGTCGCCTACTGTGAGATACTCTTCTTCCAGCAGCAGTCTTCTTCCAAATGTTAGAAATTACAGGAATTCGAGCATAGGCGAGGTTCCCGATTATCGTGTAACAATTATCGGGGATTCTCGCTCACTTTGGACCGTGGTCTCGCCTAAGTGTTTGGAGATCGTAAAAAACTTGAACACTCTGAGTGCGCTAGAAATTCCGTAGAATTCTAAGCACTCTGCGAAACCCCCACCGAATTCGTCAAACGATATCGGCTGGTGGTGGTCCTATCCGATTCCCGTAGAAATCGAGAAAGGGGCAGGATCCCTCCTCAACGACCGGGGCTTACGTCAGGTAGGACCCGAAGGTCCCCCCGGTAGCACAGTCCCTAACATGGGATCTTACAGAGAAATCTCTGTAGGATCCCTCCCCTTTCCCTCGTAGCCGTAAGGAGAGAGGGAATGGGGGAGGAATTGGATACTGGCTCGCCTTCCCAGCGGAACTAGCAGTTGGAGAAGAAAGGAGCAGCCATCGCCTTACGGCGATGGCCTCTCAGAGCCTGGGAAAACGTATCGTCAGGAGAAAACGTTTTCCCCGAGGAGGGTTACGAACTCATACTGTAGGTAAGGGTCTGCCGCCACTGTGAACGTCGTCTGGGTGGGGCTGATCGACACCTGACAGGAGAGAGCCGATACCGTCCTCCGACTCATTCCAGTCCTTGTCGAGGTCGAAACCTCTCAGGAGGACCGAAGGGGTATTGAAATACGGTGTCCGAAGACACGTAGAAACGCCTCTGTCGCAGTAGAGGAGGTGGAAGTAGCTTGTTCGACCGGCCAGAACTGAGAGAGCCTTCTTGTCCGGAGACGAGAGACTACCTGGTTCAACACAGTCGGCAAGCTCCGATCGCGGCAGACCCACAGTCGATTTGGGTTCCCTCTCGGGCCCCAAAACGACTCGAGCCGAGACGTGGCTCTGCTGGTGGGAGCGGCGATCCTTCCCCGAGGTCGTTGTGCTGATGAATCAGCGCCATAACCTCGGCAAAGTTCCTCTGGATCTCGGAAGTCACAGCATCTTGCAGAGTAGGAACGTTAAGCCCTTCGAACAAGAGCATATTCCGAGAACCTCCCCCCTAAGGAGGGGGAACAGCGACAGCCCTCTCGGTCTCCTCCTGCCACTTGCGTGTACGTCCTTGTCGGTCTGAAGATCATGCCTGGTACATACGGCGTCGTGACGGGATCGTGCGGGGCGCGCCCCTCACGATCACTGCACTGTGCCTCGCTCTTCCCGGTGTAAACCGAGGAAGTTGAAGGCACGGGAGAGGAAGACCTGACGCTCCCCTTCGCTCGCTGGCCGAACCAGCGGGCTTGGAGGGCTGCAGGCGATCGCCAACCCGTGGTGGGGATCGAGCTGCAGGCCTAGTCGAGTCGTTTCCCTGGGGAGAACGGCTGGACCGAGAACAGAGACACCGATCTCGTGTGTCAGGGGAACTGCTGCTGGTTGCCGTACCCGCACGTTCCCTGTGGGAGCAACGGTCGGGCTACCTGCAAAGACCACTGTCACGGTGAGACCGGTGCCAGTCCTCACGGCGCGGCTGGCACCGGCGATCGGGAGGACCTCTTCCCAGCCTTGGCACGTGGCCGGTCAGAGACCGTCACGTTAGCCCGGGTAGCCAGATGATCGCCGTGAGAGCGAGAGCTGGCCTGGTGGGAGGCGCCTGAGCGGCTCTCACCAGCCTTCCGCTCCGTGCCGTGAACCTGGCGCCGAGCGAGCTCTGGCGCCTGATTCTTGGCTGCACGGTCACTGGTAGGTGACGGTACACTCGGTATCTCTCGCGGACGAGAGGCCGAGACGGAACCTGGTGTAGTGGCAGAGCCCCTGACACAGGCGAGGAAAAGTACCGGTGTTAGCCGGTACCTCCTCTGGTACCAGTAGTTTTCTTCCTTGCGGATAAAGACAGGACGGGCCCCTCCCGAAGGAGCAGGAGGACCAGCGGAAGGAACCACTCCCGTCCCACCGAGGTGACGGGTCCCGAGAAGCTCCCGAGGGAGACTTCTTAGGAGGGAGGAGGCAACCTTCTTCTTCCTCGGCTGTGAAGCCTTAGAAATCGAAGGGGAAGAGGCGGCAGCCGACGACGATGAAGAAGATGAAGACGACGACGACGACACCTTCCTCCTCTTCTTTGTCAGCTTCCTCAGGACAGACGTAAGATCTGCCATCCAGGGCGGAGCCGGGGCTGCTGTAGCCGAAGCCACAGGGCCCGGACGCACCTGTACAGACAGACCAAAGTCTGGGGTAGTACCACCACGAACAGGGATGACGTCAGCAGGTATGGGCATCTCAGGAACAGCAGGCACAGCCAGCACAGCATCGGTAGGGACAGCAACTGCATGGACAGTCAGCACAGAATCGGCAAGGTGACGGCAGGCAGACCGGCAAACAGGCAGGTGCACCGGAGGGGGGCGCAGCAGCCAGCAACATCCTGGTACCGGCGGCAGGTCCAGGGGCGAGCTCTAGGGCAGCGGAAGTGTGGTCGCGGCAGCGCGGCAACCACGAGCGGCGGCGGCACGCCCCCCTCTCGGTACGGCGAACGGCACTTCACAGCGGCTGTAGGCAAGACTGTTACCACGTGAGGCGAGTACACCAGGTGAGGAGGGACGTCGTCACCTGGAGTCGATATCGTTGTCGTGGTCACCGCTCCATGGGTGACCGCAGCAGGCCCAGACATAGAACCGCAGCCCCTGGACACTAGGCACGCCCTGCAAATCGAAGGACGCCCATACCTCACCAAGGTCCACCCTCGTGGCAGTAGCACCTGCGGAAATAACAGTAGTAGTAATTAGTGGGGGGGGGGGGAAGTCCCCTCGCGCGGGGGGGGGCGAGCCCCACACCGAACGAGCGGAAGACCCCGAATACAATTGTACATCGGGCACCGAGCGCCCTCCCCCGCGCTCGACGGATCGGGCGAGGAGAAGAACCCAGATAACCTCCCCCCCGAAGGGGGAAGGGCCATCTGTGGGAGCTGAGCGGGGGGGGATTCTCGTTCCCCACCCCCGCACAGCACCCATGTACCCAACAATAAAAATAAGAGCCCGAGCAATCGTGCCCTCAGCACCGAATGCAAGGGCATAAGGATCAATTCCCTGACTGAGCGGAACTTGAACCAAAATAAATATTGATGCAATCAATAATAAAAGGAATAAAATGAAAAAGAATCTTGCATTACGATTCACTTCACAATGAATAAGGGCTCGGATCGAGCGCATTTGCGCCCTCGGTACCGAGCGCAAGGGTAAAAGGATCCATTCCCGATTATGAACGGAAACCTTTATCCATAATGAATTGATGCAATCAAAATATATATGAAAATGAAAAAGAATACTGCGCTTGCGATTTCACTTCATACAAAATAAAAAGGGGAAGGATCAATTCCCGGGTAAGAGCGGAAACATTGATCCAAGTAAATAATGCAATCTCAATAAAATATGAAAATGAAAAAGAATACTGCACTTGCGATTTCACTTCATTCAAATAAAAAGGGGAAAGGATCAATTTCCGGGTAAGAGCGGAAACTGATCCAAAATGGGTATTGATACAATAAAAAAAAAATATATATGAAAATGAAAAAGAATACTGTACTTGCGATTCCACTTCCATACAGAATAAGTTTTCGTGCCGAGCGCATTCGCTCGGCAACGAGCATACAGGTAAAAAAAATATAAATGAAAAGGGTACTTACTTACGATTTTCATCTACACATTTCCAACCAAAATATAAGCTCGGAGTGAGCGCTCTCCCGCCCTCGGCACCGAGCATACACAATACGAGGATCATTTCTGGGAAATATGAATTCCCGCACTTACGCCCTTCAGTCCCGGCACTCGGGTAATCGGAGGGCGTGGAGAAACCAAGATCCTTTAATTCACAATTGAATTCAATGGAAATAAAGATGAAATGATTGTACTTACAATTCAGTTTCACTAGATAAATAGAAAAAGAAAAACACAACCATGCGAAAGCAACGACGATGAAGCAGGCAGAGAGCGATGATATACACGTCTACACGCCAGCAGGCCGAAAGGAAAAGTGATTGTTTACCTCCCAGTCACGCGCGCGCGCCTGTCGGACAAGCAGTTAACTACCGAACCCCTTGTTCGAAAGCTTACGACCTATCCAGCTGCCGCTAGTAACCTTCCTATTGTAAAAGGACCGAAGGTTTGTATGCCGTGTCGGAACAAACAATGTTCAAGCAGCTAATGACTATTATCGTGCATCAGCAACAAGGATAAAACTTCCGTAAACTTTGATATGCCATCAAACACAACTGTACATAAAATTGATAGAAAACTATTTTAATCACAAATACCTGGCATGAAAAAACATATTTTACTATTGTTTTTACGCTGATAAAAGATAAGGAAAATAAAGTTCGTATTACAATAAAATCAAATGAAAATATCGAACTGAATCAAATTTTTTACACAATAAACCTGCCCTCAATGCAATCTATTACAAAGAAAATAATTTAGTTCACAACGAGATATATTCAAGTTATATTTCGACTTGAAATCACATAGTATAACAAAAAATGACCTTGTCCCATATTGGTAAAATATCTAGATATTCATTTATGCTAACTAGAAGCAAGAAAATTAGCTCAGTGTTAAGTTAAGTACAGCGAAATAAACTCGTATCTGCCATCAGCAGATTGTCAAACCAAAACAACGACCACTATGTTAGTATTCTATAATACAGTAATAAGAGAATACATACAATATTACTGGATACAGTGAAGGAATATATAACTTTTAAAAGATTCATGGAAAAGATGCATATTCATTAAGTTTGTACAGGCGGCCCTCGGTTAGCGGCAGGGGTTCCGTTCCTGGCCACCGACGCCAAGCGATTTTCGACGCTGAGCGATTTTAAAGCCTTCGGGCGCCGCACACCTTCTTTCGAAACTTTAGACCAGTCAAAGGCGCCGTAATCCAACGGCGCAATAAGTAAAATTATATTTATGCAGTATAGTACTATAGAATTTACTGTACAGTACATGTGAGTGTCTAGAGTATGTAAAGATATAAAGTTTATGCAGTGTACAGGTAGCTGTAGTGTTCAGGTTACGATCATTAGTCTTACGATAGTTCGATTTTATGAGAGATCAAATTACAATAGCCTAACTTTATCCATCTTCTAGTTACATAAGTTCAATAACAGCAAAAGAGAATGATGAAAGTATGGTTTTAACGTTATACTCGTTGCGTGAACGTGTACAGCCATGAACAACCGAACGAGAAACGACTTTGTTTTTTCTTCTAAGTACAACCGAACTGGATAACATCTGTTTGGCTTGTATTTCGATCATCGTACTACAGTGCAACATTACCGTATTTGTTATAAATGGCGTTATGTATAGAATAGAACTGAGATGTCTTAATGTAATAACTTTATTCGCTATAGATCATAGATCAATATAGATTAAAGATCAATCGGGAAATATACCATTAAATTTAAACCTAGTTATACCTGAAGCTGAGAAAACTGTTCAAGCTGCTAATGACTATTACATCGGCAACAAGGATAAAACTGCAGTAAACGTCTGCCATCACACACAACTGTAGATAAAATTGGGATAAAATCATTTTAATCAAAACTACTGTGCTTGAAAGAACACACTTTACTGTTGGTTTCATGCCGATATAAGATAAATAACGTAAAGTTCGTATTACGATGATATGATGATATAAAGGATTACGTATTGCGAACGGAATCACATATTTTTTTACGCAATAAACATGCCGCCAACGTAATCTGTTAACGAAAAAAATAGTAGTTCACATTCACAACGAGACATATTCAATAAATATTTCCACCTAAAAACACGCTGTTTAAGGAAAAATAACTTTGTCTCATATAAGTCAAGTATATAGATATTCGTTTATGCTAACTAGAAGCAAGAGCATTCGCTCAGAATTGCGTTATGGTGAAACATACTCGTATTCATCAGCTGATTTCAAACCACAACATTGGCCGCTCCACGGAATACGGGCTTAAGTTTGCCGTAGTATTTTAAAATACAATAATATGAGAATACATACAATATTCTTGGATACAGTGAAATAATGTATAACTTTTTAAAGGATTTATGGAAAAGATGCATAATTAATAAAATAACACAATGCATTTTTCGGAACTGGCGGACAAGAACGAACATGAAAAACCATCCCCTGACAACGTGGAGCGTAGTTACAAAGGCTGCCTAATTTGTATCTTATTTCTGTACAAAAATGAAAATACCTTTACGCAATATATTTTCATACACATTTTAAACATAAAAGCATAAACATTTGAAAAATCGACACATCGATCGCTAAATTTGCACTCTTTTTTAACTATATTTTCGGAAGAGCGGCAATGGCGGCATACAAGAACGAACTTGAAAAAAACATCGTAGTCGATAACTTGAAGGGGAGTTTCAAAAGCTGCCTTTTTATCATATTTCTGCACAGAAATAAAAATATCCTATTCGTAACACATTTCCATACACATTTTAAACATAAAAGCATAAACATTTATAAAATCGACACATCGATCGCTAATTTGCACTTTTTTTAAATCGATATTTTCGGAAGAGCGGCAGGCGGCGGCTTACAAGAAAGAACATGAAAAAACTTCGTATTTGATAACGTTAAGGGCAGTTTCAAAAGCTGCCTTTGTATCATTTCTGTACAGAAATATGATAAAAATGCCTTTCACGTAATACATTTTCATACACATTTTAAACAAAAGCATGAACATTTATGAATTGACACATCCTTAGCTAAATTTGCACTTAGGTAACTCGATATTTTCGGCATAGAACAGCGTCAGAGGCATATATTTTACCCTAATACCTACATAATAACTCTCCATAAAATTTGTTAATATAATTTGCATAACCTTTATGGTCTGAACGGCATTTCTACATATGTATGAACTCGTTAGACAACGACGCTAGCGGCGCTGTTAACTGAAATTTGTGCCGTAAAGATACCTTTAAAATGCCTTATTTTTTTAATGAATATTTTTGACGACCGCTGTAAAACCGATTCGCCGTTGAGTGATTGTGCCGTTAACCGCGGGCCGCCTGTATTTTATAATCATATGTAGCCATCAGCAGCCTTACACCATTCAATTATGACAATGTCAGACTGAACCCAATCCGTCTTCAATTGCTTTTTATACTGAATTATCATATGATCAGATTCTCTTTTCGTGTTCAATTACTTTTTGTACTGAATTATCATACATCAGAATGCAATGGACATCCAAAATTAGCTGATATTAATAATTACTATACCATTCTTGTAGTATATGGTATACTGTAGGCTAGGCTACTGTATATGTATACAACATGCCATAATGTATGCTAGTCTCACTCTTGTTAGTGTTATTCAATTTCTCTTTGGACTGAATTATCATAAGTCGAACTGCATTGAATGTAGAGAATTAGCTGATTTAAATAATTACTATACCACATGTGTATAGAGTATACCGTGTAGTGTAGGCTACGCTACCATATTTGTAAGGATGATAATGATTACCCAAGTGTAGGTTAGGCTATATGGGGAAACACCACAGTGGATCCATCTTCATCACATGGATCAGCCTTATTCACTCGATATTTAATTGGTAAAACAAGAATACAATTACAACTCTAAGCATACCATTCAAAAGATTGAAGTTTTGTCAACATAATGTGATATATGAATGCACCATACAACCTAAAATAAGCATGTGAGGTCTTCGTATAATATGTTGTCAAGGAAGTTTTTCAATCCAATATGGCGGCACCCGCCTGAGGTGCCGTTCGTAACCGCAATAGGATCCAACATCTTTCCCAGCCTTCCCAGCACTCATTTGAACAATGTTAGCTTATATATAACGTTTATTGATCTTTCTCAAGATTGCAGTTGTAATCAGCACAATAAAATGACAATTTGTCCAAAATTGCATTTTTCCTAACTATACAAACCTGAGGTCCTTTTACAATAGGAAGGTTACTAGCAGCAGCTGGATAGGTCGTAAGCTTTCGAACAAGGGGTTCGGTAGTTAACTGCTTGTCTGACAGTGCGCGCGCCGCGCGACTGGGAGGTGAAGAATCACTTTTGCTTTAGGCCCAAGCAAAAACTGCAGAGTGAGGGGTGGCATGAGGTGGGACTATGTGTAAAAGGACCTCAGGTTTGTATAGTTAGGAAAAATGCAATTTTGGACAAATTGTCATTTGTTCCGACACGGGATACAAACCTTTCGGTCCTTTTACAATAGGAAGACTCACTTCTTGGTGGGAGGAATCCGAGTCTTTTGTGAACAGACTGGTGTTCGCCCAACCTTGGAATGCCTCCCTGGTCGTAAGAGCGAGGGAGGGATCCAAGCCTCTGTCCTATTGATCGGGATGTGCACCACAGGATCAATGGTCAGACCTCTGGACCAAGTACTAAGAGAGAGGCAAGCGTATCTCTTCGTACCAGCAAGCAAGAACTTGTTCCTGTTTGCAAGAGGCAACATAAAGTTATGGGTTTGTCTCTTGTTGGCTTCCACCCCCCCCCCCCCCCCCCCTTGTTGGGGGAAGTGGTGGATATTCGCTCCCATCCCTACTGAAAGGGATAGGATGGGGCTCTGTCGAGTAGATCACCTGCATCTCGTCCTTATCCAGCAGGGTGACGACCGTATCCCTCTACCCACAGGTAGAGGGGGCAAAAAAGATGGGAAGAGGAGCCAGTCACACTCTCATTCACTCATCTATTCTTACAGTCACACCAGGACTCGATGCTGTTCAGCCTGCGAGGGTCTGGGTTAGCTACACAACGTGTTGAGCAGCCACCACGGGTCCCAAGGAAAAAGGTCCAAGGACCTGCGGGCAATATCCCGAAGGTAGAAGGAAGTGCATGTGGTCTGGTTGGACCAGACCCCTGCCTTCAGTACCTGCGCCATGGAGAAGTTCTTGCGGAACGCGAGGGAATGTACTTCTTCTAGGTCATCCCGGCGCTAACGAAGAGGCGTCAACACTCAGCCTGGTGTGTCGAGTTTCTTCGGATAGCACCGTCTCACCCTCACAGGACAAAGCAGCATCTCGTTTGCATCAAAGGCGGTGAAGTCCATTAGGGAGGGGATTGTGAAGGACTCGAACCGATCGTCAGAGACCGAAGGGTTCTGAGACTTCGCTACGAAGTTCGGTACGAAATCGAGCGTCACGGATCCCCATCCCCTGGATGCTTGACTTCGCAGGAAAAGTCATGCAGTTCCCTCAGAGGAAAAGAAGGGAATAGTCGCATGACCTATCCCTCTTCTCGACTTCGGTGATGTCCAGTACCCATACTGGTCTATCCGTCTGAAGCGAAGTGTCTCGCATTCTCCTATCCCCATGCAGCGAAGTTCTTCTTCTCGGTAGTGGATAGGACACCGACACTCCATGGTGGGTGTCGATGGTATGGGTACTGGGACAAGCCATTAGGACGAAGTAATGATTGATCTGGAACAACCGAACTAAGTCCACAGCATAGTTTGTAACTGACTCGGGCGCTCTGACAGCTGCCGACTGACTGCGTTCGGTAGTGAGGCAAGTTATTCAAGCATCCGAGCAAGTCACGTGACCTTCGCCCTTAAAGGGTTATGCCGAGAGACCAAACAAATCGTATTTTTGTTTGTCATTGATGCCGGATGGCGAGGTGATGATTCTCTTAAGGCATGTGCCCAATAGGCGAAAGTCAATTGCCTTCTAGAGACCGAGGTCCCTGATGCCAAGACATCCTCATAGTAGTTGAATCTCAGCCAAGGAGAAATAACACTATGTGGCGTTGAAGACGAAGGTGGACAGTGAATGCAACCTACGTCTTCACAGCCGAATCAAGAGAAGGATTCTCAAGATTCTGAACCTGTGCTATTTCATTGCTGTCCGGTGAGGAGTCGTAGTTGCAATGAAAGCGGGGCGTTTTCAGTAATGAAAACACAGGGTAGTACTGCCTGAAGAACTGCTTCTCATGGGCTGAACATTTGGAAGTAGAGCTGGCCGGTCGGGGAGTAGGCGATGTCTTCCGATACATCTGTTAATTCGGGGTGAACAATGAACAATTGCATACCTACGAATACGAGATATTTTGAAGACAAACTCAGATGTCTGCAGAAATCATTCCGCATTATCGCAGTGTGATGCAGCGGGAGACTAGTACAGACTTCTGTTACCGTGCGGTAAACAGAAAGATGAAATAGTCCAAGAAATATCTTTGTTGAAAATTCTCCCAATGTTGAAGGTGATGAAATCGAGCATCACAGCAGTAGATGTTCATTCATGTATGTGAGAATCCCCGTTAATCAGAGACCTAAGTCCGTGATTGTTGGGCAGAGATACGGTTCGGTAGTCAATCAATGCAGGGGAGAGAGACATAAACGACTGTGCAGCTCGGAGAGCCAGCTGGTACTGAGCTGCTATCGAGCAGTTCAAATTTCAATACACAGTAGTGCTCGCTGACTCGTCATCCTGAGTTGCCAGGTAATCCATTCCATGAAGGAATGCGTTTGGCTAGAACCATCGAGCATCAAAAATACGCTCGAGCAATTATATTTAAACGAAACGGATTTCGGTAAATACAAAAGCTGAGTTTGTGTTGTCATGACAATACCATAAGTATCTAAAAACTCCTGGGAGTTTGCAGGCAGTCCCGAGTTGCAGTTCAATTAGGATACTAGTCGTCTCGGTCACAATTCGTAGAGTTAACTACGGTATGCGCCTACACCCTGGACAATTCAACTGCTTAACAGAATCATGTCGCGAGGGTAATATACGTAGTATATTTGTAGGTTTCTGTACGACCTCCATCCTAAATTCTTTTCCCTTCGAGGAATGAGAATAAGGATTGGATATTGACCGTCTTCGTTCTTAGTCACAGAGAGTGAGAAGTCTTCCCCGAAGGAAAGCTTCAATGGTGAACAGAATACAGAAGACAATAGTTCAAGCCAAACTGGATGTTCCCGTCCGTTCTTCTCTATTCCAGGGTTGGTTGCCTACTGTGAGATATTCTTCCTTCAGCAGCAGTGCTTCTTACAAACGCTAGAAATTCCAGGAATTCGAGCATTCGGCGAGGTTCCCGATTATCGTGGTAACAATTATAGGGGATTCTCGTCTAGCCCATTCTGGACCGTGGTTTCGCCTAAGTGTTTGGAGATCTTAAAAAACTCAAACACTCTGAGTGTGCTAGAAATTCCGCAGAATTCTAAGCACTTGGCAACCACCCCCACCCCCCCAATTCGTCAAACGATCATCGGTTGGTGGTCCTCTCGATTCCCGTAGAAATCGAGGATGGGGCAGGATCCTTCCTCAACAACGGGGGCTTACGTCAGGTAGAACCCGAAGGTCCCCCCGGTAACGCAGTCCCCAACATGGGATCCTACAGAGAACTCTGCAGGATCCTTCCCCTTTCCCCCTTGTAGCCGTAAGGAGAGAGGAAATGGGGGAGGATTGATACTCTCCCAGCTGAACTAGCAGTTGGAGAAGAGAGTAGGAGCAGCCATCACCTTGTGGCGATGGCCTTCCAGAGTCTGGGAAAACGTATCGTCAGGAGAAACATTTTCCCCGAGGAGGGTTACAAACTCGCACTGTAGGTAAGGGTCTGCCGCCACTGTGAACGTCATCTGGGTGGGGCTGACCGATACCTGACAGGAGAGAGCCGATACTGTCCTCTGACGCACATAAAATCGCCGCTGTCGCAGTAGAGGAGGAGGAAGTAGCCTTTTCGGTCTGCAGACCTCAGCGAGCCGTCCTGTCCGAAGATGAGAAACTTCACGTGGTCCAACAGAGTCGGCAAGCTGCGATCACGGCAGACCCACCGTCGGTTTGGGTTCCTTCTTGGACCCCAAAACGACTCGAGCCGGGATGTGGCTCAGATGGTGGGAGCGGCGATCCTTCCCCGAGGTCGTCGTGCTGACTAATCAGCGCAATAACCTCGGCAAAGTTCCTCTGGATCCCTGGAGTGACTGCATCTTGCGGAGTAGGACCGTCAAGCCCCTCGAACAAGAGCATATCCCGAGAACCTCCACCTTCAGGAGGGGGAACAGCGACAGACCCCTCTCGGTCTCCTCCTGCCACTTGCGCGTACGTCCTGGTCGGTCTGAAGATTGTGCCTGGTACGTATGGCGTCGTGACGGGATCGTGCGGGGCGAGCCCCTCACGATCACTCTGCTGTGCCTCGCTCTTCCCGGTGTAAACCGAGGAAGTTGAAGGCACGGGAGAGGAAGACCTGACGCTCCCCTTCCGCTCGCTGGCAGAACCAGCGGGCTTGGAGGGCTGCAGGCAATCACCAACCCGTGGTGGGGATCGAGCTGCAGGCCTAGTCGAGCCGTTTCCCTAGGGGAGAACGGCTGGACCGAGAACAGCGGCCCCGATCTTGTGTGTCAGAGGTAGCTTGCCTGCTGGTTGCCTTAACCTGTCCATTATCCCTGTGGGAGCGGCGGTCAGGTGACCTGCAGAGACCACTGTCACAGTGAGACTGGTGCTTGTCCTCACGGCGCGTCGAACCGCTGGCGCCAGCGATCAGGGGGACCTCTTCCTAGCCTCAGCCCGTGGCCGGTCAGAGACCATCACGTCAACCTGGGTAGCCGGCTGGTCGCTGCGAGAGTGAGAGCTGGCCTGGTGAGAGTCGCCAGAGCAGCTCTCACCAGCCTTCCGCTCTGTGCCGTGAACCTGAGGGAGACTTCTTAGGAGGGGAGGAGGCAGCCTTCTTCTTCCTCGGCTGTGAAGCCTTGGAAGTCGAAGGTGAAGAGGCGGCAGCCAACAACGATGAAGAAGACGATGACGACACCTTCCTCCTCTTCTTCATCAGCTTCCTCAGGACAGACGTTAAGTATGCCATCCAGGGCAGAGCAACAGGGCCCGGATGCACCTGTCCGGACAGACCAACGTCTGGGGCAGCAACACCACAAGTAGGGACGACGTCAGCAGGTGCGGACATCTCAGGAACAGCAGGAACAGCAGGAACGGTAGGAACGGCCAGCACAGCATCGGCAGGTACGGCAGGTGGCACAGGTAGCACAGAAGGCGGGGCAACCGCCAGCGACATCCTGGGTACCGGTGGCAGGTCCAGGGGCGAACTCTTAGGGCAGCGAAAGTCTGGTCGCGGCAGCACGGTAAACCCGGGCGGCCGCGGCACGCCCCTCCTCGGTACGGTGATCGGACCCTGCACAGCGGCTGTAGGCGACACTGACACCACGTGAGGTGAATATACCATGGGAGGAGAGGCGGTATACCCTGGACTCGACAAGGTGGTCGTTGTAATTGTCACCATACTATGGGTGACCGCAGCAGACCCAGCCAGATGATGGAGAAGCCCTGGACACTAGGCACGCCCTGCAGACCCAAAGACGCCCACACCTGACCAAGGTCATCCCTCGTGGCATAAGCACCTGCGGAAGCAACAGTCGGGTGATTAGGAGGGGTTTCCCCTCACGCGGGCGGGGGAGAGCCCCACCCCGAGCGAACGGAAGACCCTGAATACAATTGTACGTCAGGGCACCAAGCGCCCTCCTCCACGCTCGACAGATCGGGCGAGGAGAAGGACCCGGATACCCCCCCCCCCCCCCAAAAGGGGAAGGTGCCATCCGTGGGAGCTGAGCGGGGGGGGGGGGGGGGGCAGGAAAGAAGACGAAGAATCGGATACCAAGGGAGTCGCGGGAGAGCTTTCCGACGACTTCTTGGCGGGCCTTCGCTTCCCCTACCCCCGCACAGCACCCACTGCACCCACCCAAGGGTGGGAATTGATCCTTATGCAAGGGCATAAGGATCAATTCCCAGGTATGAGGGGAATCATGACCCATAATGAATATTGATGCAATCAATAATAATAATATATGAAAATTAAACAGAATCCTGCATTTACGATTTCACTTTCACACAAAAAGGGCTCGGGCCGAGAGCATTTGCGCCCTCGGCACTGAGCGCAAGGGGTAAGGATCAATTCCCGGTTATGAGCGGAAATATTGATCCATAATGAATATTGATGCAATCAAAATAATATGATATTGTCATGATACAATAAAGTTTGTTCATACTTACCTGGCAGATATATATATAGCTGAATCCCACCCTTGGAGGTGGGAAGGGACAGAATAGAAGGATTTTGGGAACATTTCACATGCAGATGATTGACATCTTGGTTCCTTACCTGTTAGCATAGCTGACTTCGTGATTACTGTCACCCAAGTCCGCTTCTGCTTTACTAGAGTTTCCAGCAAGGTAGTGACCTGTATAGCTGGAGGGCTCTAGATGATCTGTCAACGGGAGCGTGACCACAATGTGACTAATCCATTTTGACCATACTCTGAGGACAACGAAGCAAATACAATACCACCTGACCTAGCCAACTAAGTTAGTCCCATAACTTTTAGGCTAAATAAAGGGAAGTCCGCCTCAAGCGGCGACCCTACAACCATAAAAAAACAACATATCCATTTTCTAAAGGATGGGAATCGTGCCGCTTCATGTCCCCATTACTATATCTGCGGAAATGTACGGTCCCAGCGAGTAGCAATTCTCATATGTCGCTTTCACATCTCTGAGGTAATGTGAGGCGAACACAGAGTTGCTCCGCCAATATGTGGCACTCAAGATATCACTGAGTGCCATATTCTTTTGAAAAGCAACCGAAGTCGCTATAGCTCTGACTTCGTGAGCTTTAATCTTCAAAAGACTAAGGTCACTATCTGGACAGGAAGCATGAGCCTCCCTGATGGTGCTTCTTAAGAAGAACGCTAGAGCGTTCTTGGACATTGGTAATTCTGGTCTCCTGACCGAGCACCACAGGTTGTCCGACGGACCTCTACATTGTTTAGTTCTTGCCAGATAAAACTTGAGAGCCCTGACAGGGCACAGGACTCTCTCTGGTTCTCGTCCGGTAACCTTTGATAATCCCTTGATTTCAAAGCTCTTTGGCCAGGGCTTGGACGGGTTTTTGTTCTTAGCTAAGAACAAGGGACTCAGAGAACACACCGCATTGTGTTCTCTGAAACCCACATGCTTACTCATGGCCTGAATCTCGCTAACCCTTTTCGCTGTTGCCAAAGCGGTTAGGAAGACAGCCTTTCTAGTTAGATCCTTCATCGAGGCAGCATGCAAAGGTTCAAACGGGCTTGACATTAGAAATTTCAAGACAACATCTAGATTCCATGACTGAATTCTAGGTCGCGGAATCTTTGAGGTTTCGAAAGACCTCAAAACAAAAGATCGTGCAGATCCTTTTATTATTCAACAGATCCAAGCCCCTGTGCCGGAAGACTGTCGACAGCATGCTTTTGTAGCCTTTGATCGTGGGCACTGAAAGCTTGTCAACACTTCTAAGGTGTAGAAGGAAATCGGCAATCTGGCTCACAGAGGTCGTGGAGGAGGAAATATCTCTCCTCTTACACCATCTCCTAAAAACAGCCCACTTCGATTGGTAAACAGCTTGAGACGATGTTCTTCTAGCGTTGGCAATAGCTCTTGCCACTGCTCTTGAAAAACCTCTCGCTCTAGCCAACTTTTCGATAGTCTGAATGCAGTCAGACTCAGAGCGGAGAGGTTTTTGTGATACCTCTCGAAGTGGGGCTGTTTGAGTAGATCAATTCTTTCTGGTAGAGTCCTTGGAAAGTCTACCAGAAATGACATGACCTCTGTGAACCAGTCGCTTGCCGGCCAAAATGGGGCGATCAGGGTCATTCTTGCTCCTTCTGAAGCCGCAAACTTCCTTATCACCTCTCCCAGGAGTTTGAATGGAGGGAAGGCGTAGACATCCATTCCCTTCCAATTCCATAGCATGGCATCTATCGCTATCGCTCCTGGGTCGAGAACTGGGGAGCAGTAAATTGGGAGCCTCTTTGTCTTCGATGTCGCGAAGAGGTCTACTAACGGCCTCCCCCACAGTCTCCACAACTCCCGGCAAACTTCTGAATGGAGAGTCCACTCGGTCGGAAGCAGCTGATGTTGACGGCTGAGAAGGTCTGCCCGAACGTTCTGCACTCCTGACACGAACCTTGTTAGTATCATTACATTTCTCATCTTCGCCCAGAGCAAGATATCCCTCGCTGTCTCGAACAGGGATCGAGAATGCGTCCCTCCCTGTTTCTTGATGTATGCGAGGGCAGTGGTGTTGTCCGTATTGATCTGGACAATCCGACCTATAATTCTTCCCTCGAAGAACTGCAGAGCCAATCGAATTGCTTCTAATTCCTTGAGGTTTATGTGCCAGGACCTCTGTTCCCCTCCCCAGAGGCCTGACACTTCCTCCTCCCCCAGTGTTGCTCCCCAGCCTGTCATGGACGCGTCTGAGAACAACACTAGGTCTGGGCTCAGAAGCTTGAGAGACAGTCCTTCCGATAGCTTGACAGGATGAACACCACTTCAAATGGTCTTTGACCGACTGAGAGATTCTCAAAATTTCGTTCAAGTCTTTTTTGTTCCTCCAGTTGTCTGCTATGAAAAACTGAAGAGGTCTGAGGTGCAGTCTTCCCAGAGAAACAAATTTCTCCAGCGAGGAAATGGTCCCCAGCAGACTCATCCATTCCCTCGCCGATCATATTTCCTTCTCTAAGAAGACTGATACTTTTTCTAAGCATTTCAGCCGACGTTCCATGGATGGATAAGCTTGAAAAGCCACTGAATCCATCTGAATCCCCAGATACACGATGGACTGTGTTGGGATCAGATGGGATTTCTCGAAATTGACGAGAAGGCCTAGGGCTTTTGTCAGCTGTAACGTTGTGTGAAGGTCCTCCAGACACTTTGTCTTGCAAGACGACCGGATGAGCCAATCGTCGAGATAGAGTGAGACTCTTATCTTCGAAAAATGAAGCCATTTTGCTACGTTTTGCATCAGAAACGTGAAAACCATCGGAGCTGTACTTAGTCCGAAGCAGAGGGCTCTGAATTGGAAGACCTGTCCTTTCAAGACGAATCTGAGGTACTTCCTGGACCGAGGATGAATCGGGACATGGAAGTATGCGTCTTGGAGATCCAAGGACACCATCCAGTCCCCTGGTCTCAGTGTTGCTAAAACAGACTGTGAAGTTTCCATCTTGAATTTTTCCTTTCTTACGAAAAGATTCAGTCTGCTCACGTCCAGGACAGGTCTCTATCCCCCCAACTGCTTCGGAACCAGGAATAACCTGTTGTAAAAGCCCGGAGAATTCAATGATAGAACCCGCTCTACTGCTCTCTTCTCTAACATTTGATCCAGAAGATCTAGCAGGATCTGTTGTTTCGAAGTCTGGTAAGATGGCGACAGATCTATCGGTTCTGTGCTTAAAGGAGGTCTTGAGAGGAACGGGATCTTGTAACCGTTCTCGATAATTTCTAGTGACCAACTGTTCGCTCCTCTTATCTTCCATGCCTCTGCAAAGAGAGAGAGTCTCGCTCCGACCGGTGTCTGAAGGGTAGATAAGTCATTTCTTTCCCCTAGGCTTTGAAGGGGCTCTGCCTCTAGGGAAGCTCCTCCCCCGAGTGGAGGCTCTCGAGGAAGCTCTGCCGCGAAAGGGCTTAAAATTCTTCCTGGAAACTTGCGTAGTCCGGGAAGAGGGCTGGGCAGCAGGACATTTTGAGGATTGAGATAAAAGGTCCTGCGTTGCTTTTTCCTGAAGATTCACTGATAGATCTTTTATCATTGATTGAGGAAACAGATGAGCCGAAAAGGGGGCGAACAACAGTTCTGCTTTCTGTGCGGGCGATACTGATTTCGATGTAAAGCTGCAGTAAAGCGCACGTTTCTTCAGGACTCCCGACGCAAAATGTGATGCCAATTCGTCGGAGCCATCCCTTACTGCTTTGTCCATACATGACAAAATACTAGATAATTCCTCTAAAGAAATAGAGTCTGGACTTCTAGACTGCATGTCTAAGACCCCCAGACACCAGTCAAGGAAGTTAAAAACTTCTAGTGTCCTGTAAATACCCTTAAGATGATGGCCTGTTTCCGTCATCGTCCAGGATACTTTTGCTGACGGAAGGTAAGATCTTCTAGGCGCATCAACTAAATTAGAGAAATCACCTTGAGCGGAGGCAGGTATCCTCAAACCTGCTTCCTCCTCCGTTTCATACCAGATTCCTCCTCTACCACTAAGTTTTGCGGGGGGAAGAGCAAATGAAGTCTTGCCCTTCGCCTTCTTGGATTCCATCCAATCGTGAATCCTCTTGAACGCCCTTTTTGTAGAGAGAGACGTAGCCATCTCCACAAATCCTGGCGTCTTCCTTGCCTTCCATGAAGATAGTTGAGAAGGCGGAGAGAGAGGAACTGGTGCTTGAAACTTATTAGGAAACAAGTCTTTCAAAAGTCGAGTCAGGGTTTTATAATCCGAAGAAGATGAGGCTGAAGACTCTTCTTCATCCTCAGGACCATGGTCAGTCAAGTCCTCTTCTTCCAATGAAACAGCCGAGGTGTCCTGTTTCGAGCGAGAAGAGATTAAACTCTTATTTGCCTGAAGAATTTTCGAAGAGGAGATTAGAGTATGTTCTCCTATCAGCGTCGAATTTCTATCAAGTTCCTGTAAAGGAACGTCATGCGGTGCGTCCTGGAGAACTCCCTCTTGACGAGAGTCTAAATGAGGCTTTCGTCCAAATTCTTGAAGAATCGATCGCTCACTCGTCTGAGGAGCGTCCTGCCTCGTGTTTCTGCGAGCATCCTGTCTTTTAGGACGCCCAGCGTCCTCAAACGCATATTCATGAGCGTCTTCATCCTCCTCCTGGCGAGCGTCCTGACGTGAAGAACGTCGATCGCTTAGCAAAGACTTCTTAAATTCATGCCGTATAGCATCATGACGTCTAGGATGTTTAGCGTCTTCAGAACCTGCATCGTGAGTTTCTTGTTGAGTAACCCGATGCTTGTGATATTGAGCATCCAGCGAAGCGTCCTCACGAGCGTCCTGAACAGTTTCACGATGAATAGGACGTCGAGTCTCTCTAACCATGCCTTTGCGCACTTGTTGAGGAGCGACATGATACGTAGACTGAAGCGCGCCATCAACGTTGTCCTTCGAACTTTCTCGATACCTAAATCTTACATTCTGAGCGGTTTCTTGAAAGACCGCAGAACGAGAGTGCTGATAAGAGTCTTTACGGGATTCTTGCCGAGCGTCTCGACACTTAATTGCTTTTGGAGGAGTGTCCCGCCGAGGAGAAACCTTGACAGAAGTTTCTCTAAAAGTCCTATGGCGCTGGAGACTCTCCCTACGTTCTCGACTATCCACTTTATCTTCCTCCGGTCGAACATCGCCGAGGCGAGTCCTCTGAGTGTTCTCCAACTCCTGACAAAGGCGACGGCCGCCTGTGCGGCAACTAACGTCTTTGTTGTTTCCGCTGATACTTCCAGAGGCTCTATCAAACGGAGCACTAGCGCGCTCCTGAATGAATCGTCGAGGTCTAGAAGGCGACAAAACAGGAGAGGGAGAAAAACGAGGAGAGGAAGAAGGAGAATGCCTGGATTTCTTGACAGGCAACCATAGATCCTTCTTACGATGACGTGATCTTGACTCTCTTTCAGCGAAAATTCAGACAATTGTTGATGCATCGCCAGTAGGGTCTCCTTAGACGGGGAAGATTCATACGACGGACTTATCCAGTGAGAAGAAGATGGGCGAGGGGAAGCCCTCTTCTTTCTCTCAGGACTACAATCAGGTAGATTGGAGGAGAAAACCAGCTCCTTTTCACAAGACGTCCTAACCCTCTTCTGCGGAATACCGTCTTCAAAGTCTTCCGGAGAAGAGCTAAGCGGAAGCCGCGTAGGAGGACGTTCCCTATCTAATAAAGCGTCCTCTTCTCTAAATCCTCTCTTGAGAGGGCGGGAAAGACGACAGTCGCCTGTGCGACGTCTTACGTCCTTACCGCTCTCGTCTTGAGAGGCCCTCCGAGAGACCCATCCTCGTTGAGGAGAAGACGTCTCGGAGGAAGAGAAACATTCTTTCAATATTTGAGCTCGCGCACGAACTTTGGCAGCCTGGGAATCGTCTTCAGGTACTGCCGAAGGGACGCCAGACCGGTGTTTAGTTCCCGTAACCCTCCTTCGGCTTACGACATGTCCATTCCCTATGTCCTGGGAGTCCGACAGAGGTCTCAGCCTGGAGGCGCTATAGGACCGATTTGACGCCCCCTCCACAACACTATCACTATCACTGCACTTTTGCACATTAGTTTGGAGCGCGAGCACTTTTGATTCCAGGTTCCGAATCGACTCCATAATTGTAGTAAGGGCGTTACCTTCAGCAATCACTTCATTGCCCGAAGGCAAAATAACAGGATTAGGCGCAATAGGCTCTACATTTATGTTAGACTGCGGTGTTTTATCACCGCGACTTTTGACAGAAGCACTCCTGGAGGAAGACCTCCTGATTCTGTCACGTTCAAGCTTACGTACATAAGACTCATACGCCTTCCATTCAATATTAGTCAGAACCTCACATTCTTTACACCTATCATCCAATAAGCAAACATGCCCTCTACAATTCGTGCACACCGTATGAGGGTCTACCGAAGCTTTCGGTAGTCTAACCTTACACTCTTTCACACCGCACACCCTGAAACTAGTAGAACTAGATCCAGACATCACGATTCAAGAACAATCCAAGCCAAATTCAAATCCAAACCACAATAGCGTATGCCAAGTCACAAAGCCAATTTCAAAAACCAAAAGACAATCAGAATACTTAAGTGACCAAAGAAGTTTTCAAAATCCTGAGCGGAGGTAATGGAATCAAGTGTTTACACTACCGCGACAGAGAAAAATCTGAATAGAAAATGGGAATGGTTCCTGATGCCCGCCTCCCAGCGGCGGGAATGGGTACTAACCACCTGGCCGACCACTGCGTGTGCCGGGAGTTTTGAAATTCTGTCGAACGTCAGAGAATACAGCTATATATATATCTGGCAGGTAAGTGTCATGAACAAAATATGAAAATGAAAAAGAATACTGCACTTGCGATTTCACTTTCAGACAAAATAAAAGGTTAAGGATCAATTCCCGGGTAAGAGCGGAAACCTTGATCCATAAAGAAAATTGATGCAATCAAAATAATATATGAAAATGAAAAAGAATACTGCACTTGCAAATTCACTTTCACACAAAATAAAGGGCTCGTGCCGAGAACATTCGCGCCCTCGGCAGCGAGCTCACAGGGCAAAAATATAACTGAAAAATGAAAAAGAGTACTACACTTACAATTTTCACTTTCACCCAAAAATACACGGCTCAGCGCGAGCGTGCTCCCGCCCTCGGCACAGAGCACAAAGGACCTGGGGATCGATCTCAAGAAAACTCTCAATTTTCCACATTTACGCCCCTCAACCCCGGGCACAGTCGTCGGGTAATAGGAGGCGCGAGGTTACATGGATCCTTGATCCATAATCATAAATAAACAAAGTGTATATGAAAAATGAATATGTGTACTTACAGTTCACTTTTACACACGCACAAATAGTTAGAGAAAACACAAATACATATCCTGAAAGCACACAACGATGAAACGGGCAGAGAGCGAAGAAGAGCATGTCTACACACCAGCAGGCCGAAAGCAAAAGTGGTTCTTCACCTCCCAGTCGTGCGGCGTGCGCACTGTCGGACAAGCAGTTAACTACTGAACCCCTTGTTCAAAAGCTTACGACCTATCCAGCTGCCGCTAGTAACCTTCCTATTAATAGTAAAAGGACCGAAAGGTTTGTATCCTGTGTCGGAACAAACAACATTCTGTTGCCTAGATCAGTGAAAGTATGAAACTTCTTATTCCCGGGGTCATGGTTTAAACTGAAATTCATTTTTACCTTGTAATCGGTGGTTCTATCCTTACTGCCATCACAACTGAAACTCTACATTGCTTATTTGATTGTAATTATACATGTTTTGGTTTTAATTCACTCCACATTGCACTTCAACTACATTACGGTTCCTGGTTCCTAAGCGCTCGCTCCACAAACATAGTTGCAGACAGCACACAAGTACACAGTTTATGAGGTGCAAAGTTTTATTCCCTTAATTGTTTACTTTACTCATTATTTAGTTTAACTTTACTTTGTTACTTCAAAATGTTTATTTAATTCATGTCTATTATCCCTTTTTTGCAACCAAATTAACCCCCAAAAATTACAGATACGTATTTCTAAAGTAGATACGAGCAGATGGCAAAATGACTCATCTTTGCCAATCTAGTGGAGCTTCACACATACGCCGATGCATTTACAAACTGTTTCCATGAATTGTAGTTGTCATAGTAATGCAATAATGATAAAATTGCTCTAATATGTATATACACTACAAATAGATACGGCAAGTTACGACGGGTTCAGCTTACGACGTTCCAAGGTGAAGACGCTTTTCAATTATATTCATCAGAAATTTTCAATATTTGAATATTTCTTTTATAAAAAATGCAATAAGAATGCAGTTTACATAATTTTTAATGCACCCAAAGCTTTAAAAGTAAGGTTTTCTTAGGATTTTGAGGATGTTCCTGCTTACGATGATTTTCGGCTTACAATGCGTCTCAAGAACGGAACCCCAGTCGTAACATGGGGACTGCCTGTATTTCCCCGGTTTTGTGTAAGTCTTATACCCAGTTTGGATGGTAAACACATACCAACTGGCAACACTGATAAACAATTGAAGAGCGCAAAGAAGGCTGTAGGTACTGTTCAAGCAAAACTGTCGATATTTGAGTCAAGAATCTAGTTACTTTTTCAACAACGAATATTTTCAAATTAATAATCATGAATATGTAAAACATTTATGCAATTAATGACCTTATACTGCTGTTTAACTATTTATTTAAATAATTATCTAGTGCCTGCTTCTTCTTCTTCTACCAAAAATCTTAGTTCCCTTGGATAAGTCGTGGGTGGAAGTCATTGTTTACGATTTTTGTGAAGAAAGTGCCCCAGCGTCTATGGGTACAAGTGGTGTGTGGATTTAGCACAGGAAATGGGAAGTTTATTGACACAAGCGACTCCGCAAACATCGAGATGGCGTCAATCTTCTAAATATTCGGAGTTGTAAGTAAAAATTTCGAAAGGGTCATGGAAGTACCTATGTGTGACTTTCATTAACCTCTATTTAATCTTAAAATATGAACTTAATTTCTAACTTTGGAGAAAATACTTATTTCGAGAGGAGAGTAGAGGTCTCAACTCGTGACTGATGCCTATCTTCGGTGTCAGGACGTGTTAAAGTACTTTTTCGGAGGGTGGCTTCACACGTGGTGAAACTGGATCTGCTAGTCCAGTTAGTTGTTCCCCCTAACCGAGATACGACTTTTACAATAAACAATGGGTTTTTTGGAACCTAACCCCATCGTAAGAAGGAGAATACCTGTAAAAAGAAAAAAAAAATACTGGTGAAAGACACAATTTGCACCAGTAGTTCGGAGCATAGATCCCTCTCTACTCTTGTCTTTTCGTCTATTGAAAAAATAACTTAGGACATGGGGTTATAGTCTAGCCTAGGCTATAGGGTTATAAATTAAATTGCCGTACCTAAACCTTCATTGAAATCATTAAGAAATCACAGTATCATTGAACCAGACAGTCTCAGGATAAAGTAGGCCAGGATACAGGATACAGGCATCCTGTAGCCTACAGTAATGAGATCCTACAGAAACTTATAGCCTAAACTTAACATTAGCCTATGAGTTAATCATTGAGATATAAAATATAACTCGTTTCATTTAGACAGTCTCAGGTTGAGACCCCATAGAAGGCTACGGTCTATAGGGTAACCTAGGAGAACAATAGGACTAACTAGAGGTTAATTATATAATCTATAAACATCTATAACTCACATTATTACAGTAATTATCAGCTGTCTTTGAAATTTATCAACTATTACGATTGATTAAGAATTGTCTTGGGCAGTCAGTGGCTTCGCTGTGTTGACATTTTGGGCGTCTTCTATTTGAGTGTTTATTTATGGTTCTGGTTTAGAAGTGATTCCGGTTGTTTTCATTCTTTTTAATAAGTCAATTGGTGGACACTTGTAAGCAATCAGTAGGAATATAATTAAAAATTTAGATGATTTATTAATAAATGGGATAATTTGGTGGTAATTATTATGGCAAATAATGGATTCCTGAGGACTTCTCGTTCGTGGTTTCCGTTTGAATTTGATGTTTTGATTCAAACCTAATTGATGAAAAAGGGAAAGTTAGATATAATCATTGGAGAAATAATTTAAAATATAGAAAATTTATCTCATTGATAGCTAATTAGGATAAATGACGATAAGTAGTACTCCGGCCAATGTAGTAGTAGTAGTAGTAGTATTAGGTGGACTTTACTTAAGACAGCTCTTCTGCTTGTTTTCATTCCACATTTGTTTATGTTTGTTTAAGTTATTTTTCTTTCTGCAATAGTACCATAATCTTTTCATAGATTCTTTCCTATTTTCAACCTCCCCCTCAGCAGATCTGCAAAGAAGAGTATGTTAGCTATCAATACCTTTTTATTTTCCTGATATGGCTGCTGCACAAAACTATAGCTACCTATTTCTAATCTCATTGTATTATGCTGGTTAGTAGAGTAAGCATAATTCTAAATTTTTATTTTTTTCTTCACAGCACAAACATTATATATTTTCCCCTTTTATTCTATTTCTGTTATTTAATCCTTACGTTTTTGTAATAGTATTTTCTGTAGACTCTCAATGTTGTCTCGTCATTCACTTCTCTCTCTCTGTCATACATTTCTGCCCCAAGTTTTTATTATTTCTTTGAGCTGTTTACCTTTAACTGCTTCAATTTTACTTAAAATTATGTTTTATTCTGTCATATATTTTTTACTTGCTTTATCCAGGAAGTTTTTTGTTTTCATACTGATTGCTGGTTATCTCATTTAGGGGCCTGTTTCTACCACTCTCAAGTGTACGTTTAGTTATTATTTATATAATATATCTCTTGAGTGGCAGGAAGGAAGGAAGGAAGGAAGGAAGGAAGGAAGGAAGAGGCCCCTATTTCAGATCGTAACGCACAACGTGCTGTGTAACTTGGCGCCTTCAAAATTGTTCTATATACTTGATTGTCTCCCTTTTTAAATTCATTTATAGTTTTCTTGCCCTAGAGTTTCATGACTTCCATGACATACATGAAAATGGCATCACTATATCCATTCTAATACTATTTTCCTATTTTTGTTTTTATCCTGCTACAACTTTTACTGATGACTGCATTAGCCATATTTGCCTTTTTCTGCTTTGTTTTAATTTGGGCCATTTTCCTTATCTGTTCTCTGAAGCTTATGTCTTTCATGTTGTTGATTGTCACTCCTTATAGGCATTTTATTTGTTTAACTTTTTCATTCATTCTAATGTGCTCCATATTTTCCACATCGTTGATATTTTACCAATCATTGTATATTAATATGTCTTTGTTTATATTTAGGCCACATTCGCTCTCCATTTCCATAGGAGTTTTTATTGATTTTCTTATTTCTTCAAGGGTGTTGTGTCCTAGTATTAATCCATCATTTGCATGCAATAGTGTTACTATCCATATAACTTCATTTCTAAAACCTTCTGTTGTACTTTCTAATCTTTCTATTATTAGGCAAGTTATTAGCAGAAAGAATATGGTTGAGCCATTGCAACCCTTTCGCATTCCATTCGTTACATTTAGCTCTTTTTGTTCTACATTGTTAAGAGAGAGACTTGTTAAATAATTTTTTAAAATATCTTTGCTACTGCACATAATTATTACCTCTGCATGTAGCCTGTATTTCATCCTGACCTCTATGAGCTTCTTTCTATTATCAGACTCAAATGCTTTTTGGAAGTCAGTTGATGCCACAAATGATGGGTCCTTTCTCCTATGCATTTCTTGTATGCAATATTCTAAGAATTAGAAATGGTCAGCATCCATCAAAGCTGTTGAGGAAAAGTTTTCCAAAATTATTAAAAAGTTAATATTACCAAATAGTTAGATGAAATAATATTATATTTAATAAGATATTCATTTTCGTTATATATTATCTTTATTTCGTTATATGTTTCGTTATATAACGAAATATGGATAATGCACGGAATTATAAGGACGGTAAGGGATAGTGAGCCAACTGCAAAGTCAGTGTATTGGTTGGTGAACAAATATACGAAATAATAAAACAAAACATTATAATATGCCTAAACGCAATTAACTCTCGTATAATCTTAACATATATTTGCCATCGTTATGTATTTTGTTATACTATGCCTTATGAAATAGTGATAATGTATGTGATTTCATATACGAGTATAAGTTTTGGTAAGGGATAGTAAGCCAGTTTTGGACGCCTCCCGATGATTCCTGGCTCATCATAAGCAATAGATAAAAGGTTAAATGGCAGAAGCACTTTAAAAAAAATAAAGAAAATGAACAGATCGTGAGCAACTCAGAAGATGCATAAAGAGATCTTGAAGTAAAGCTCTCATAAATACCCAAGGACTGGCAAAAGCTGAACTAATGGAACTATTGGACTTAATACAGAAGAACACAATTGTGTGTATCACCGAAACGCATCTGAAACAGCAAAATTGCTATTCTCAACAGGTAGTATCGGTGTGGTACACTCAATGAGAGATGAGGATGGAACCAAAGGAGGAGGTCTATAAATAATGTATAGATCCAAAGGAGATATCCAGTTAAAAAAAGGAAAATCAGAACACAGACATCCAACTAGTAATTATAGAGGGTAGTAATTATAGAGCAACAAGATTTAACCTAATCCTAGTCTACATGTCAACTAGTGATATAGACAGAAACGCTATTGATGAGTTCCTTTCATCAAGCATTAGAGAAGACCACATAGGTACCTGCCTCTGATTGTCCTTGGGGACTTCAATGTGCATTTAGGTTTCATAGGGACACAAGAACTTGACCAAAATGGAAAATACTTCATGGACCTAAATTGAAAAATATGACCTATCACTATTAAATGGAGATCCCAGCTGCAAATGGGAGATAATCTGGAGTAGAGGAGATCAGAACAACACTATAGACTTTGCCCTGGTTAACCAAAATATGTATTACATTATATACCTTGGGTTTCGTTTACATTATATACCTTGAATGTATATAATGTAAACAAAGCCAACAAGACAGAAAAGGAGCTCTAACCCAGCTGGATGAAACAATGAGTGAAGCAAAACCAAATAACCTAGAAAATATAAGGAATAAAAAGAAGGTTAAAGCAAGGAAAGCAAGAAGAAAGAGAACTATTACGGGTCACCAAAGAAATAAAGAAAGAAATAAGCCAAAGTAGGATGTATATAATAAATTGAAAAGTCAAGTCACAACCACAGAAGAGAAGAGATTCTATGAAGAAAATTACTATAAACAAAGACAGAAAAGAACACAAATTAATAAAGGAACATATGAAGAATATGAAGAAAATATTAGAAATGAGATAATGGATGACAAAAACAGACCACCTCAGAAAAAGAATGGTCAAGATATACAGCAAAAATGATAAGCAAGAGATTATTTAAGGAAGAATTCTACCCTGCGAAAGAAAGAGCTGGTCAAATTCTGAAAAACAATACACCCAAAAGAAGCAAACAAAATAAGAGATGTGGAATAAGAGCAAAAAAGAACAGTATGAACATGACATGGAAGAAATTATGAAAAGACCAATGACAAGAGACAAGATAAGAAAAGCATATGATAGACCTACCATATGGCTTTAGGAGAAAAAACATGGATGGAGTTTATGAACTAACAAAGACAGAAATTAAAGTCAGTATAACTGCAGAAGAGGTAAAAAATCAACTAGAGAAAAGGAAAACGAATCAAATAAAGTACCGGGGACAGATGAAATGAAACCAGTTCTGTTCAAACTATTCTTACAAAGCACCAAAATTTAAAAAGAATTGGCAGAATGTTTAAACAGCATTCTAAAAGGCAGGAAAATACATAGCAGCTGGTTGAAGTAAAAAACAACACTTACACCCAAGAAACAACACCCCATAGTCAAAGATCTTGGGTCAATTGCTTTAACAAGTGTATCATATAAAGTTTTCATGTGATCCTAAAAACCAAAATAGAAAACTAATTTATAAATATAGAGAAAACAAATGAACTGCAATCAGGCTTTACTGTACAAAGAAGAGGAATTGATAATTTATATATCTTAGAATATTGCATTCAAGAAATGTAGAGAAAAAAGGACCTAATATTTGCGGTATCAATAGACTTCCAAAAAGCATTTGACTCCATTAATAGAAAAAAAGCTCATAGAAGCCTTGATGGCTAATATGCTTTTATTTGCCGATCTGCTGAGGGGGAGGTTAAAAATAGGAAATGATATATAAAAGAATTAAAATTCCAACAACTACTACTAATACCACATCGGCCGGAGTACTTATCATCATTTATTCTAATTATCTCGCAATTAAATAAACTATCTATATTTTTCAATAATTCTCCAATGATTATATCTAACTTTCTCCTTTTCATCAATTAGGTTTGAATCAAAACATCAAATTCAAACGGAAACCATGAACGAGAAGTCCTTAGGAGACGACGCCCAAAACGTAAACAAACCGCCATTACCTGAATCTATTATTTGCCTCAATAATTACCATTAAATTATCCAGTTTATTAGGTAATTACATGAATTTTTAATCATATTCCCACTGATTGCTTACAATTGTCCACCAATTGACTTATTAGGAATGAAAACAACCGAAACTATTTCTAAACCAGAACCACAAGCATAAATAAATACCATCAAATAGAAGGCGTCCAAAATGTCAACACAGCGACATTGGCTGCCGTAGTAACGTAACTTTATTCATAGTACAAACGTCTTTTTATCTTCTATAATAATTGCCGTCTTCATAATCGAGACAATTCTTAATTAATCGTAATAATTGGTAAATTACAAGGATAACCGATAATTCCTGTAATAATGTGAGTAGCAGATGTTTATAGGTAGGTTGTATCATTCATTAACTTCTAGAGTTAGCCTCCGTTAGTACTCGTAGGTTACCCTATCGACATTAGCCTTCTATGGGGTCTTGACCTGAGACTGTCTAAATGAAATGAGTTATTCTAAATGAAATGAGTTATATTTTATGAAGTCTCAATAATTTACTCATAGGCTAATGTTGGGTTTTGGCTAGGGTGTAAGTTTCTGTAGGATCTCATTATACTGTAGGCTACAGGATGCCTGTATCCTGTATACTGGCCTACTTTATCCTAAGACTGTCTGGTTCAATGATACTGTATGATTTCTTAATGATTTCATGGAAAATTAAGTATGGCAATTTAATCTACAACCCTATAGGTTAAACAACCGACTGGACTGGCCAACTCACTGACTACCACGGTTTTGGCCACCCTCCGAAAAAGTACTTAACACGTCCTGACACCGGAGATGGTGCAATCTGGAGTAAGATCAATAAACGTTACATAAAAATTGTTCAAATGAGTGCTGGGAAGGGTGTGAACTGGTGGCTCCGCTGCGCTTATGAACAGCACCTCAGGCGATTGCTGCCATATTGGATTTCAAAACTGCCTTAAAAACATATTTTACGAAGAGCTCACATGCTTATTTTAGTTCATATGGGGCTTTCATATATCACATTATGTTGACGAAACTTCAATCTTTTCAATGGTGTGCTTAAAGTTGTAATTGTATTTTGTTTCACCAATTAAATATCGAGTGAATAAGGCCTTACCAGCGCGATGAAGATGGATCGTCTGCGGTTGTTTACCCTAGCTAGGCTAGGCTATAGCCCCATGTCCTAGGTTATTTTTTCAATTGACCCAAAGGTGAGTAGAGGAGGATTTATGCTACAAAATGACTGGTGCAAATTGTGTCTCACCAGTTTTTGTCGTTTCTTTTTACAGGTATTCTCCTACTTACAATGGGGGTAGGTTCCAAAAACCCCATCGTTTGTTGGAGAAATCATATCTTGAATTGGGGGAAACACCGCAGTGGATCCATCGTCATCGCATGGATCAGCCTTATTCACTCGATATTTAATTGGTGAAACAAGAATACAATTACATCTTTAAGCATACCATTCAAAAGATTGAAGTTTCGTCAGCATAATGTGATATATTAAAGCGCCATATGAATTAAAATAAGCATGTGAGGTCTTCGTTAAATATGTTTTAAAGGCAGTTTTGAAATCCAATATGGCAGCAACCGCCTGAGGTGCCGTTCATAAGCGCAGCGGAGCACCATCTTTCACAGCCTTCCCAGCACTCATTTGAACAATTTTAGCGTATATATGTAATGTTTATTGATCTTACTCAAGATTGCAGTTGTAATCAGCACAATAAAACAACATTTTGTTGCCTATGTTAGTGAAATATGAAACTTCTTATTCCTGGGGTCATGGTTTGAACTAAAATTCATTTTTACCTTGTAATCGGTGGTTTTATCCTCACTACCATCACAACTGAAACTCCACAGTGCTTATTTGATTGTAATTATAAATGTTTTGGTTTTAATTCACTCCAAATTGCACTTGAACTACGTTACGGTTCCTGGCTCCTAAGCACTCACTCCACAAACACAGCTGCAGGCACCACAAGAGTACACGGTTTATGAGGTGCAAAGCTTTATTCCCTTAATTGTTTACTTTACTCATTATTTAGTTTAACTTTACTTTGTTACTTCAAAATGTTTATTTAATTCATGTCTATTATCCCTTTTTGCAACCAAATTAACCACAAAAAATTACATATATTTCTAAAGTAGATACAAGTAGACGGCAAAATGACTCATCGTTGCCAGTGTAGTGGAGCTTCACACATACGCCGATGCAATTACAAACTGTTTCCATGAATTCTAGTTGTCACAGTAATGCAATAATGATAAAATTGCTGTAATATGTATATATACTACAAATAAATACACTAATTTCACTTATTTCCCCAGTTTTGTGTAAGTCTTATACCCAGTTTGGAGGGTAAACACATACCAATTGGCAACACTGATAAACAATAGAAGAGCTTGAAGAATGCCGTAGGTACTGTTCAGAGCAAAACTGTTGATAATTGGGTCAGGAATCTAGTTACTTTTTCAATAACGAATATTTTCAAATTAATAATCATGAATATGTGAAAAATTAATGTAATTCATAACCTTATACTGACGTTTAACTATTTATTTAAATAATTATCTAGTGCACGCTTCTTCTTCTACCAAAAATCGTAGTTCCCTTGGATAAGTCGTGGTTGGAAGCCATTGTTTATGATTTTTGTGATGAAAGTGCCCCAGCGTCTATGGGTACAAGTGGTGTGCGGATTTAGCACACGGAATGGGAAGTTTATTGACACAAGCGACTCCGCAAACATTGAGATGGGGTCAATCTTCTAAATATTCATAGTTGTAAGTAAAAATTTCGAAAGCATCATGGAGGTATGTGTGCACTGCGTAGAGCCAGACTTTTAACCTCTGTTTAATCTTAAAATATGACCTTAATTTCTAACTTTGGAGAAAATACTTTCTTCGAAAGGATAGCAGAGGTCACAAGCTCTTGCCCTCACCACCAACAACTCATGACTGGTGCCCATCTCCTGTGTCAGGACGTGTTAAAGTATTTTTTTGGATGGGGGCTACACACGTGGTGGAAACTGGATCTGCTAGGCCAGTCGGTTGTTCCCCCTAACTGTAGGCTACAGGATACCTGTATCCTGGCCTACTTTATCCTAAGACGGTCTGGTTCAGTGATACTCTATGGTTTCTTAATGATTTCACAGAAGGTTTAAGTATGGCAATTGAATCTCTAACCCTATAGCCTAGGTGTGCTTAAAGTTGTAATTGTATTCTTGTTTCACCAATTAAATATTGAGTGAATAAGGCCTTACCAGCGCGATGACGATGGATTGTCTGCGGTTGTTTACCCTAGCTAGGCTAGGCTATAACCCCATGTCCTAGGTTATTTTTTCAATTGACCCAAAGGTGAGTAGAGGAGGATTTATGCTACAAAATGACTGGTGCAAATTGTGTCTTTCACCAGTTTTTGTCGTTTCTTTTTACAGGTATTCTCCTACTTACAATGGGGGTAGGTTCCAAAAAACCAATCGTTTATTGGAGAAATTGTATCTCGAATGTAGTCTAACCTACACTGGGGTAATCAGTACCATATACACATATATGGAAGATTAGCCCACACTACACAGTATACCTATACATATACGGTATAGTAACTATTAATATCAGCTAATTCTGGAGGGTCATTGCATTCGGACGTATGACAATTCAGTATAGAAAGAAAGTGAACACGGAACGCTAATCAGATGCTAATCAGATTCAGTCCGACATTGTCATAATTGAACTGTGTAAGGCTGCTGATGGGTATGTGTAATTATAAAATACAAACATTACTAATATGCATCTGTTCCATGAATCTTTTTATGAGTTATATACAGGTATTATCCTACTTACAATAGGGTTAGGTTCCGAAAAACCCATCGTAAGATGAAAAAATCGTATCTCGAATATAGCCTAGCCTACACTCAAGTTAATCAGTACCGTATATACATATATGGAAGATTAGCCTACACTATACAGTATACCTATACATATATGATATAGTAATTATTAATATCAGCTAATTTGGGTGGTTCAATGCAGATTGACTTATGATAATTAAGTATAAAAAGAAATTTAATAATAAGAACAAGAATCAGACTGTAGTGTAAAGGGTACTCACCAAGATTTGGTCCGTTGTCGGCATACGTGAACGGTGTCAGGCTGTTCATGGCTACATATAACTAAAAATCGGAAGAGGAGGAGGATGATAAAGCAGCAGGATCATCAATTCGCTCCTCTTCAGATAGAATTTCTTCTTCTGTTAGTTCAGGTGTTTCAAGGAAATAACTGTTCCGAGACGTACAGGATTGAGTCTCAAGTGTGGGGGGTAGGGCGGGGAAGGTGAAGGCACTGGAGTCATTCTCTTGAAGAAATAATCCATTGTAGGTTGCACAGTGCATTTTTTTCGCTCTTCATAAATTAATCGATAACATGCAACATTGTCTTGATGAACCCACTGAACTTTGGCAAACCGTTCCTCGTCCCCATCCATTTCACTTTAAAGTTTCAGTCCTTGTTCAAATAAAGCAAATAAAGCCAGTTTTTTTGTCGTAAACGTTCGCTCTGGCTCTTCTTTTATTTCTTCTTCCTCTTCTGCTTTTTTTTTCTCTTCTGCAAGTGCAATTAAATCCTCTGCCGTTTGCTCTACATCTTGCACATCTATAAGTTCTTGGATATCTTCCTCATCAATTTCTGAAACTAAACTTTTCCCAAATATCAAGATCTTTTTATTGATTTCCACTTCTTCATTCTGATTGGAACCTTTAAATGAGTTCACAAACACTTTTAGCAGATTTTTCCAGACCCCATTCATACACTCTTTATCTCCTTCCATGCCCTTCCAATGTTCATAATGGAGTTCAGAACACTAAATTCTTTCCAGAAGTTCTGAGATCTTTCTCCTCATTATCCGTCGCCTGAACAGCCTGCGCAAACGTGTTCCGAAGATAATACGCCTTGAACATAGCCACAGCACCCTGATCCATGGGTTGTATGAGAGAAGTTGTGTTTGGTGGCAGAAACACAACTTTGTTCATGAAACTTACCTGTCAGATATATATATATAGCTGTATTCTTCCGAGTCCGACAGAATTTAAAAAAACTTACGACACACGTAGTGGGAGTCAGGTGGTTAGTACCCATTCCCGCCGCTGGGAGGCGGGTATCAGGAACCATTCCCATTTTCTATTCAGATTTTTTCTGTCGCCGGTGCTGTAAACATCTGTTTTCAGCACCTCCGTCTTGAATTTTGGAAACTTTTGGCTGCTTAAGTATCCCGATTGATTTTTTTGGTATATTGACTTTGGATCGGTAGCTAGGCACACGTTACTTGTGGACTTAATTGGATTTTGGCTTGATTTCCCTTGAAACTAAGATGTCTGGGTCTAGTTTGGCTAGCGCCAGGTTTTGTAGTAAGGATGAATGTAGGGTGAGGCTACCGAAAGCATCGGTAGACCCACATACAGTATGTAAGAGTTGTAGAGGGCATGTGTGTTTGTATGATGATCGCTGCAAGGAGTGTGAATGTCTTTCTGATTCAGCGTGGAAGTCGTATGAGTCCTATCTTTGCAAGTTGGAGCGGGATAGGGTGAGGAGGTCTTCCTCCAGGAGCGTTTCAGAGAGTAAACGTCAGGAAATTTCTCCTACTAACCCTCCTTTAGCTTTTGCTTCTCCTAACCCTGTAGTGCCGCCTTCGGACCCTGAAACAGTGTCTGTGGAGGGTAATGCCCTTGCTTTGATTTTAGAGTCGATACGCAATCTGGAATTGAAAGTGCTACCCTTAGAAGGCAAAAGTGAAAGTGCTAAGTGCAGTGACAGTGCCCCTTGTGTTGTGGAGGGTGTGTCAGATCGGCCCCATTTCGCCTCTAGGCCTGGACCTCTGCCGGACTCCCAGGTTTCAGGGGGAGGGCATGTCGAAAGCCGAAGGAGGGTTACGGGGAACCCCCACCGATCTGACGTGCCTTCGGCAGTTTCTGTTGACGCTACCCAGGCTGCCAAGGAGCGTGCGCGTGCACGCCTCCTCAAGGAGTGCTTCTCGTCATCCGAGGCTTCCTCCCCGCGCAAGGGGTGGAGCTCTCAGTCGGATTCACACCCGTTGAAAAGGAGCATTTGTGAACGGGACGCTTTACGTCCTGTGCTGCCTGCTGATCTGCGGTCTTCGCCAGATAGTGCCTTCGCGGCCTTCCCGCCGCAGAAGAGGAGTAGGACGTCATCAGAGGATGACTCCTTCGAGCGCCCCAGTCGCTCCAGAGTTCGCTCAGTGGCGGTTCCTGTGAGAAGGAAGAAGGCGTCCCCTCGCCCCTTGTCTTCTCACAGGATCAGCCCCTCTCCTGAGAGGGAGTCTTCTCCTACTGAGTAGATTCTTCGCTCTTTGCAGCAACAACTTGCTTGTGTGATTTCCAAGAGAGAGACGGAACCACGTCGTTGGAGGAAGGATGACAGGCTGCCCGTCAAGAGATCCAGACAGTCTCCCTCTCCGTCTCCTCGCTCGTCTATTTCACCTGTATCGTTGCCTTCTAGAGTTCGTGCGGCTCCCCAGCGGCTTTCTAGAGGGTATGAAGATGTTGTTTCTCGCTCTTCGCTGAAGGCAGTTGCTCCTGCTCGTAAGCTTGGCACCTGTCGGGAGCGTGACGCTTTTTTGGACGCTTCTGTTGAAGCTCAGCTTCATCTGGACGTTCGGCCGGACGCCAGGCAAGCGCCAGTGGACACCAGGCGTGCTCCAGTGGATGCCAGACGTGCGCCAGTGGACGCCAGGGGCTCGCCAGTTGACACCAGGCGCGCGCGAGTGGATGCCAAACGTGCGCCAGTGGAAGCCAAGAGTACGCCAATGGACGTCAGGCGCGCACCAGTTGACGCTCGGGTGGATGCGGATGTGGACGCTCGTCGACGCCCGCGCTTTCTTGATGACACTCTTCAAGATTCTTCACGCCTTCAAGAGGTGCACCGTGTTCCTTCTTCACCTTTACCAGCTCATGTATCGGAGTCTTTGGAATAAACTCATGAGTCTGCTTTACCTCCGTCTTCACAACAGCGTTCCAGTTTAAGACTTGGACCTGAAGGTCTTGTACTTTCACTAGTTCCTCCTACTTTGCCTGTGTCAGAAGGGGAGGTGAGTGGGGCTTCACAAGAAGCTGATGATGAGCAACCACTTGCTCCCGTCTCTTCAGACTACCAGGTCTTGACCCGCCTTCTTCAGTCTGCATTCGGAGACACTTTTCAACCTGCAGCTCCTCGCTCCCCCCTCTCAACTTTCGTCTTCGAAAGTCAACAAGGCTTCGGGTTTTGTAAGAATGAAGAAGTCCCTTTCGACGAAGAGGGCTTTTCGCAAAGTCCACGACTGGATGGAGCGAAGGAAGGCTCAAGGCAAGACCTCTTTTGCTCTTCCGCCGTCTAGGCTTAGCGGAAAAGCAGGGATGTGGTATGAGACAGGGGAGGACGTCGGTCTCAGACTTCCCTCTTCTGCACAAGGAGACTTTGCAAGTCTAGTGGACGCCTTGAGGAGGTCCCTCCTTTCTTCCTCCAAAGTGACATGGTCTACGACGGAGATGGATTATCACCTTAAAGGCCTCTTTCGTACGTTAGAGGTCTTTAACTTCTTGGATTGGTGTCTTGGAGTTCTAGATACCCAGTCTCGGAGTCCCGACTTGATTAGCCTGGGGGAGCTGTCCAACGTCATGTCGTGTATGGACAAGGCCGTCAGGGATGGTTCGGAGGAGCTGGCTGCGCATTTTTGCACAGGACTCTTGAAGAAGAGATCCCTGTTTTGCAACTTCACTGCGAAATCAGTTTCTCCCTCGCAGAAGGCAGAGTTGCTGTTTGCTCCTCTTTCGGATCATCTCTTCCCCCAGGCTATGGTTAAGGACCTTGCAACTAGTCTGCAAGAAAAAGCAACACAGGATCTCCTTGCCCAATCGTCTCGAAGAACTGCAGGCCCTTCCACTTCTTTAGGAGTTCCGAATTCAAAGAAATCGAAGCCCTTTTGAGGTGGATCTTCCTCGAGATCGGCTCCTCGAGGAAGAGGCACTTCCAGAGGCAGAGCCCCTGCTCTTCCAAAGGGCAAGAAGTGAAAAAGAAGTCCTTCAGTCACCGTTAGGAGCCAGACTTCGGCTATTTGCGGAAGCCTGGAGAGAGAGAGGTGCAGACACATGGTCGCTGGACATCTTGGTAAAGGGTTACCGTATCCCTTTCATGAAATCACCCCCGCTGTCTACGACACCCAGGGATATGTTGCCCTCGTACCGGGGGGAAAAACAACAAGTTCTTTTCGATCTGCTCGATCAGATGATCGAAAAAGAAGCGGTAGAACAGGTCTTCGACCTGGAATCCCCGGGATTTTACAATCGACTGTTCCTGGTGCTGAAGCAGTCGGGAGGATGGCGACCGGTCCTAGATGTGAGCAACCTAAACCTCTTTGTCATCAAGCAGAGGTTCAAGATGGAGATGCCTCAGTCAGTGCTTGGGGCTTTAAGACTTGGGGATTGGATGGTGTCACTAGATCTCCAGGACGCATATTTTCACGTCCCCATCCATCCCCAGTCAAGAAAGTACCTGCGGTTTGTCCTGAGGGGGAAGGTTTTTCAATTCAGGGCACTCTGTTTCGGACTGAGCACGGCACCGATGGTCTTCACCTTTTTGATGAAGAACATTGCGAGATGGCTTCATCTATCGAAAGTCAGGATCTCTCTCTACCTAGACGACTGGCTCATTCGTGCCTCCTCGAAAGCCCGGTGTCTGGAGGACCTTCACACGACTTTGAGGTTAATGAAGTCCCTGGGACTTCTGGTGAACTTCGAAAAGTGACATCTGACCCCTTCACAGTCCATCGTCTATCTGGGGATTCAGATGGATTCAGTGGCTTTTCGGGCTTTTCCGTCCCAGGGACGACAGCAACAATGCCTAAGCAAAGTGTCAGCCTTTCTGGGGAAAGAATCATGCTCGGTGAGGGAATGGATGAGTCTGCTGGGGACCATTTCCTCGCTGGAGAAGTTTGTTTCCCTAGGGAGGTTGCACCTCAGACCTCTTCAATTCTTCCTTTCGGACAACTGGAAGCACAAGGACGACCTGGAGGTGATCTTGAAGATCTCAGAAGAGGTGAGAGAACACCCAAGATGGTGGTTCGATCCGTTGAAGCTTGCAGAGGGAGTTTCCCTCAAGCATCAGAGCCCCGACCTAGTGTTGTTCTCCAACGCGTCTACCACGGGGTGGGGAGCGACACTAGGGGGGAAGGAAGTGTCAGGCACCTGGAGAGGGGAACAGGTGCCTGGCAGCAGTTCATCTTGCGCTCCAGTTTTTTCAAGACGAAGTCTCTCACAGGATTGTGCAGATCAACTTGGACAACACCACAGCTCTGGCATACCTCAAGAAACAGGGAGGAACCCACTCGCGGTCCCTGTTCTTCCTTGCAAAGGAGATCTTTTTGTGGGCGAGGGCACACGACGTTACTATCCTGACGAGGTTCGTATCAGGAGTAGAAAACGTCCATGCAGACCTCCTCAGTCGGCAAGGTCAACTGCTGCCGACAGAATGGACCCTTCATCAGGACGTATGCCAGAAGCTGTGGAAGTTGTGGGGACGTCCTCTCGTGGACATCTTCACAACTTCGAGAACAAAGAGACTTCCACTGTACTGCTCACCGGTTCTAGATCCAGGAGCAGTGGCAATAGACGCCCTTCTCTGGGACTGGACGGGACTAGACCTGTACGCCTTTCCCCCGTTCAAGATCCTAGGGGAAGTGCTGAGGAAATTCGCAGCGTCAGAGGGAACAAGGATGACATTAATCGTCCCCTTCTGGCGCGGACCGACTGGTTCACAGAGGTCATGTCCTTCGTGGTAGACTTTCCAAGGACTCTGCCGCCAAGGACAGATCTACTCAAACAGCCCCACTTCGAGAGGTACCACAAAAACCTCCCCGCTCTGAGTCTGACTGCGTTCAGACTATCCAGAAGTTGGCCAGAGCGAGGGGTTTTTCAAGACCTGTGGCAAGAGTGATCGCCACAGCAAGGAGAGCTTCCTCTCTTGCAGTGTACCAATCCAAGTGGGCTGTTTTCGGGGTTGGTGCAGAAAGAAGGGCATTTCCTCCACCTCAACCTCTGTGAGCCAGATAGTGGACTTCCTCCTTTACTTGAGGAAGGAAGTGAAACTGGCGGTGCCGACAATAAAGGGCTACAGAAGTGTGCTGTCGGTAGTCTTTCGTCATAGAGGGCTGGATTTGGCCAATAACAGAGACCTTCACGATCTCCTAAGGTCTTTTGAGACTACGAAGGTACCTCAACCGAAAGTACCATCTTGGAACTTAGACGTAGTTCTTAAGTTCCTTATGTCCAGCCATTTCGAACTGCTTCACACGGCTTCGCTTAGAAACCTGACTAGAAAAACGGTTTTCCTAACTGCTCTGGCGACAGCGAAGAGGGTTAGCGAGATCCAGGCTATAAGCAAGCATATTGGGTTTAAGAACCACAATGCCGTTAGTTCTTTGAGCCCGACGTTCTTGGCAAAGAACGAAAACCCTTCCAACCCTTGGCCTAAGACATTCGAGATTAAGGGTTTGACAGAAATCGTGGGTCGAGAACCAGAGAGAGTCCTGTGCCCTGTCAGGGCTCTCAAATTCTACTTAGAAAAGACGAAGGACTGTAGAGGACCTTCTGGTAACTTGTGGTGCTCTGTCAAGAAGCCAGATCTTCCTATGTCTAAGAATGCTCTAGCGTTCTTCTTGAGAGACACCATTAAAGAAGCTCATTCCTCGTGCAGTGACAGTGATATGAGGCTTTTAAAAGTGAACGCCCACAAAGTGAGGGCTATTTCTACCTCGGTAGCCTTTCACAAAAATATGGCACTCAGTGACATTTTGAGTGCCACCTTTTGGCGGAGCAACTCGGTGTTCGCTTCACACTACCTGCGGGAGGTGAAAGCAATGTATGAACATTGCTATTCGCTTGGACCATACGTTGCCGCAGACACTGTTTTGGGCGCAGGAGGTAGCACTCATTCTATCCCTTATTCAGATTTTATTCCCACTGTCTCCTGAGGGGAGGTGGGTGGGTACTTTGAATATATATCTCGCCATGGTAAGTATGAACAAACTTTATTGTAATCATTACAATATCATTTTGTTCATGAAACTTACCTGTCAGATATATATATAGCTGAATCTCACCTTTGGAGGTGGGAAGAGACAGAATAGAATTTTTAGGAAACATATGCATGCAGATGATTGATATCTTGGTTCCTTACCTATTAGACTAGCTGACTTCGTGATTACTGTCACACAGTCTGCTTCTGCTTTACTAGAGTTGCCAGCAACCTCTATATATAGATTAGCATATATATATATATAATATATATATATTATATATATATATATCCTGCCAGGTAAGTATGAACAAACTTTATTGTATCATTACAATATAATTTTTACATTCTTGTTAATATCTCTGATGTGCTGAGGGTGGCCAGGAGCATTGTTGAGAATAGGAAGAATTTTGAAGGGGATGTTATTTTTCATACAATAATCTTTCACTTCTGGAATGAAGCAATGAACGAACCAGTCTTTAAACAGCATTGCAGTCATCCACACTTTTTTATTATGAGGGTAATGCACAGGAAGTGTATGCTTGTCGATGCTTTTTAAAGGGCTCAAGTTTATACCCAGCAACATTTCCCCCAAGCAAAAGAGTCAATAGGTCCTTGTATGCCTTAAACCCAGGCATCATTGTTGCTTCTTTGTGGATGTAGGACCGTTGTGGCATATGCTTCCAATAAAGTTCTGTTTTGTCAACATTAAAGATTTGCTCTGGCAAGTACCCTTCATTAACGACGATCTCGTGTAAAGCATCCTTAAACTTAGCTGCTCCGTCGGTACCAGCGCTTGCTGCTTCACCTCTAATTTTCACACTGTGAAAATTATGGTGGTTCTTGAAACGACGAAACCATCCAGCACTTGCTGCAAAACTTTATTGTGGTTATCATCATATTTTTTCTTTAGTTCTTCAAAAAGCATGCAAGCCTTTGTCTGAATGGTCAAGAGGGTGAGTGGCATACGCTTTTGTATTTGGTCCTCCATCCACGTGACCAGTAACTACTCCATTTCTTCCAAAGGCCCTATCCTCTTCTTTAATAGAACCTTTGAATAAACAGAAGCAGATGCCTTTACAGCATTCATTACACGTTTCTTGTCCTTAAGGATGGTGGATACCGTCGATTGGGATAAACGTTCGTCACGTGCGATAACCATGACTGCCTTTCCACCTTCACACTAGTTAATTATCTTCAATTTCTGCTCCAAAGTGATGGATTGCGTCTTTTTTGCACTACCAGCAGGAGACCTATTTGTTTGTTGGGCAGACAGTTTTTTTTTTTTTAGTTTACTTAAAAAACGCACAAAAATCACAAACGAACACTGACCTAATCTTCCTTGGTTCAGAGCGAGAGCAAGGGAGGTTGTTGGCTGCTGCCGTACCTAAGCCAGCCTCTCGCTCTCGGGCCAACATATCGTACAGCATAGTACGCTGCTGCCGGTGGTCATTGTGCACGTAATTTAAAAATACATATTTTCAACATTTTTTTTTTTCAGTATTAATTGCTAACCCCATTGTAACTTCGGATTATCGTCAGATGAATTATTATAACTTGAACACTACCTGTATTACTCTACTGTATCCAATAATATTGTATTGTAAAATACTAAGATAGTGGTTATTGTTTTGGTTTGGAAATCAGCTGATGGTGAATATGAGTTTATTTTGTCATACTTAACACTATTCTGAGCGAATTTTCTTGCCTCTAGTTAGCATAAATGAATATCTAGATACTTTACTTATATGGGACAAGGTAATTTTTCGTTATATAAGGTGTTTTTAAGTCAAACTGTGTCTTAAATACGTCTCATTGTGAACTAAATTATTTTCTTCATAATAGATTGTGTTGGGGGCATGTTTATTGTGTAAAAGAAATTGATTCCGTTTGCTATTTTCACTTGAATTCATTGTGATACGAGCTTTACGTTCGTTATCTGTTATCGGCGTGAAAACAACATTAAAGTGTGTTTTTTCATGGCAGATACTTTTGATTAATATAGTTTTCTATCGATTTTATCTACATTTGTGTTTGATATCATATCAAAGTTTATGGTAGTTTTATCCTTGTTGGCGATACATAATAGTCATTAGCAACTTGAACATCGTTTTCTCAGCTTCAGCTACAGCTTGCAGTTTAAATTTAATAGTATACTATTACCTTGCTGATCTTGTATCCATAACAAATCAAGTTATTACATAGAAATATATCAGTCCTATTCTACATTACATCTCTTATAACATAACTACAGTGATTGTTTACTATTGTACAGCAATTGAAATACAAGAAAAATGGATGTTGTTATCCGATTTGTTTGTACTTAGCAATAAAGTAGTTTTTTTGTTCAGTTGTTCATGGCTATAAACATTTACGCAACAAGTATAGCATTTAAACTACTTTTATCATTCCCTTTTACTTTTTGGAACCTATTTAACTATAAGGGCTAAAGATATGGAGGTAAAGAAGTTAAGCTAATGTAGTTTGCTCTCTCTCGCTGACTGATTGTATGCTGCTGTCTTCACCCGCTGCGAGCGAAGCTTAAAAATATTTTTCAAAATACTGTTGTATCAGTATTAATTGCTAACCCCATCATAAAGTTGGATTATCAAAAGGCGAATTATCGCATCTTGAACTACCTGTAAATGCTAGTTCTCCAATTGTTCCTACATGATATAGAAACCCTCGGTCCTTTACATTAGTAATTACTTTCAGCGTAGGCTAGACTACGGTCATTAAACTCTTGAACAAGGTGGTTAGGTGGTATCTACCATATGCCTGAATGTAAACACTCCACTTTGCTTTCAACCATCTTCCAGTGAAGACATATGTTTGTGAGCTCTTGATGAGTAGCCGTTAATCACAATTTGTTCCAATCACAATTTGTTCCTACATGATATACAAACCCTTAGTCCTTTACATTAGGAATTGCTTCCAGCATAGGCTGGAATACGTCCGTTACGGGGGCCGGCCGGCTAATGCCATTTTTTAAGGACAGGACTTTGATATTCATACCACTTGATAAGGTGACTTGTGACATCTCCAAACCACATATGATTTTCGCCTCTGACCTTTGGTTTTGTGACGCAAGGGTGATTTATCCAAAAAATAACCATTTTTCAAATTGTAACTCCTCCCTTGATACTTAATATTAAGACCTGGGATTACTCCCATATATAGATCTGATGTAGACCTCCAATCAAATGAGGAGTTTTTTTTCTAAAAGTCATCTTTTTGCTAGATATGAATTTTTCATTATTGTAATTAAATAAACCTTATAAATCATGGAAAAAAAATTATAAAAAAAAGACGAAACAAAAATGAGAAAAAAAGGCTTGATTTGATTGTTCAATAATGTCTTTCTGAGTTATATACCAAATTTCAGTGCTATAGCTTTAAAACTAAGTGAGAAGATAGATTTTGAAGGTCAATAAGTATAGTTTAGAGATACGGACATTCAAAGTTCTCCTTTGTATTTTTATAAAGACAATGTAAATAAATAATGATTATTATGAATGCATATTTCTGTTTTGGGTATTAATAAACCAAAACTATGTTATTTCTCATAATTTAAACATAAATGATGATCCCTTTGCTCATATATCATAGCCTGGGGCACTGCATCAGGTAAGATGGGGCACTCCTTCCTACGCAACTCTCTCTCTCTCTCTTTCACTAAGTCGGCTTATTACAGCGAATTTTCTTCTTCTGTATGTTAGCGAGATGTTTTCCTCTTTGGCATGATGAAATTCTTGCCGAAACAAAGATAAAAAATATAAAAGCAAGAGAATCTCAGAGGTAAAACTCGAACGTGTACTCTCTTTTTTCAAAGACAGTGTTAATAAATCATGATTATTATGAATTTTATATTCCTTTTTGGGTATTAATAAACCAAAAATATGTTATTTATCATAAATAAAGATCCCTTTACTCAACGACCGTAGCCTGGGGTACTGCACGACATGTGCGTCAGGGAAGATGGGGGCGTTCCTAACTACGAACCCTTCCCTCTGTCTCTCTTCACTAACTACACTAATATCGCGTATATTATGATATTCTGTAATCATATTAGAGCTAATTTTCTTTGTCTGTATGTTAGCGAGATGTTTTGCTAGTCTTTTCCTCATTGGCATGATGAAATTCTTGCTGAAACAAGAAAGTGAATGTCAGAGGTGAAAACCGGACATATACACTACAAGAGGTTTCTCCTCACACTGGAAGCCGTAAACTGAACAAGTTCCCTCCTGCCATTGCTCACAATATTTTTGACAATATTTTTGACAATAATTATTGTCAATATTTTTGACAATAATTATTTTTGACAATAATTATTGTCAATATTTTTGGCAATAATTATAAAAATTACGATAACAGAAGAAATATTGCATTTTCTTGTACGGATCAATGTTTTTGGCTTATTGAGTTACGTTTACTAATTACCCTGTAACTACGAAAGTAAGAGGAATTTTGACGAAATATTTCGTATACATATTCTCAATTGCCAGACGAAGCTCCATGAATTTTTTCATGACTGCATTTTTCGCCCTATACCCCCATATATAAGGGTTCCGGCCGGCCCCCTTAAATTCTTGGACAAGGTGGTTGTTCCTACACTTGATACAAACCCTCGGTCCTTTATATAAGGAAGAATTACTTTCAGTGTAGGCTGGAATTCGGTTGTAAGAGAATAGCAACAAGGTAGTTAGGCAGTAACTGCTTGTCTGATAGTCTGGAGTTCCACCCGACTGGACATAAACATTCCACTTTACTTTCAACCACTGTTGTGTGCAGACATGCTTTCTGCTCATCCTGTCATTCGAGATTCTTGTTAGAACTTTCTGTTTTTGTGTTGTATGATTGTGATTTTTTGTTTGGTTTTTATTTTATTTTTTTTATTATGCAAACCCAAAACTCTGATAAGACTTCTTGCCCCCCATTTTCGCAATGCGTTTGCCCTGGAATGGGGGCCAGAAAGTGCAGTGGTTTCCGCTCCAAGATAGAGGTGGATCCTCACGTCCTCTGCGTGAAGTGCTGAGGGCATGAATGCTCAATTATTAATCCTTGTAAATCTTCCAAGGCTTGGTCGGAGGGTTACATGCTCCCGACGACTCCGTTGGTGACCGATCCTTCGTCTTCTTTTCTCCCTCCGCATAAGCTTCCTCATCTCGCTGTTTCCCCTTTGTGGGAAATGTCTCCTTCCGCTTCTTCGCTTGATTTGTCAAGTGTAGAAGAGGGATGGAGGCACAGCGACTTGGAGTTGTATTCGAGAGCTTCTTCTGTTCACTCCAGAGGGGATATTTCTCCTTCGGGGCGAGTAGGAACTCTTCCCACTAACCCAACTTTTGCTCCCTCAGGTGTGTCTGTCTCCGCAGTTGGAGATTTACAGTAGGCTTGGGCAAAGTTGGGTTTTATACATGCAACTTGCCCGGCAGATATATACTTAGCTAATGTCTCTGACGTCCGACAGAATTCAAAACTCGCGGCACACGCTACAGGTAGGTCAGGTGATCAACCCCCTACCGCCGCTGGGTGGCGGTAATATGAACCATTCCCGTTTTCTGACAGATTTTCTCTGTCGCCGGTGCTAGTAACAACTTTGTTGGTAGCTCCTGCATGGAATTTCTTGCTTGCTTCGCTGAAGATATTTGGGAAGTATTTGATCTTTGGCTATTGGCATACGCTGTTTTTGGTTTGATTTGGAATTGATTGTAACTTGTTTAGGATGTCTGATGTAACACCTGGAACTCTGTTTAGAGTGTGTATAACCCTCTTATGCCGAAGCCCTAAAAATCAAAACCTCTCCTGTATGCCGGCGCCGGTTTGGAGTGAGCGCGGAAGCGGAAAAAATAATATTTTCAAAAAATCACAGCGCGCTTAGTTTTAAAGATTAAGAGTTCATTTTTGGCTCATTTTTTTTCATTACCTGAGTTTAGTATGCAATCATCAGAAATGAAAAATAATATCATTATCATATGTAAATAATGCGAGAATATGGTAGCAAAAAAAAAAAATTCATAGATATTGTATTCAAATCACGCTGTGCAAAAAAACGGTCAAAGCTAACGAGTTACTTTTTTTTCGTTGTATTGTACACTAAATTGCAATCATTTTGATATATAATACATAGTAAAACAATAAAAGCAACACCGGAAAAATATTATCACAAAATGATGTATGAATTCGTAACGCGCGGACGTAAAAAAATTTATTTTCAAAAATTCACCGTAATTCTAAATATTGTTCTAGAGACTTCCAATTTGTTTCAAAATTAAGACAAATGATTTAATATTACGATACTGTAAGAGTTTTAGATTAGAATTGCAGATTTCGACCATTTCGGACGAGTTAAATTTGACCGAATGTCGAAATTTTTATATATATATTTTTTTATATGCACATATTTTGGAGATGGAAAAAGCTACAACCTTCACTTATTTTTTATTGTATTCTTCATGAATTTGCGCACATTTTGATATATGAAACTCTATAAAACGGCTAATATGAAAAGGAGCAAATATTAGGATAATGCGATGTACGTATTTCGGAGACTTGCGGCCGCGAATCGGTGCGCGGAGTGAAGGTAAATATATTTTTTCAAAAAATTCACCATAAATCACAATATTGTTCTAGAGACTTCAAATTTGTTTCAAAATGAAGAAAATGACGGAATATTACTCGGCCGTAAGAGTTTTAGCTTACAATTGCGTTTTTCAACTATTTCGGTACAGTCAAATTTGACCGAACGTGATTTTTTTTTCTATTTATCGTGATTTATATGCAAATATTTCGAAAAAAGAGAAAAAGCTACAACCTTCAATCATTTTTAGTTGTATTCTACATGAAATTGCGCACATTTTTAATATATAAAGACTTTATGTAACAGCTAATTTTAAATGGTGCAAACATTTCGACAATCGCACAAAAAAAATTCTGATTTTTTCGGAAGAGTTACACGCGGACGTGAGGAAAATTTTTTTTTTTTTTTTTTTCATAAATTCACTATAAATCGAAATATTGTGCTAGAGACTTCCAAGTCGTTGCAAAATGAAGGCAAATGATTGAATATTACTAGAATATAAGAGTTTTAGCTTACAATTGCATTTTTCGACCATTTCGGTAGTCAAAGTTGACCGAAAGTTGAAATTTTTGCACTTAACGTTATTTATATGAAAATATTTCGAAACTGATAAAAGCTACAACCATGGGTTGTTTTTTTGTTGCATTGTGCATGAAATTGCGCACATTTCCATATATAAAACTTTATGTAACGGCAAATTTAAAAGGGTGCAAACATTAGGACAATCGCACGAAAAAATTTATCGGAAGAGTTATCGCACGAACGTAAGGAAAAAGTTTTTTCATAAATTCACCATAAATCGAAATATTGAGCTAGAGAGGCCCAATTGTATGCAACATGAAGGCAAATGATTGAATATTACTATAATATAAGAATTTTAGCTTACAATTGCGTTTCTCGACCATTTCGGTAAAGTCAAATTTGACCGAAGGTTGAAATTTTTGCACTTATCGTTATTTATATGAAAATATTTCAAAACTGATAAAAGCTACAATCATGAGTATTTTTTTGTTGTATTTTACATGAAATTGCGCAAATTTTCATATATAATACTTCATGTAAAGGATAATTTAAAATGGTGCAAAAACTATGTCAAAGTGACAAAATAATTTTTGAGATGTGTCACTGATACTTTTTAGTGCGATAAGAAAGAAATTCGCGCTTGCGCACCTGCGTAGCGATTGTAAACAAAACAACACCTTGATCCGTGAACTCCCAGCATCCCCCAAGGCGCGTGATACAAAAGTTTTTGGCTGGTAGGCCTATAAGTATTTTTCCGCGAATTTCTAAAAAAACTTTTTTGAGCCGACGTATGATACGTCCAATCGGCATACGGGAGACATTTTGACTCGACGTTTAATACCTCCAATCGACGTAAGAGGGATATAGGAGGTCGGAGTCTAGTAGGCGCCTTTCTCCAAGAAGACCCCCTTCTCCTCCCAGAGTTTACGAAGGCGATTCGTGTTATGCTTCTTCTCAACATGAAAGATTATCTTCCCCTCCCAGAAGTTATGATTCGAGGAAGAGTCACGACGTTTCTAGACGCCAAAAGATAGGCTCTAGATCCTCTCATTTTAGAGGCGAACGCTCTCCTAGGAGTAGAATCTCCTCGTCAAGCAGGAGAAAGGAGCGAGAGAGGTTACGCTCTTCCCATAGAGAGAGAGATGAGAAGTCCTCTCCCTCCAGGAGTTATGATGGCTCTCCTAAAAGGCGCCAGCATACGGTAAGACGCCAGGATGATGGAAGTCCCTTACCTTCTTCAAGACCTGGGGCTCCGGATAGGCTCTCCTCAAGGGAGTCAAGCGTCTCTCCTTACAGGTGCCAAGAACTTGGAAAGAGTTTGACTAGGGATTCGCACCCTAAGCCTGGAAGAGGCTCAAGAGTAGGCGCATACTCCTCTCCTACCAGGCACCAAGAGCCTGAAAGGAGCCTGATCTTGGATTCGCGCCCTGCTCCTGGAAGACGAGCAAGAGTAGGCGCAAGCACCTCTCCTTACAGGCAAGAGTAGGAGACCGTTCAAGAGAGGACGATCTTCTCGAAGGCCATTCTCGAAACTGCAATGAGACAGGAGTCCTCCAGACTCCAGTAGGAGCCAGACTCTTGAAGTTTGTAAAAGTCTGGGCTCAGAGACGGGCGGACAACTGGTCCCTCTCGATCCTCGAGAGAGGATATCTTATCCCCTTCAGGGAAAAACCTCCCTTAACCACTACGCCAAGGGAGTTGGTGGCGAGATACAGGGATCTTTTAAAAAACCAAGCCCTCCTGCATCTGGTGCAACAGATGTTCGAAAAGGAGGCGATAGAAAAGGTTCAAGACCTTCAGTCCCCAGGCTTTTACAATCGCCTCTTCCTGGTACCGAAAGCCTCAGGGGAGTGGCGACCAGTACTAGACATAAGCGCCCTAAATCACTTTGTGATCAAAACAAAGTTTACAATGGAGACGACTTCATCTGTTCTCGCAGCGCTAAGGCAGGGGGATTGGATGGTGTCCCTGGACCTTCAAGATGCCTACTTTCATGTACCCATTCATCTCTCGTCCAGAAAGTACCTAAGGTTTATGGTACAGGGCCAAGTGTATCAGTTTTGCGCCCTTTGTTTCGGTCTTGCCACAGCTCCCCAAGTTTTCACGGGGCTGATGAAAAATGTAGCTCATTGGCTACATTTGAAAGGAATAAGGATATCTCTGTATCTCGACGATTGGCTGATTCGTTCTCAATCCAGGAATCGATGTCTGGAGGACCTAAAGTCGACTTTGGATCTAGCTCAGTCCTTGGGACTGTTAATAAACCCCGGGAAATCCCAGATGGATCCCCAGCAAAGCATTGTTTATCTGGGGATTCTGATGGATTCTCGGGGTTTTCAAGTATATCCATCCATGGAAAGACAGGATTGAGGTATACAAAAAGTGAAAACCTTCCTAGAGAAAGAACAATGTTCCGCGAGGGAATGGATGAGTCTTCTGGGGACCCTTTCCTCGTTGGAACAGTTCGTTTCTCTAGGGAGGCTTCACATAAGACCCCTTCAATTCTTCTTGAAGGAGAATTGGGATCAGAGGAATCAGGATCTTTTGGACTCCTTTCCTCTCTCCAGAGCAATAAAGACAGAGCTCAGCTGGTGGTTAGAACCAGGAAGACTCAACGAGGGACTATCACTGCAGTTACCGAACCCTTCCCTAGAGTTGTTTACAGACGCTTCGGAAGTGGGATGGGGGGCAACTCTGGGCTCAAGAGAAGTGTCAGGCACCTGGAGTGGGGAACAGGTGTCCTGGCACATCAACGAGAAAGAGCTAGCGGCAGTGCATCTAGCTCTCATGCAGTTAGAATCCCAAGTCTCAAATTCAGTGTTGCAAGTGAACTCGGACAACACAACAGCTCTAGCCTACATAAGGAAGCAGGGGGGGGACTCACTCTCTCTCCCTTTACGAGAAGGCAAAGGAGCTTCTTCTGTGGGCAAAGGATCGGAACATCTCGCTATTAACAAGGTTTATACAAGGCGAAAAGAATGTGAGAGCAGACTTGCTGAGCAGGAGGGATCAAGTCATTCCCACAGAGTGGACTCTGCACTCGGAGGTCTGCAACTAACTTTGGAACCTCTGGGGGAGATCCAACTTAGACCTCTTTGCAACGCATTGGAATGCGAGGCTGGAGAACTACTGCTCTCCGATTTCGGATCCGAGAGCAGTAGCAATAGACGGTCTCCTTCTAGATTGGAAGGGAATAGACGGGTACGCCTTTCCTCCTTTCAAGATCATAGGAGAAGTCATAAGAAAGTTTGTCTCAGCGGAGGGAGCAAAGCTGACCCTCATCGCCCCATTCTGGCCAGCCCAAGATTGGTTCACAGAGGTACTGGAATGGATGATAGATTTTCCAAGGTCCCTTCCCTTACGGAACGATCTTCTCAGACAGCCCCACTTCGACAGATACCACAAAAACCTCCCCGCTCTCGGTCTGACTGCCTCCAGACTGTCGAAGGACTCGTAAGAGCGAGGGGGTTTTCACGCGCAGCTGCAAAGGCAATTGCAAGAGCCAGAAGACCCTCAACTATACGCGTGTACCAGTCGAAGTGGGAGGTCTTCCGAAGGTGGGCCAGGAATCAGAATGTATCCTCTTCCAGTACCTCTGTGACGGAGATAGCAGATTTTCTGCTATATTTGAGGCAGAAATGTAAACTAGCAGTCTCTACCATAAAAGGTTATAAGAGCATGCTTTCATTAGTTTTTAGACATACAGGACTTAACATCACAGACGATAAAGACCTGCATGATTTAATTAGGTCCTTCGAGACTTCGAAGTCCAAAACGTCTAAACCACTTAGGTGGAACCTGGATGTGGTGTTGAAATTCCTTATGTCAGAGAAGTTTGAACCTCCTAATATTTCATCATTTAGAGATCTGACTAGGAAATCTCTCTTCCTGTTTGCATTAGCCTCGGCTAAGAGAATAAGCGAAATTCAGGCTTTAGAAGGCACAGTGGGTTTTAAGAAGGACTCTGCAGTATGCTCCTTTAACCCCCTATTTTTAGCCAAAAATGAGAATCCTTCTAAGCCTTGGCCAAGGACTTTTGAAATTAAAGGATTGTCGTCCCTGGTGGGGAGAGAGGTAGAGAGGATCTTATGTCCAGTCAGGATCCTCAAGTTCTATCTAGAAAGAAAGAAGCGAATGGGAGGAAACTCGGAGAGCCTTTGGTGCTCAGTAAGGAATCCGAGTAGGACTATGTCAAAGAATGCACAAGCCTTCTTTATTAGAGACATTATTAAAGAAGCCCATTCATCCTGTGAAGAGGAACATTTCAGACAACTGAGAGTGAAAGCACATGAGGTCAGAGCTTTGCACCTCCTTAGCTTTTCATAAAAATATGTCATTACAGGCTTTAATCGAATCCACATACTGGAGATGTAATTCAGTATTTGCATCTAACTATTTGAGAGATGTACGTGTCACTTATGAAAAGTGCTTCTCTCTCGGACCTTACATATCTGCGGATTCAGTGCTGGGACAGGGGGCTGAAACCGATCTTAATTAGTTTAGATACATTAGAAAATTTTAATTTTGTGGTGTCGTTTTTTATGGTTGATTGAAAGTGGTAGTGGAAATGTACCACTTTCAAATCGTAGTTTCTAGTATATTTGTGTGGTCAGGTGGTCGAGATTGGTTTTCATGCTCCTTGTAATGGTGTGGACCTAGGCTCTGTCTTGTAAGAGGGTTAGTCCCCGTTGATATGACAAAGGTGAAGGCTCTACCATGTAAGTGGGATAGCCCCATTGGTACGATCCGAGACAAGGCTCTGTCGAGTAAGCGGGCTAGCCCCCATTGATAAGATCCAGAAGAGTTCTCAGTGGCAGGTCTCATCCTCACTGAAATTCTTGAGGCAAGCAGACTCATAGACAGTATTCATGAAGTCTTCTGCCCAATAAGGTAGGAACCAAGGTTTTAAGAATAATTTATAGTACCTACAACAAGACGTTGTTTCCCTGTTTTTTGGATTGTTATTTATATTGAGTAACTATCTCTTACCCGCCACCAAGGGTGCCAATCAGCTAAGTATATATCTGCCGGGTAAGTTGCATGTATAAAAATGAAATTGTTAAGATACAATAAAGTTTTATACATACTTACCTGGCAGATATATACTTAGCTAATGTCTCTGATGTCCGACAGAATTCAAAACTCGCGGCACACGCTACAGGTAGGTCAGGTGATCAACCCCCTACCGCCGCTGGGTGGCGGTAATAGGAACCATTCCCGTTTTCTGACAGATTTTCTCTTCCACCTATCTCCTGAGGGGAGGCTGGGTGGGCCATTAAACATATATATCTGCCAGGTAAGTATGTATAAAACTTTATTGTATCTTAACAATTTCATTTTGTCTGGCATTCTGTCTCTCAAGGTGCTGATGGATCATTTTTCGTCAGCCCATGTGACTCATGGGGCAGCTGCGTGGACAACAGCGACTCTGTCAATGCCTACGTATGCGACACCGCCTCATCTGGTGTATACCCAACACTTTACCACAGTAACATCTTCTGTGGTCATGTCATATTTCTGCCTCCTCCTCCAGGCTATGCAGTCTCCCCAAGCCATTTATGATCAACCATAGAGACTAACCCCACTGGATCTTCCACCTGTCTCCATTCCCATGCCTGTTGCTGTACCAGTCCCTGATCCCTGACCGTGTGTGTGCTGCTGTGGCATCGGCGCCCCCAGTCCAGGTTGCTTTGGAACCTGCTGCTTCGGCAGCTGCTACAGTGGCACCCTGTATGGGGGATCTGACTGCCGCTCTGAGGAAGCTGACGAAGTCTAAAAAGAAGCGAAAGGTGTCATTGTCTTCCTCCTTGTCTTTGTCTTTGTCGGCTGCCACCTCCTCCACTTCTTCTGAGGCTCCCCTGCCATAGAAGAAGAAGGCTGCCCCCCCCCCCCCCCACACACAACAATTCTTGATCTGGGACTTCTAAGGGTCTGTTTTGCCACTCTGGTGAGACAAGTGGGCCTTCCACTAGTCCTCCCGTTCCCGTAGGGGCGTTCGGGGTGGGGACCGCAGAAGCTCACACATCAGCTTGTCTTCTGCACCTAGTCCTGGAGGTTCTGCCTTTAGGACCGGGACTGTCTCGGGTTCTTGTCTGCAAGTTTCCCCGAGTGCACGCACATCTACTGGTGAGCACGCAGCTAGAGTCGGTGACACTGAGTCCGCTCGCCATCGCAACTTGGGCACGATGCGGAGGGAATGGGTGAGTCGCTCAGGTGACTTACGTCTGGCTGATGATCGCTTGCATAGTGATCGCTTGACTCCCAGGAGTGACGTTACGGTCCCACAGGACCGTGCATGCTGCGAGACCGGTAGGAGGTCCCCAGTCCAGTCTTCTCGAGAGGTTTCAGCCTCTTTGGAGACTGTGACGCGTTGTTAGGACGGTACCCACTCTCATCATGCTGATGGACATTATTCTGCACCCAATTGTCGGTCACATGAGTGTGATCGTATGGTTCAGGCATCAAGTAGCACTTCCCTTGATGTGAGAGAGCATTGCTACCTTCCTTGGAGTGCTTCTCCACAGGGAGAATACTCCAATCAACCTGCGAGCCGTCATCACTATGGGTTGGTGATCATTCACGGCCCACTTCTTCTGCTAGTTCTGCTAGCAGACTGAGGGGGAGTGTCGGATCTTCCTCACCTGTTCCTTCAACTTCCTTGGGATACACTGGGAGAAGTTAGGCAACCAGGTGGAACCGTGGGGAGTGTTCTCCTCACAGTTCGGCCACGAGAGTGTACGTTCCTGGCACGGTCTTGGGACTCGAGAGGTCATATGCTCAAGTGGTTCGAGATCATAAGGGGTCTGTTGAGGCTCTTCCCTCTAAAGGAAGAGGATTGAGGGAGGGATTTGCCCTGTAAGGACTTGACGGTCCCTCTCCCCAGGACGCAGTCACTCCTGAGATTCAGAGGTCTTTTGCGTAGGTCATTGCACTGATTCATCAGCACAATGACCTAGGGGGAGGATCGATGTTAACTCCCTCTGACCACCCTTTGCAGTTGGAGGCATTCTGGGGTCCTAAGTCTGTGGTCCTAAGAAGGAACCCAGAGCTTCTGTGGGGTTACCTTGGTCTTCCTTGTCCGAGGTTGTGTTGGACCAGATGAAGAATCTTGTCTTTGGGCAAGAGAGTTCACTTAGGGCCAATAGATCAGACTAGCTGCTTCCCCCAGCTATCTCCTGGCTTGCCTTTGCAGCACCTTTTGTCGGAGAACCTTTGGTGCGCGCAGAATGAGGCAACGGCCTTGGAGGCTACCGCTATGGCAGCTTTTCAGGCCATCTCCTGGCTGGATCTGTGGTCCGTCACAGTATTCAAAGTCGCTACTTCTTCGGGACCAATAGTTCCTGGAGAAGACTTGGCTTTCGGGAGACTTAGTCACTCTGGCGGTAGGGCTATTTCCTACCTGGCCCACCAGACTGCAAACCTGTGAGCCAACCTGGTTCTTAGGAGGAAGAACGCTGTCCTAACCAGGTTGACGGGCGTAAGTTGGCTTTGGGTCTTAGGAACAGACTGTTGCTGGGTGCTGCCTCTCTCTTCCCTAGACACATGGTGGATGCTGCAGTGGACAAGCATTGAGCTGAAGACAGCGATCGTCTTGTCCACCAGGCAGTTGCCAAGACATCTGGGCCGTCTCGTGCAACTGTGGCTAGGACTCAGAGCCAAGATAGCTCTTCCTTCGCTCCCAAGAAGGCTCCTCCTTCGAAAGTTGCGTGTGGAAAGACCCAGCCTTCCTCCTTCACTTCAAAAGGGGATCAACAGCCCCGCTCTCAGCCCCCCATCTCTCATGGGAAGGGAGGTAAGCAAAAAGGGAAGAGAGGGAAATGCTATGGACAGCGTTCCCCCTCAGCTGCTGCCATTGGTGGGGAGGGTGACTTCGGGAGGGATATCTTCTGCCCTTAGAGTTGAGGCTACCTCTCATCAACCGTCTGGTCCAACTTGAGATGTACATATCTGGCTCTGCCAAGGATCTGGCACTGAAAGGAAGAGTGCAAGCAATGCTGAGCAAGGGAGCTGTAGAAGTCACACGAGATCCGTCACCAGGATTCTACACCTGAGTCGTCCTGGTGGAGATGGCTATGGGGGGCTGGAGACTGGTGATAGATCTCTCCTTTGAACTGATTCATTCACCAGACTTGGTTTGCGATGGAGTGCTCGCCCCATTTCAGAGAACACGACTTCATGCTTTTGGTGTATTTGAAGGATGTGTATTTCCGGATACCCCTTTATCAGTCCTCTAGGAAGTACCGTCACCTTATCCTCGAGGGGAAAGTGTTCCAATTCAAGTCACTTTGTTTTGGACTCTCGACTGCCCCTCAGGTGTTCACAAGTGTTCACCTTGATATCAGCTTGAACCCATTCAGTCGGGGTACGTCTGTTGAAGTATCTTGATGACTGGCTAGTACTGGCGAGCGAGCTCTCGCAGTTCTCGACTTTTGTCACGATCTTGGGATCAAGATAAATTTGAGAAGTCAGATCTCGTTCCCAAGCAGAGGATAAAGTATCTGGGC
>NC_087222.1:12251139-12265463 GCF_015104395.2 Macrobrachium nipponense
GTGTGCTAATGGAGATCACATTTCTTTGCCACAGACAACCTGCTTTGTTATGGATGATCTCTGATAATCTGCAAAGGAACGTGTTTTCTTTAGCATCGAGTTAATTTTCCTCAACAACATACTCTAGGTAAGTGATATAAATGTGAAGTAATTGAAGTTAGAGAGAACGCCCCTAAATTATGTGTAGTATTTGATATAAGCTTTGTTGAATCTTTAGTCATACACAAACACATTGTTCAAAAGCCAGTCTGTCAGTTATTCACGATGCACTGAATCAAATTTTTGCCAGTTTTCAAATGTTCAAATAATCTGATTAGAAATGACACCAGAGTGAGAGTAATATTTTGATTAGTAATTTATCAAACAATATGTGAAGCATAATATTGCTTTTCACAGATGTAGCTCATGGGTAGATGGGGCCTGCCAAGGCTTAATAACTGATAGTTAAATGGGGCCAGGGTCTGCTGAAACGTAGTCTTCTGCATCTGAGGTCTTGCATAAACATTTATATCCAGAGAGTCCTTAATTTGTCCATGTCATAAAGTTTCTAGGTATATTGGTCTTGGTGCCAGCAACTAATGAGTAGCAAATCAAAACGTTGAGCAAATTGATAAGCCATAAGGTGTTGGATTGTGTCACTTGCTTTCTTAATGAATTAGATGCTAGTGGAGGCATTCATTTAGATTTTAGTGTTCATTTATGGTTTTTCTCCACGATATAAAAGAACCTGCTTGCTAGTCCCTCTTCTGCTTTGCCCATTTGTGCTATTTCTAGTCAGCTGCTCCTCGTCTCTTGTCTACACCATCGAGATATTTTAGATCACAGTCTTTTTTTCTACCTATTGAACAGCATGTATCTCCTTGGCTGCATCATCCTTGAATTGATCCTGCAGAAAAGAGACCTCAAGAAGGATCTTTCCCACCATTGTCCCTACATTTAGGGGTCAGTTGCCTGATGCACCTTCTCCACTGCCTCTTATTAAAGACATCATCCTCCACCAAACCTCTTCCCTCCATATCTTCCTTCATTTTATCTCGCCATCTAATTCTCTGTGTCCCTCTCCATATTCTTCCTCCAACAGGCTCTTCCCAAGCCCTCTTCACTCCCTCCCCATCCTCAACACATGCCTGTACTATCTCAATCGTGTCTCTCTTATCACCTCTGTCATCTTTAGTAAGCCTGCCCTTTTTCTTATTTCATCATTTTCCAAAATCTCAGCCACTGATATTCCCATAATTCACCTCAGTTTTCTCATCTCTGTTCTCTCAAGCTTTACTTCCTGTTTTCTTCTTAGAGCCCATGTTTCTGATCCATGCATTAACACTTGTCTTGTCACGGTACTATAGATCTTGACTTTTAGCTTGTTTGGAACTTTCTTATCACATGCTACTCCAGCTACCTCTCTCCACTTCCCAACACAGCTTTTATCCTACTGTCCATTTCAGCCTCATATCCTCCCTCTTGGCTTAAAGTAGATCCTAAGTTTGTTCCTACTCGATATACAAACCCTCTGTCCTTTACATAAGGAATTACTTTCAGCGTTGGCTGGAAATCAGTCATAAGAGAATAACAACAAGGTAGTTAGGAAGTATCTGCTTGTTTGCTTGTCAAGAGACCAGCCCAACCAGACGTAAACATTCCACTTCAGACATGCTCTTTGCTCTCTCTGTCGTCGAGAATTGTGAGACCTTTCTTTGTTGTATCTTTGTGAATGATTGTTTTGTTGTTTGCTTTTATCATGCAAACCCAAAACTCAGATAAGCCTTGTAGCCCTCCATTCTTGCAATGCATTTGCCATGGAATGGGGGGCTGAAAGTGTGATAGTTTCCATTCCAAAGAGGAAGTGGACTGTCGTGTCCTCTGCTTGAAGAGCTGAGGGCATAAGTGTTCTCCAGATAATACTTATGATGCTTGTATCTCTTGGTTGGTGGAGCAGTTGGGGAGTTATGAGGGGAGGAAGCCATCTCGGGGAAGTCTTCCAAGGGTTTGTCGGAACGCTACACGCCCCCATTGACTCCGTTGGTAGCTAATCTTTCTTCCTTTTTCCCTCCGCATAAGCTTCCCTATCTCGCTGTTTCCCCTTCGGGGAAAATGTCTCCATCTGCTTCTTCGTTCGATTCGTCGAACATAGAAAAGGGTGGGGAGGCATGCCGACCAGGGGCTGTATTCGGGAAGCTTCTGTTTGCTCCGGAGGGGATCTTTTTCCTCCAAAGGGAACAGGAGTTCCCACCACTAACACAACTTTTGCTCCCTCAGGTGTGTCTGTCTCCACAGTCAGGGATTTGCAACAGGCATGGGTGAAGTTGAAATTGCCTGGCACTCCTTACCAGGGGCTGATGGATCATTTTTATGTCAGCTCCTGTGACTCTTGGTGTAGCTGCTGGGACGATGACGACTCTGTTAATGCCTGTATATGCGGCATTGCCTCACCTTGTGTATACCCAACAAGTTACTATAGTAACACCTTCTGTGGTCGTGTCGTTTGTGCCGCATACTTTGAGGACGGAACCTTTTCTGCCTCCTCCTCCAGGCTTCGCAGTCTTCTCTCCCCCAGACAAGTATGATAGACCCCAGACTCTGTCCCCACTGGATCTTCCACCCATCTCTGTTCCCATGCCTGTTGCTGTTCACTGCCCACTCCATCTGCTAGTTCATCTAGCAGACCAAGGGGGAGTGTCAGATCATCCTCACCTGTCCCTTCAACTTCCTTGGGATACACCAGGAGGAGCGGCGTGACCAGGGGAAACCATGGGGAGTGTTATCCTCACGGTTTTGCCACGAGAGTGTATGTTTCAGGTTCGGTCTTAGGACCCAAGATGCTTGAGTGGTTCGAGGAGATCATGGGGTTTCTGTCGAGGCTCTTCCCTCTGAAGGAAGAGAATTGAGGGAGGGACTCGCCCTGGAAGGACTTGATGGTCCTTCCCCTCAGGACACACTCACTCCCGAGATTCAGAGGTCTTTTGCTGAGGTCATTGCGATGATTCGTCAGCACAGTGACCCTCTGACCTCCCTTCGCAGTTAGAGTCGTTCTGGGGTCATTTCTCTGAAGGTGTGTTGGGCCAGGTGAACAATCTTGTCTCGGGGCAAGAGAGTTCACTTAGGGCCAACAGAACAGACAAGCTGCTTCCCCCTCCTCTACCTTGACAGAGTCAATTTTACTTGCCCTCAGAGAACCCTTTGCCGACCCAGGTTGACATATAGCTAGTACGGCTAACTCCTGGCTTGCCTCATGCTGCGCAAACCAAAGATTCTCCGACAGAAGGTGCTACAAGTAGAAACGCCTCTGTTGAGGTAGAGGAGGCGGAAGCAGTCTGTCCGATCTGTTGGCCCTAAATGAACTCTCTTGCCCTGAGACAAGATTGTTCACCTGGCCCAACACACCTTGGTAGGCTACCACTATGGCAGCTATCCAGGCCATCTCCTGGCTGGATCTATGGTCCCTCACAGTATCCAAAGTCACTGTTTCTTCGGTACCAATAGCTCCCTGAGAAGACTCAGCTTTCAGGAGACATTGTTAGTCTGGCGGTAGGGCTATTTCCTACCTGGCCCACCAGACTGCAAACCTGTGGACCAACCTGGTACTTAAGAGGATGGATGCTGTCCTAAATCGTATAACCAGCGCCTCAGTGGCGTGGTTGGCTTGGTGTTTGCTTCTCACCTCGGTGGTCGCGGGTTCGATTCCCGGCCATTCCATTGAGGAGTGAAAGATGTGTATTTCTGGTGATAGAAGTTCACTCTCGACGTGGTTTGGAAGTCACGTAAAGCCGTTGGTCCCATTGCTGAATAACCACTGGTTCCATGCAACGTAAAAACACCATACAAACAAAAACAATAAATCGTATAAGCAGGTCAGTGGGCCCAGAGTTGGCATTAGGTCATACAAATGGACTGTTGCTGGGTTCCTCCTCTCTCTTTCCTAGAGAGATGGTGGATGCTGCGGTGACAAGCACAGAGCTGAAGACAGCGATCGTCTTGTCCACCAGGCAGTTGCCAAGACATCCGGGCCGTCTCGTGCAGCTGTGGCTAGGTCTCAGAGCCAGACTAGCTCTTCATCCACACCCAAGAAGACTCCTTCTTCTAGAGGGGCCTGAGGAAAGGCACAGCCTTCCTCCTTCGCTCTGAAAGGGAATCATCAGCCCCCCTCTCAGCACCCCTTCTCTCGCCGGAAGAAAGGTAAGCGAAAGAGGAAGAGGGGGAAACACTTGGGACAGTGTTCCCCCTCAGTTGCTGCCATCGGTGGGGGTTACCTGGTGAGACCTGGGTTGTAGATGTCCTTCAGGAGGGGTATTTCCTTCCCTTCGAGTTGAGCCCACCCCTCACCGACCGTCTGGTCCAACTTCAGACATACATCCCTGGTTCTGCCAAGAATATGGCACTGAAAGAAGTGCTATCAATGCTGAGCAAGATAGCTGTGGAAGTTGTTCGAGATCCATTGCAGGGTTCTACAGCCGACTTTTCCAGGTGAAGAAGGCTACGGAGGACTGGAGACCAGTGATAGATCTCTCTCCCCTGAACCAGTTTGTTTGCCAGACTTGGTTCAAGATGGAGACTGCATGTTCTGTGCTCTCCTCTATCAGGGAGAAAGACTTCATGCTTTTGGTGGACCTGAAGGATGCCTATTTTTAGAAACCCATCCATCAGTACTCCAAGAAGTACTTTTGTTTTATCCTAGAGGGTACGGTGTTCCAATTCAGTTCACTTTGTTTTGGACTTTCGACCACCCCTCAGGTGTTCACGCGAGTGCTCACCTTGGTGTCAGCTTGGGCCCACTCGGTCGGGATACGCCTCTTGAGGTATCTCAATGACCAGGTAGTCCTGGCAAGCTCACTCTCGCATTTGCGGCAGGACAGGGATCGACTTCTCGTTTTTTGTTACGATCTAGGGATTGTGATATTTAGAAAAGTTGGATCTCATTCCCAAGCAGAGGATACAGTATCTGGGCATACTGATTGATGCAGTAGCAGTCTTCCCCGCAGACTCAAGGATCAGCAAGTTCAGGAAGGCAGTTTAACTGTTTGTCTCGACAGGAACTGCCAACTCGGCTTTGGCAAGTCGTGATCAGTCACCTGCTATCACTAGAGAAGAAGTTAGTCCCTCACAGGCGTCTTCACCTGCGGTCTCTGCAATGGAGACTATAGGAGTGTTGGTCACAGGCTCGGGATCCTCAATCCTTCCTCATTCCTCTAACGGAGGAAGTGAGGAAGGATTTAGCCTGGTGCCTAGATGACAGGAACCTCTTAATAGGAGTGGAGTTGCACATTCCCCCTCCGGACATGCTTCTGGTCGGATGCATCGAATGAGGGTTTAGCTTACACCTGGAGGAGTTGCTGACAGCAGGGGTGTGGAATTGACACGACAAACACCTTCATATCAATGTTCTAGAACTGAAGGCATCTTTCTTAGCCCTCCAAGAGTTCCGGGATAGAGTGATGGGACACTCCATGATGTTGATGAGCGACAACACCACATTGGTGGCATATGTCAACAAACAGGTAGGCCTAGTGTCTCTTCCGTTACATCAGTTGATAGTGCAGGTGCACAAGTGGGCTGCAGCGCACTCGGTATAGCTGTCAGCTAGATACATTCCAGGCAAGAGGAAGGTAGTGGCTGACAATCTCAGCTGTAAGAATCAGGTGATAGGGACAGAATGGTTTCTACACCCAGACATGGCAGAAAGGCTGTTTGACCTAATGGGGTTGTCCAGAGGTGGACCTGTTCACCACCAGGCACAACAGAAAACTTCCAGTTTTCTTCTCCGTTGTGCCAGACCCATGGACAGTTGCAGAGGATGTGTTCCAACATTCGTGGGACAACCTCAAAGTGCTGGTCACCAGCAATCTTCGGATGATTCCCCTGTGGCACAGCCTTCTGTGTCAACCGCATGTAGAACGGTACCACTTGGCAGAACAGTCCCTGTGTCTTCACGGGTGGCAGGTATTCACCTTCTCTTGCGAGTGAGAGGATTTTCTTGCCGAGCAGCAATAGAAATGGCAGGATACCTCAGACAGTTCTCTGCAGCAGTGTACCAGGGAAAGTGGTCCGTCTTCTGTGGTTGGTGTCATGGACGGGGTCTCTCACTGCTCAGAGCCACTCTTCAACAGATCATAGATTTCCCAGTCTTTCTTTGCCGAGAGAAGCTCCTCTCTGTCTCTGCAGTTAAGGGCTACAGGTCTGCCTTGGCCTTGGTCCTGATCCTGCAAGGAATAGATACTGCCTCTTCTATGAAAATATCTCTTCTTAGGAGGAGCTTTGAGAGGTCTTGCCCACCCAGAGAACTCAGGCCCCCTGAGTGGGATATGACTCTCATCTTAAGGAGCTTGACTTGTGAACTGTACGAGCATCTTCGAGAGTCGTCAGACAGGGATCTGACCCTTAACACCATCTTTTTGCTGTCCCTGGTATTGACGAAGTGAGTAGGTGAGCTTCATGGTCTCTCTTACAATGTTAAACACTCGAGGGGATGGGGATCTCATACACTCAATTTCATCCCAGATTTTGTAGCGAAGACTTAGAATCCTTCGGTCCCTGACGATAGATTCGAGTCCTTTACGATCCCCTCCCTAGAGAATTTTGTGGTAATGACCCAGACGAGATGCTACTTTGTCCCATTAGAGTGCTACGGCGCTATCTGAAGAGAACTTAGCATCTCTGGCCTAAGTGTCGACTCCTCTTCATTAGCACAAGGGTGACCAAGAAAGAGGTGTTCAAGAACACTATCTCTTTTTGGCTTCGTGAGGCGATCAGGAAAGCGTACTTCTCCTAAGGAAGGTTCGACACTGGTACTGAAGGCTGGTACTGAAGGCAGGTACTGAAGGCAGGGGTTTGGTCCAACCAGACCACCTTCTACCTTTGGGATATTGCTCATAGGCCCTTGAATACCTTTTCCTTGGGTCCCTTGGTGGCTGCTCAACAAGTTGTGTAGTTTATGCAGCTCCTCTAACAGGACAAAGATGCATCTCGCCTTGTGTAACCATATGACTGGGTGTGAATGAGAGTGACTGGCTTCTCTTACTCCTTCATTCTCCTCTCTTCCTATGGGCTGAGAGCTGCAGTCGTCACGTGCTGGAAAGGGCAGTTGATGCAGGTAAACTATATTACTAATCTCTATTCTTTCCCTTTCATAAAGGTATAGAAGCACATATCCATCCCTTCCCTAACAAGGGGGGAAGAGGACATTGGCATAAGACAAATCCAATACTTGTATATTTGTCTTTTTGCTTCCAAGTATAAGTTCTTGTTTGCTATTCATAAGAGGCCACGCTTGTGTCCCTCTTATGAATTGGTCCAGAGGTCTGGCTATTGGTCTCACAGTTCTCATACTCCAATCAATTGGACAGAGGCAAGATTCCCTCCCCCCCTGGTCTTATGACCAGGGTGGGAATCTTGGTTGGGTGAACACCAGTCTGTTCACAAGACTCTTATCAGATTCCTCCCACCAATCAGCAAGCCTTCCTTATGTAAAGAACCGATGGTTTGTATTACGTGTAGGAACAGATCACAATTTTTAAAAGTAAATTGTATTTTTTCTAACTATACAAACCTGAGGTCCTTTACATTTTTGCCCACCTTATACCACCCCTCAATCTGTTCCCGGGCCTAAAGCAAAGTGGAATGTTTACGTCTGGTCGGGCCAGACTTCCGACTATCAGGCAAGCAGTTACTACCTTGTTGCTATTCTCTTACAACCGATTTCCAGCCTACGCTGAAAGTAATTCCTTATGTAAAGGACCTCAGGTCTGTATAGTCAGGAAAAATACAATTTACTTTAAAAAAATGATATTTTTATGATACAATAAAGTTTTGTACATACTTACCCGGCAGATATATACTTAGCTATAGTCTCCGACGTTCCTGACAGAATTCAAAACTCGCGGCACACGCAACAGGTAGGTCAGGTGATCTACCATTCCCGCCGCTGGGTGGCGGGACTAGGAACCATTCCCGTTTTCTAATCAGATTTTCTCTTCCACCTGTCTCCTGAGGGGAGGCTGGGTGAGCCATTAATCGTATATATCTGCCAGGTAAGTATGTACAAAACTTTATTGTATCATAACAATATAATTTTTGTACATGCAACTTCCCTGGCAGATATATACTTAGCTGATTGTCACCCTTGGTGGAGGGTAAGAGACAGCTAAATACCATATTTAACAAACAGGAAACAACATATGTTATATGTTGTAGGTTATAAAGAAAAAACCTTGGGTCTTACCTGAATAGGCAGAAGACTTCATGGATACTGTCTATGAGTCTGCTTGCCTCAAGAGCTTGAGCGAGGTTGAGACCTGTGACCGATAGCCCTTCTGGATCGTGTCAATGGGGACTGGCCCACTTACTTGACAGAGCCTTTTATTGGATCGTGTCAATGGGGGCTGACCCACTTACATGACAGAGCCTTAACCTGTATCATATCAATGGGGACTAGCCCTCTTACTTGACAGAGCTTTAGGTATCAATATACAAACAAGGAGCACAACAGCCAATCCCGCCACCTGACCACCCTAACACTGTTAGAGCTAAGATTTGAAAGGGGTAAACTTCCAATACCCTCTTCCAATCAACCATAAAAAACACACCACAAACCGTTAAAATACCTAACAATAAACTAAACTAAATAGGATTAGCTTCAGCTCCCTGTCCCAGCAACGAATCCTCCGATACGAATGCTCCAAGTGAAAAGCACTTCTCATAAGTTACACGCACGTCTCTCAAATAATGCGATGCAAACACCGAGTTACACCTCCAGTAGGTAGACTCGACCAGAGTTTGGAGAGACATGTTCTTGTGAAAAGCCAAAGAGGTCGCTATGGCTCTCACCTCATGCACTTTGACTCTTAGGAGCTTGAGGTGCTCGTCCTCACAGGAAAGATGCGCTTCTTTAATAACGTCCTTGATGAAGAAAGCTTGTGCGTTCTTTGAAATGGCTCTCTTTGGGTCTCTGACCGAGCACCATAGACTCTCCGTATTATCTCCTAGTTGCCTCTTCCCCTCGAGGTAGAATTTGAGGCTTCTGACCGGACATAGGGTCCTCTCTAATTCTTGCCCTGTAATCGAGGAAAGTCCCTTGACTTCAAAACTTCTTGGCCATGGTTTGGAAGGGTTCTCATTCTTCGCCAGGAAAAGGGGTTTGAAGGAGCAAATTGCTGAGTCCTTCTTAAACCCAACTTTGTCTTCCAAAGCTTGCAGTTCACTTACCCTTTAGGCTGAAGTGAGAGCGAAGAGGAACAAAGACTTCCTGGTTAAGTCTCTAAAGGAGGCTGTATGCGGAGGTTCGAACTTGCTTGACATTAAGAATCTTAGGACCACATCCAAGTTCCAACTGGGTGGTCTAGCAGTCTTGGATTTAGAAGTCTCAAAAGACCTGATAAGATCGTGAAGGTCTCTGTTTTCTGAAATATTCAGGCCTCTATGCCTGAAAACAGCGGCAAGCATACTTCTATACCCTTTAATAGTGGAGACAGCAAGCTTACACTTCTCCCTCAAGTAAAGGAGGAAGTCGACGATATCTGTTACAGAGGTACTGGAAGAGGATACCTTCTGAGCCTTGCTCCATCTTCTAAACACCTCCCACTTCGACTGGTAGACGAGCAAAGTTGAGGATCTCCTGGCTCTTGCAATAGCCTTTGCAGCTTCGCATGAAAAACCCCTCGCTCTGACGAGTCCTTCGATAGTCTGAAGGCAGTCAGACTGAGAGCGGGGAGGTTTTTGTGGAATCTGTCGAAGTGGGGCTTTCTGAGAAGATCGCTCCTGAGTGGAAGCGACCTGGGAAAATCCATCATCCATTCCAGCACCTCTGTGAACCAATCTTGAGCTGGCCAGAAAGGGGCTATCAGAGTCAGTTTTGCTCCTTTCAATTAGGCAAACTTCCTTACTACTTCCCCTACAATCTTGAATGGGGGAAAAGCATACCCGTCGATTCCCGACCAGTCCAGAAGAAGACCGTCTACTGCTAAAGCCCTCGGATCTGAAATCAGTGAGCAGTAGTTCTCCAGTCTTGCGTTCCAATGGGTCGCAAACAGATCTAGCTTTGGTCTTCCCCAGAGGCTCCACAGTCTCCCGCAGACTTCTGAATGGAGAGTCCATTCTGTGGGAAGGACTTGGTCTCTTCTGCTTAGAAGATCTGCCCTCACATTCCTTTCTCCTTGTACGAACCTGGTGAGGAGAGTGATGTTCCTTTCCTTCACCCAGAGAAGCAACTCCCTTGCTGTCTCGTATAGGGAGAAGGAATGTGTTCCTCCCTGTTTCCTGATGTAAGCTAGGGCTGTGGTGTTGTCGCCGTTTACTTGCAACACTGATCCTGTGACCTGAGACTCGAAGTGTCGGAAAGCCAGATGAACAGCTGCCAACTCCTTTCTGTTGATGTGCCAGGACACCTGTCCCCCTCTCCAGGTGCCTGACACTTCTCTCGCGCCTAGTGTTGCTCCCCATCCCAACTCCGAGGCGTCTGAATACAACACTAGGCGAGGGCTCGATAAACGAAGAGACAAGCCTTGATTTAGTTTGTGCGGGTCTAACCACCAATGGAGATCCTTCTTTATCCTGTCTGTAAGCTGGAAGGAGTCCGACAGGTCTTGGGACTTCTGATCCCATTTCTCCCTCAGGTAAAACTGAAGGGATCTTAGATGCAGCCTTCCTAAAGAAACGAACTGTTCCAGCGAGGAAAGGGTCCCCAGAAAACTCATCTAATCCCTTGGGGAACAATGTTCTTTCTCTAGGAAGGCTGCCACTTTCTGCAAGCAGCGATCTCTTCTTTCCTGAGATGGAAAGGCTTGAAAACCCCGAGAATCCGTCAGAATCCCCAGATAGACAATGCTTTGCTGAGGAATCAGATGGGACTTCTCGAGGTTTACTAACAGTCCCAAGGACTGGGTCATTTCCAAAGTGAGTGACAAGTCCTCCAGACAGCGATCTTTTGACTGGGCATGAATCAACCAGTCGTCTAAATACAAGGATATCCTTACGCCCTCCAAGTGCAACCAATGCGCTACATTTCTCAGCAGGCCCGTGAACACTTGAGGAGCCGTCGAAAGCCCGAAACTGGAACACCCTTCCTTGTACCATGAATTTGAGGAACTTCCTGGACGACGGATGAATTGGCACATGGAAATACGCATCTTGAAGATCCAGGGACACCATCCAGTCCCCTGGACGAAGCATAGAAAGGACAGAGGAAGATGTCTCCATCGAGAACTTCTTCTTTATCACGAAGAAGTTCAGAGCGCTGACGTCCAAAACCGGCCTCCACCCTCCTGAGGTTTTCGGCACCAGAAACAGCCGATTGTAAAAACCTGGGGAATGGAGCTCTTGCACTGGTTCTATGGCTTCTTTGTCCAGCACTTGTTCCACTGACTGCAGAAGGGCTCGGTTTCGTACAGGATCCTTGTATCTTGCCGATAACTCCCTTGGAGATGTTTTCAAGGGAGGTTTCTCCCTGAAGGGGATCAGGTAACCTCTCTCGAGGATGGAGAGGGACCAGGCGTCCGCCCCTCTCTGTGCCCAGACTTTGGCAAATTTCAGCAGTCTGGCACCTACTGTGGTCTGGAGGACTCGCACTTCACTGGGTTTCACCGGAAGGTCTTCTAGAAGATCTTCCTCTCCTCTCGGGTCTTCTACTCCTGAGAGAGACTCTTGTTGCAGGGTTCCCTCGAAAGGGCTGCTGAAAAGGAAGTTTCTCCCTCTTGGTCACAGGGACCGCCGGTCTCAATCTCTTGGCCGATTGAGCCAGAAGATCCTGCGTTGCCTTTTCTGATAAGGATCGAGAGATGTCCTTTCTTGTCTCTTGGGGGGAAAAGGTGGCTCGACAGGGGAGAGTACAGCAGAGAGGACCTCTGGAGAGGAGACACCGACTTCGTCAGGAAAGAGCTGTACACTGACCTCTTCTTCAGGATGCCTGATCCAAAGAGGGATGCAATTTCAGTAGATCCGTCGATCACCGCTTTGTCCAGACAGGCCAAGACGCTAGATAATTCTTCCATGCTGACGAAGTCGGTGTCCTGAGCCCTCTTGGCCAGAGCTCCAAGGGACCAATCCATAAAGTTGAATACTTCCAACGTACGAAAAAGGCCCTTGAGGAGATGGTCCATCTCATACATCCCCCAAGAAGCCTTTGCCGAAAGCAGAGAGCGCCTCCTGGATGAGTCAACGAGTGAGGAGAAATCAGCATCTGCCGATGAGGGAAGTCCCAATCCCATCGGCTCCTTGGTATCATACCAGATACCTGGCTTCCCGGACAGCTTGGAAGGAGGGCAGGAAAAAACAGTCTTCCCAGCTTCCTTCTTAGACTGAAGCCACCCCTCAAAGCCCTTCAAAGACTTCTTCATAGACAGCATAGGGCGCATCTTGATGAAGGAGGAGGATCTCGACGACTTGGTACTCGAGAGCAACGATCCTGGAGAGGGAGGGTCAGCCAGACGAAGAGAGTCTCCAAACTCCTGTAGAAGAAGAGGTGCGATCCTCTTGTAGTCAGAAACTCCAGTGTCCTTAGGGGATTCCTCTTCCGAAACATCCTCCAATGTTGCAGCAGGAGAAGAGCGCTTCCTAGGGGAGGGACTCTTAGAAGGAGAGGCGCTTTTATCCTTAGAAGAGTTCTTGGCAGGAGAAAAGTGCCTACTGCTATGCTGGATCCTGCCAGGATCCTGGCGCCTGCCAGGAGAGGCGCTTGAGTCCCTTAGAGGGCGCTTGGCAGGAGAAAGCTGCCTGCTGCTAGACTGGATCCTGCCAGGAGAGGCGCTTGAGTCCCTTAGAGGGCGCCTGCTGCTAACTTGGATCCTGCCAGGATCCTGGATCCTCCCAGGATCCTGGCACCTGCCAGGAGAAAGGTGCCTGCTGCTCCCTTGAATCCTGCCAGGATCCTGGCGCCTGACAGGAGAGGCGCTTCTGTCCCGCAACGAGTGCCTATCAGGAGAAGGACGAGCGCTACTGGAAGGCCGCTTGGAAGAGGAGGGGTGCTTGTTCGAAGAAGAGCCCCTGTGATGCGAAGGGATCCTGGAAGGGGAGGAGCTTCCTTCCGAATGAGGGCGCCTGGCCGAAACACTCCTACCAGGAGGAGAGCGCCTACTAGGAGAGGGTCGCCTGTGAATAGTAGAGCGCCTACTCGAAGCAGAGAGCTTAGCTGGAGAGGAGAGCCTGTCAGGAATGGGGCGCCTGATGCTGTCCGGGTGCATGCTTGAAGCAGGACGCTTAACAGAGCTCTTGACGGGTAGAGAGACATCCTTCCTGCATGACGTGTCCTTGGAAAAGGAGCCTACTAGAGCGGACAACTGCTCCTGGAGGCCTACTAAGAATCTCTTCGTAGATGCCTGAACTCCTTCCGGAGAGGACTCGGGGGATCTACTAGCTCTCTTCTTCTCTGAAGGATAATACTCTGGAAAGGGCTCCGGGCTGGAGTCCAAGGCGTCTCCTCTAGGCGACTTCCAGGCTCTCTTCAGGGGGCGCGACTCCGTAACGGAACTCCAACCGCACCTGGGCGAAGACGAATCAGAGCCAGAGAAACACTTCCTCAGGATGCCTTTACTGTGGCTATCCAAGGCAGCCTGGGACGCATCAACAGGACCTGCCGAAGGGACGCCTGACAGTTGGGGATGCTCTACATCCTCCCTGCGGCTGTCGACATTCCTCCTCCCCTGGTCCTGGGAGTTTGGAAGAGGTCTAGGCCTTTAGCTTCCATCGCACGCAGCTGCGACTGCAAGTTACGGATGGAGGCCTTCATAGCCGCCATCTCTGAAGACGAATCCTTAGGTTCACTGCAGGGGGAAGGGGCTGAAGCTTTAGTAGAAGCAGGAGAAACTACGTTACTGTTAGGATCTACATCCGGATCAAAAGGGTAGGATCTACTAGAGCTTCTAGCGGAAGCCTTCCTAGCTCTACCCTTCTCCAACTTCCTAATGTATGATGTCAAATTCTTCCATTCCTGTTCAGTCAAACTCTCACATTCGACACAGGTGTTATTTAAAGAGCATTCATTCCCCCGACACCTTACACAAATAGTGTGAGGGTCTACCGAAGCTTTCAGTAGCCTTACCTTACACTCCTATATCACACACACTCTAATTACAGGTGTAACATTAACGTCAGACATAATGACAGAAAAATCCTATACCAAATCCAAAAAACAGTCCGCAAAAAGCGTATGCCAGGCCAAAGATCTAATACGTCACCAAAGGTCAATCCAAAACAGATCCTCAGCTAGCGAGGAGAAAATTCTAGCAGGAGGAACCTACAACAGATGTTGTCGGAACCGGCAACAGAGAAAATCTGATTAGAAAGCGGGAATGGTTCTTAGTCCCGCCACCCAGCGGTGGGAATGGTAGATCACCTGACCTACC
>NC_087222.1:12265963-12310303 GCF_015104395.2 Macrobrachium nipponense
CACCTGACCTACCTGTTGCGTTTGCCGCGAGTTTTGAATTCTGTCGGGAACGTCGGAGACTATAGCTAAGTATATATCTGCCGGGGAAGTTGCATGTACAAAACTGACATTTAAACCCATATGGCTTGCCAAAACCTCTGCTTTTTACATGGAACTTACACAGTAATTATATAGCTAAGAGCTTCCTACCTGCCTAACAATTGACAATCTACGTTAATGCTAGTGTTGGTTATTGTGTAGCTGGAATGCCTACCCACTACTGGGGCTTACATAGGGAACAACCTGGCAGAGAGCTTCAATTCGTATTCTGCCGGCTCCCTGTGAACATCGGTGGTACTAGGCAGCCTTCATCAGCGTATTGTGTTGATGAGTTCAGAGTTCTTGGTGAAGTTCTCTGTTTTGTTTTGTGATAGCACATTCTTTCAGATATGTATGATTCTAGGAGAACTAGTGTTTGGTTTTGTGCGGTGGTTGTAAGACCAGGTTAGCTAAATCTTGTTATGATCCACATACCAGATGTAGTAAATGTAGAGGTCAAGAGTGCAAGAAAGAAATCACTTGTGCTGAATGTTGTGAATGGGACGACAAGCAATGGTAAATTTTTAGGTCCCATCAGGACAAAATGGATAAGAACAGAAAGAGGAAAGCAGCTGCTAGGGCAGATATTAAATCTAGTTTAAATGATGTTCAGGCTGCTGAATTAGTAGAAGATAGCATGATTGTTTGGCCTGTAATTCTTGTTGCTTCTTCAATCCTTTCTCCTCCTGCTCCTGTGCCATTAACTACTATTCCAGGTTCGCTTACTCTGGATCCCAACACCATTGCGGCCTCGAATCAGAATTTGATAAGGTGAGTATGATGATGGAACTTGGTGCTTCTGTTAAAGCCTTAATGGAAAAAGGCAGTCAGTGTAGTGTCAGTGCAGTGCACACTGATTGTGTAGAGGAGGAGGCTGTCTAGCCCACCGGTGCTCCTTGATGAACATCACCGTCCTGCTCCCCCGCACCAGGGAGAAGACATACCAGAGGTCTAAGGGAGATCGGTGGCATTTGCCTCCTCAGTTGAACCTGCTGGCGTTCCCCAGGTGTCGACAGAGCGCCGCTGGAAAGGTGTCTTTTTTGGTGTTCATGATCTGTCGGAGACAGATGGCTCGATTCCCAACAAGAGTTGTCGTGAGCGCCTTGAAGATGTTTCACGCCCCCTCAAGAGACAGTCCAAGGATATGGATAAGTCTTCCCCTCCTTCTAAGAGGAATAAAGAGGATGTCTTCAGTCTGCAACCTTCAGACAGTTATGCGATGTCAGCCTCCTGCTTCGTTGGCTCCTCTCTCTCGTTCTGCCTGGGACAGCCCAGAGTTGTTCCCTTGCATGGATCATCAGTATGTGTCTTCTAAACGTAAGACGGATTCTTCAGGGCAAGTTCCATCGGCCTCGAAATCCCGACTTGTCCTGGATTTACCTTGGACTCCTGGACATAGCGCTCCTGAAGCGGTGCGGAGCTCTTGTCCGGCTGAACATTTGGCAGCAGTTGCTATGCACCCGTCTTCCCCAACAGCCGAGTCAAGAGCAGTTTTTGCCTCGCTCTCAGTTGTATTCTTCAACTTTAGATCCTTCGCTCACTCAACTTGAACAACAGTTGGATGACATCATGTCTCTTTTGCAGAAAGCTCCAACACATTCCAAAATGGAAGATGTGCCATTATCGCCTATCTCTTCAGATGAGGAGGAAGAGGAACAGGATGAGTCTCCTTCATCTTCCCCTTCTGCATTGTTGGTATTTTCTCAACAACTCTCCTGATTTTTTCTATCCTGTGGCTCCAGTATCCCCAGCTTCGACTTTCCTCGTGAGGAAACCTGCTTCAGACAGTTTGGCCTTACCCAAGTTAGTTCTCTCGTCATCAACGAAGATGGTTTAGAGAGACGTGGACTTCTGGTTAGCTTTGAAGGGAGAGATGGGTAAAGCTTCTTTTGCTTTCCCTCCATACAAGTTGATAAAGAAGAGTTACCGGTTTTACGACACTGGGGAACTACTTCTCTGGGAGTATCTGCCTCCTCCCAGGGTGACTTCTTGGGCCTTGTTGACTTTGTTAGGCATTCTGCTTTTTCAACGTCCTTAGGAATGGATCACCCTACCAGGAGTTTATTCAGTTTTAGGAGTATACTGTATAGCTTCTTAGACTGGACAATCGGGGCATTAGTGAGGAAGATAGAAGATTGCCCCAGATTGCTGAAGACATCACAGAAGACTTGTTGGAGGTCTTGTCATGTGCGGGCAAGGCTATTAGAGACAGATCGGCAGAGTTAGCATCTCTTTTCTCGTTGTGTATCCTGAAGAAGAGGAAGTTGTGGTGTGCCTTCACTACCAAAGGCATGACTACAACACAGAAGTCTGCATTACTTTTTACCCTGCTGGACAAGGAGCACCTGTTCCTGCAAGACGAAATCCCACATGGAGATCAATCAGTCAATGATGTCTGCCATCCATCAGGGAGACTGGATGGTGACCTTAGACATAAATGATGCATATTTTCACACCCCTGTCCATCTGGATTCCATAACGGGTCTCTGTTTTGTTTTTCAAGGAAGTCTTTACTCGCATACTGGCTCCGCTGGCAAAGTGGCTCAATCTGTTGGGAGGAAATAATAATAATAATAATAATAATAATAATAATAATAATAATAATAATAATAATAATAATAATAATAATAATAATAATAATAATAATAATAATAATAATAATAATAATAATAATAATAATAATAATAATAATAATAATAATAATAATAATAATAATAATAATAATAATAATAATAATAATAATAATAATAATAATAATATCCTTTATTTCAGTTCAGGGCCATATACATGGAATATGCAAAATACAGACAGTAACATACATAATCTAGTTTTATGAGATAAGATGATAAAAAATGAATAAATGGAAATGTCCACATTGTTGCTGAAGTAGTATAAAAGATAGTAATCATTATACTGGTAATAACAGCAATAATATTGGAGAAAAAATCCATTGAGAGTTATAATAGTTAGTGCACATATTATATAACTTGAGTTCCAGCTAGAGACATTAGGTGGTTACAGTAGTCAGGTCCAGAGGGCTAAATATAAAAAATTAACATAAAAAAAACTTTAACTTGATAATATTCACAGTATTAATGACAAAGTGAAATATCAGGAATAACAGTGCCCACATAATAAATATGATAATAATGACAGATTCTGCAGAAGACACCTTACCAAGGCAGAGATTAAGTCATTTAGGGAACAAATGCTTCATTTTCCCATTTTTCCTACAATTTATAGATCTTCTTGCTTCACTCTTTAGGATTCTTTATTCTTTGTATGAGTGAATTGCTGCTGTTTCTCACTGTTCGGCTTGCAATGATTTTTGAGTTGTCCAGGGGGTTTTCTATGAACATCTGTTTGGAGGAGTGGTAGTGAGGAGTGTTTGTGAGGCATATCAAAATGTCATTGTACACAACAGCGATACGCCTCATGGTCTCTCGGGTATAATCTGTCCAGTGGGAACACCCATAAATACTGTAGCAATACAAGTGGAAGAGCAACAATTTCATGTCTTGGTGACAGAGAGCAAACTTCCTTGCAATCATGTTGCCAGTTGCACATAGTTTACGATGTATCTGTTCAATGTCTGCCGTACCTTTTAGGTCGTCTGTGATAATGTGACCCAAATACGGAAATTCATTTACGAATTTCAGCTGTTGATTCCCGAGGAAAATTTGTGGTTCTGCAATATGCTTAAGTGATCTCAGGGATATGCACTGGGTCTTGGTTTCATTGTATAGGGTATCAATTCCTTTGCACATTGGTGGCAAGTGTCGATGAGTAGTTGGAGACCTTGCACTGATGGGGAAATCAGAACCATATCATTGACATCACAGAGGCTTATATTTTTCATTGACAGTGCTTCTGATTGGGTGTGAGTTCAGTTTGACATTCAAGACATCTGTGTATGTATTATTTAGACGACTGGCTACTCAGAGCTCAGTTGAAGGACACGTGTGGAGGATCTGTCGAAAACTCTCCATCTTACGAAGAAACTAGGTATTTTGATGAACACCAAGAAGTCTCAGATCATTCCCACTCAATGGATTCTTTATTTGGGAATGATTCTGGACTCTCAGAATTTTTGGGCTTTTCTTTCCCCTGAAAGAATAAACTCTTGTCTCTTTTGCATCAAATGGCTCCTGTCCCTTCAGGAATGCTCAGTGGCTCAATAGATGAGCCGTCTGGGAACACTGGCCTCAGTCGAAAAGTTTGTGAAGCTAGGGAGACTCCACACGAGGCCACTGCTATTCTTTCTAAAAGCTAATAGGAACAAGAAAACTTCACAAGATTCATTTGTATTCCCAATAACATCAGGAATGAAACTGGAAGTCTCTCCTCCTGTTGAGCCCAGACCTAGCCTTGTATTCCGATGCCTCAAACCTAGGTTAGGGAGTTCATCTGGGGATCAGGGAGGTGTCAGGAATGTGGCCAGAAGAGTTAAGAATTTCCCACATAAATGTAAAAGAGTTAAAGGCGAATTTTTTAGGATTGTGAGCCTTTTCCTCCCTAATTTGAGGGAAACCAGTAACAATCCCCTCCGACAATTTGACAGCTCTGTCGTACGTCAGGAAACAAAGGGGAACACATTCCTTTTCCCTTTTTCAAGTGACTCAGGAACTTCTCCTTTGGGCAGAAAGGAATCAGGTGTTGTTGCTGAATCGCTTCATCCAAGGGAGGATGAATGTCCTACCAGACAGCCCAAGTCGCCAGAGGATGTATGCAATGTTGCAAGACTGGACCAGGTTGGATCCCTACGCCTTACCTCCCTTTGGTATGATCAGGGAGGTCATGAAAAAGTTAAAGTTTCACCAGAATGTAACAATGACTCCAGAGGCCCCCTTTTGGCCAGGGAAAGGGTGGTTACCAGACTTGATGCAACTATTAGTCGACTTCCCCAGGCTCCTACCTCAAAAACCGTGTCTTTTCAGACAACCACATTTTCAGAGGTCCCATTTTGGATTGTCCACTCTGGCTCTGACAGGGTACAGACAGTCAGGCGCCTCGTTTAAGATCAAAAGGATGTTCTAAAGTTGCAAAGGCTGTCGCCCAATGCAGACGACCTTCATCTAATAAATTATATCAATCTAAGTGGTCTACCTTCAGAGAGTGGTGTAACAGACACAAGGTGTCCTCTTCTGAAACAGCTGTAAGTCAAGTAGTTTACTTCCTTCTTTACTTGAGGAAGTCCAGGAAGTTATCAACTTCTACGATCAAGAGCTACTATAGAGCTATGTTTAGTTCAGTTTTGAAATATAGAGGACTAGATTTGTCATCTAATCAAGATTTAAGTGACCTTATTAAGTCTTTTGATGTCATGAAAAAAGTTAGTTCTGATTTTATTTCTTGGAAATTAGATGTGGTATTGTAATGGATTTCAGGGCCACCTTGCGAACCTCTTCAGTCTGCTTCTGTCAGGGATCTAACAAGGAAAACTATCTTCTTAGTGTTAGCAAAATCCGAGCTATAGATAAAAGGATCGGATTTTCCCAGGGGATGTGGTATGTTCCTTCTTTCTGGATTTCTGACAAAGAATGAGGACCCATCTAATCCGTGGCTGCACTCATTCACCATCAAGAATTTGATGGATCTTCTCGGACCTGAGGAAGAGGAGAGGTTGCTATGTCCTGTCAAGGTCTTCAGATATTACCTTCAAAGAACAGAAAAGGTTAGTGGCTCTTCAGACCTCCTTTGGTGCTTGGTCAGGAATCCATCTTTTCCACACTCCAAAAATCCCCTATCATTTTTTCTAAGAAATTTTATTGTAGAAGCACATGCAGAAATCTAAGAGGACAAACTGGCTACAATGAAGGTCAAGTCTCATGAAGTGAGTGCGGCCGCGACTTCTCTCGCCTTCAGACATAATATGTCATTTACTAAAATTGTGCAAGCAACATTCTGTGTAGGTCAGTATTTCCTTCAGACTATCTAAAGGTGTGGAAACTGTCTTCGAGAACTGCAACGCATTAGTACCAATATCTGTGGCTGGCATGGTGTTGGGAGAGGGGGCATAGGGAATCTGACTTCCCTTTGCTAATTTTCACCTTGAATAAGGTATTGTGTTGGTTGTGAAGTCTGGAGGCACGTTTGTGGCTAGAGTGCCCACCAGTCCCTTTTTAGTGGTTGGGCTGTGACAGTCTTTTATGGTTATGGTGTAGTGCAGTATTGTTATTCTGGTCTTCGCCCAGGGCAAGGGCACCTTTGGTTGCTTTGCAAGCCACCGATGTACTACCTTGCTCGAAAGCCGCCACTCATGTAGAGGCGACTCTGGGCCAGACAGCCACGTACTCTATGGGTCAAGTGGAGCACCAACCAGAGGCAGAAATTATCTGCAGTGCTCGCTTGCCAGGTATGAAAACAACAAGCATATTATCTTATGCTGGCAAACTTTTATTTCAATTCCATTACACTATACACAATGTATTGCGATAGAATTTGTCCATGATTCCCTCTCCTTTAAATGTGGAATCAGATATATAATTACTGGGTAAGTTCCACATAAAAAATTATATTTTTATACTAATTATATAATCGGAGCATACCTACTTTCCCTCACATGGACATTGGAGCACAAAATGAATTGAAGCTGTCTGCCAGGTTATTGCCTACATAAGCCCCGGTAGTGGGTAGGGCATTCCAGCTACACCGTAACCAACACTACCGTAGATTTTCAATTGTTAGGCTGCCGTAGGTAGGAAGCTCTTAACTATATAATTACTGGGTAAGTATAAAAAGAAATTCATTTTATTATGAAAATATTTTTATCCACAGTCACCTTTAAGCCTCCCCTCTCTAAAGACTCTTGCCACTCTCCAACAGTTCTCTGTAGGTCTTCCTCATTTTTGGCAGTACAGTGTTCCCCCGTATTCGCATAGGATGTGTACCAGGGACCCCCGCAAATAGCGCAAACCCGCAAAGCTGGAACTCCCCTCTAAAAATTTCCATATCTGGCTATCTTAAAAGTTCAAATACCAAATGTATACTTAAAGTATCATCCTACATCAAATATACCATTGAATTGGTATTATTAATATCATTTCAAAGTCATCCTAAACATTTTACCATTAGAAATATATAAACAGCCAATAACAGAGAGAGAGAGAGAGAGAGAGAGAGAGAGAGAGAGAGAGAGAGAGAGAGAGAGAGAGAGAGAGAGATAACTCCTTAAGATATCAATAGATTGAAAGGAACTTCTATAGGCAACACTTATTTCCCCTCCCATAAATACACATATCTATTCCGGAGAAGGGAGAAAGAGAGGACTGAACAATTATGTTTGTCTGTATATCATTTCTTGTTGAGAGAGAGAGAGAGAGAGAGGAGAGAGAGAGAGGAGAGAGAGAGAGAGAGAGAGAGAAGAGAGAGAGAGAGACCAAATGTAAACCTTATGTAACATCCTACATCAAATTTACCTTAAATTATTATCATATTAATGTATTATCTTAGAGACTGTATCAATATAATTTCAAAGTAATCCTAAACATTAGTACCCTTTTAAGAGGGAATTGCAGATTTGGAGAAAGATGTTACTACAAACATCCTAAGGTATGTCACAACTATGAAATATATGGTAAATGTGCATACCTAGATGGCTATGAGGATGATTGCAGAGATCTGCATCCAAAAATATGCAAAAACCTATAAGAAGGAAAAGGATGTAAGTTCGACAAAAAATGTAAATATATGCACCCTGTAGCCATGAATCGTAAACAAATAAATAATCAATCAAGTAATAAAATCCAAAATAAGAAAGAAACAAATAAAGAGAGGAGTAAAGAATATCAGGTAAAAGAAAAAAGCAAGCCATTAACGAGATATGCAGAAATGTCAGCAAAAAATTTCAAAGCCTCAGCTCCAAGATACTACTTAAGAGATAATAACTGTATTTATTATGCAAGAGGATATTGCAGAAACGGAGAAAATTGCAGATTCAGACACAAAATGAATAATTATGATGAAGGAAGATCAAATATTATGGAAAAGTTGGATTTTTAATGTCAGAATTTCTGGAAATGAAAAAAAGAACAACATACCAGAACAGGAAAGAGACATGGGAAAATCCTTATTATTACCAATATTAAATGGAGGAGAAAACACGCAAACCATCATAGTGATGAATGCGCAGGGTTTAGTTACGAGTAACTCAAAAAGAAAAATAGAGTACTTAGAAGAACTAACCCAAATTGAAAAGAAAATAGATATAATGAATATAAGTGAAACCTGGTATTCCCAAGAGACTGGGAATGAAGATCAAATAAAAGGGTTCCAAACTTATAGATCAGATAGAAAAAATAGGAATCAGGGGGAACCGCAATATATGGGAAAGACAAAAAACAAGGAAAAATATATGAGAAATATAGTAACTCAGAATGTGAACTAATAGCGGTAGAATTTGAATCTGAAAAATTAATGAACATAGTAATATATAGACCTAATACTGAAGAGTTTGACTTAATAATAGAAAAATTGGAGGATATATGTAGAAATCACAAGGACTGGACTATTCTCCTATCTGGAGACTTCAACTTTCCTTTCGTAGACTGGAAAGAACGAATAGGAGATTGTGGTTGTACTTATACATATAAAAAAGAGAGTAATAGTAGTGCAGAAGATAAGAAGCAATTCAAAAAGCTATTAGATATGCTACTAGAATACAACATTCAACAAATAAACCACCTGCCAACAAGAAAGGAAAATACTTTAGACCTAGTATTTGTGAACGAGATGAATTATGTTAAAGAAGTAATAGTTTATAATGCGAGTATTTCAGACCATAATGTCATAGAATTAACAGTCCATTCCAAAGCAAGTGAAAACAGAGATAAGCAAGAAATGAAAAAGTGGGAAGGATATGGAAAATACAACTTCTACAGTAAAAATATAAAATGGTCAGAAATAAATGAAGAATTAAACAAAGATTGGGATAACATTTTCGTAAGTGATGACATAAGGGTAAATACGGAGATATTGTATAAAATATTAGAGAAAATAGTAGATAAATATATACTGAAGAAGAAAAGTAAACATCAGTCATGCATACCAAGAGACAGAAGGATCTTGTTCCAGAAAATCAGAAAGTGGAAAAAAGGTCTTGCAAAGGAAAAAAATGCATGGAAAGTTATAGAACTAAAAAGTAAGATAGAAAATGCAGAACAAAAGATTATACAATCAAAAGAAAATGAAAAACAGGACTTGGAAGAAAAAAATCTAGTAAATATCAAGCAAAACCCCAAACTATTATACTCATATGCGAAAAAGATGAATAAAAGAAGAATAGAAATAGGCCCTCTAAGAATTGAAGGGAGATTAACAAATGAAAAAAAGGAAATTTGCAACATATTGGCAGAACGATATAAGAGAGAATTCACCCCTAGAATAGATAATGAAGATAATGATATAGAAGTAAGGGACGAAAATAGTGAATATTTAGCTGACATAGATATTAAGGGGGCCGGCCGGCTAATGCCGTTTTTTAATGACAGGACTTTGACATTCATACCACTTAATAAAGTGACTTGGGACATCTCCAAACCGCATATGATTTTCGCCTCTGACCTTCGGTTTTGTGACGCCAGGGCGATTTATCCCGAAAATAACCACTTTTCAAATTCTATCTCCTCCCTTGATATTTAATATTAAGACCTGGGATCACTACCATATATAGACCTGATGTAGACCTCCAATCGAATGGAGAGTTTTTTTTCTAAAAGTCATTTTTTTGCTAGATATGAATTTTTCAATATGGTAAAAAAATAGACCCTATAAATCACGAGAAAAAAATGTATAAAAAAAAGACGAAACAAAAATTGGAAAAAAGGGCTCTATTTGATTGTTCTATAATGTCTTTCTGAGTTATATACCAAATTCCAATGTTATAGCTTTAAAACTAAGTGAGGAGATAGACTTTGAAGGTCAATAAGTATAGTTTTGAGATACGGGCGTTCAAAGTTTTCCTTCGTATTTCTATAAAGACAATGTTAATAAATAATGATTATTATGAATGTATATTTCTTTTTTGTGTATTAATAAACCAAAACTATTTTATTTATCATAATTTAATCATAAATGATGATCACTTTGCTCATATATCGTAGCCTGGGGCACTGCTTGAGGCAAGATGGGGCACTCCTTCCTACGTAACCCCCTCTCTCCCCTTCACTATCTCGGCTTATTACAGCAAATTTTCTTCTTCTGTATGTTAGCGAGATGTTTTCCTTGTATTTTCCTCTTTGGCATGATGACATTCTTGCCGAAACAAAGATAAACAAACATAAATGCAAGAGAATGTCAGAGGTGAAACTCGAAGATGTACTCTCTTTTTACAAAGACAATTTAATAAATCATGATTATTATGAATTTCATAGTCCATTTTGGGTATTAAAAAACCAAAACTATGTTATTTATCATAAATGAAGATCTCTTTGCTCAAAGATCGTAGCCTTGGGCATAGTGTGACGTGTGCTGTCAGGCAAGACGGGGGTGTTACTAAGCAACCCTCCCCTCTCTCTTCACTAACTACGCGTATATTATGATATTCTGTAATAATGCTTGAGCGATTTTTCTTCGTCTGTATGTTAGCGAGATGTTTTCCTTGTCTTTTCCTCATTGGCATGATGAACTTCTTGCCGAAACATACATAAACATACGTGAAAGCAAGCGAAAGTCACGAGGTGAAACTCGAACGTGTAATCTACTTGAAGTCTATGGTCGCACTGATTCATGGATGAACCAGATACTCGCTTCTGCGAGCCACGGAATCTCTACAGATGCCATTTCTCACAATTTCTTTGCCAATAATTATCAAAATTTACGATAACAGAAGAAATATTGCATTTTTTTGTACGGATGAATGTTTTAGGCTTATTGAGTTATGTTTACTAATTACCTTGTAACTACAAAAGTAAGAGGAATTTTGACGAAATATTTCGTATACGTATTCTCAATTGCCATATGAAGCTCCATGAATTTTTTCATGACTTTGCATTTTTCGCCCTATACCACTATATAGGGGTTCCGGCCGGCCCCCTTAATGAAGCTGATATTGTGCAGGCTATTAATGAAATTAAAAATGGAGCTGCAGCAGGGCCTGATGGAGTTCCTGCTATTTTGTTAAAGAAAGTAGTTCATTCTATCGCAAAGCCACTTGCAATATTATTAAGACAAAGTGTAGATACAGGCACGATTTATGATGAGCACAAATTAGCATATATTACCCCTACATTCAAAAGTGGATCAAGACTAGAGGCAAGTAATTATAGGCCTGTGAGTCTAACATCACATATTATGAAAGTGTATGAAACGGTAATGAAGAAAAATATTATGAAACATTTAATAAAAAATAATCTGTTTAATATAGGACAACATGGTTTCGTACCCGGAAAAAGTACACAAACCCAACTGTTAGTCCACCGTGAAAACATATATAATAATATGAAATGCGGAAATGAAACAGATGTGGTTTATCTAGACTTTGCAAAAGCTTTTGACAAGGTAGACCATAATATATTAGAGAAGAAAATTAGAAATCATAATATAGTGGATAAAGTAGGAAGATGGTTAAAAGAATTTTTACACAACAGAAAACATACAGTTATTGCAAACGATAAGAAATCGGATGAAGCTAAGGTAATTTCCGGTGTGCCACAAGGTACGGTGTTAGCTGCATTACTGTTAGTTATTGTGATTTCAGACATAGACAGTAATGTTAAGGACTCGGTAGTGAGTAGTTTCGCCGATGACACAAGAATAAGTAGAGAAATTACTTGTGATGAAGATAGGAATGCCCTACAAAGAGACCTTAACAAAGTATATGATTGGGCAGAGGTAAATAGGATGGTATTTAACTCTGATAAATTTGAATCAATAAACTATGGAGACATAGAAGGAAAGCTATATGCATGTAGGGGACCTAATAATGAGACAATCACAAATAAGGAAGCAGTTAAAGACCTTGGTGTGATGATGAATAGGAACATGTTATGCAACGATCAAATAGCAATTCTATTGGCAAAATGTAAAGCAAAAATGGGAATGTTGTTACGGCATTTCAAAACAAGAAAAGCTGAACACATGATTATGCTTTATAAAACATATGTTCGTAGTCCACTTGAATATTGCAATATGATATGGTGCCCACATTATCAAAAGGATATTGCACAAATAGAGAGTGTACTAAGGTCCTTTACAGCTAGAATAGAAGTTAAGGACCTTGACTACTGGGAAAGACTTCAGTCCTTAAAATTATATAGTCTAGAAAGGAGAAGAGAACGCTACATGATAATTCAGGCATGGAAACAGATAGAAGGAATAGCTGAAAACATCATGGAGCTAAAAATATCAGAAAGAGCAAGCAGAGGTAGATTAATAGTGCCCAAAACTATACCAGGAAAAATAAGGAAAGCACACAGGACATTGATCCACTACGCACCAGCATCGATAATGCAGCGTCTATTCAATGCGTTGCCAGCTCATCTGAGGAATATAACAGGAGTGAGCGTAGATGTGTTTAAGGATAAGCTCGACAAATATCTAAGCTGCATCCCAGACCATCCAAGATTGGAAGATGCAAAATATACCGGAAGATGTAATAGCAACTCTCTGGTAGACATTAGAGGTGCCTCACACTGAGGGACCTGGGGCAACCCGAACAAGATGTAAGGTCTGTAAGGTAAGGTATATACGTACATACGTACTTATGACACTTGCAGCCAATAGAGAGAGAGAGAGTTGTCCTTACAGTATTTAAGGGGGCCGGCCGGCTAATGCCCTTTTTTAAGGATAGGACTTTGATATTCATACCACTTAATAAGGTGACTTGGGACATCTCCAAACCGCATATAATTTTCGCCTCTGACCTTCGGTTTTGTGACGCCAGGGCGATTTATCCCGAAAATAACCATTTTTCAAATTCTATCTCCTCCCTTGATATTTAATATTAAGACCTGGGATTACTACCATATATAGACCTGATGTAGACCTCCAATCGAATGGAGAGTTTTTTTTCTAAAAGTCATTTTTTTGCAAGATATGAATTTTTCAATATGGTAAAAAAATAAACCCTATAAATCACGAGAAAATAATTTATAAAAAAAATACGAAACAAAAATTGGAAAAAAGGGCTCTATTTGATTGTTCTATAATGTATTTCTGAGTTATATACCAAATTTCAATGTTATAGCTTTAAAACTAAGTGAGAAGATAGATTTTGAAGGTCAATAAGTATAGTTTTGAGATACGGGCGTTCAAAGTTTTCCTTCGTATTTCTATAAAGACAATGTTAATAAATAATGATTATTATGAATGTATATTTCTTTTTTGTGTATTAATAAACCAAAACTATTTTATTTATCATAATTTAATCATAAATGATGATCCCTTTGCTCATATATCGCAGCCTGGGGCACTGCTTGAGGCAAGATGGGGCACTCCTTCCTACGCAATTCTCTCTCTCCCCTTCGCTAACTCGGCTTATTACAGCGAATTTTCTTCTTCTGTATGTTAACGAGATGTTTTCCTTGTATTTTCCTCTTTGGCATGATGAAATTCTTGCCCGAAACAAATATAAACAAACGTAAATGCAAGAGAATGTCAAGAGGTGAAACTCGAAGGCGTACTCTTTTTTTACAAAGACAATTTAATAAATCATGATTATTATGAATTTCATATTCCATTTTGGGTTTTAAAAAACCAAAACTTTGTTATTTATCATAAATGAAGATCTCTTTGCTCAAAGATCGTCGTAGCCTTGGGCACAGTGTGACGTGTGCTGTCAAGCAAGACGGGGGCGTTACTAAGCAACCCTCCCCTCTCTCTTCACTAACTACGCATATATTATGATATTCTGTAATAATACTTGAGCGATTTTTCTTCGTCTGTATGTTAGCGAGATGTTTTCCTTGTCTTTTCCTCATTGGCATGATGAAATTCTTGCCAAAACATACATAAACATACGTAAACACAGGCGTATGTCAGAGGTGAAATGGAACATGTAGACTACTCGATGTCTGTGATCCCACTAAATCATTATCAGGACTGGACTTAGCCTGATGTCTCCTTCTCGACTCGGGGAATGTCTACAGATGCCATTTCTCCCAATTTCTTTGACAATAATTATCAAAATTTACGATAATAGATGAAATATTGCATTTTCTTGTACGGATCAATGTTTTAGGCTTATTGAGTTACGTTAACTAATTACCCTGTAACTACGAAAGTAAGAGGAATTTTGACGAAATATTTCGTATACGTATTCTCAATTGCCATATGAAGCTCCATGAATTTTTTCATGACTTTGCATTTTTCACCCTATACCTCCATATATAGGCGTTCCGGCCAGCCCCCTTAAAAGAGTGAAATGGAAAGATTATTGTATTTAAAAGACTCATGTATGAATTTTGTAATTACATTCATAATATTATTATTATACATATACAGTGGTACCTAGAGATGCGAAAGGCTCAACTTACGAAAAACTCGAGATACGAAAGCTGACACGAAAAATTTTACTGCTCTACATACAAAAAGTTTTCAAGATACGAAAGGTTTCTGAAAGTCCGAGATTCGCCCGATAACAATTTTGAAACTCGCGCCGCGCACCGCCATCTTATTTCTAGTAGACTCGCCACCATCCTCCTGCTCTCCCATTAGTTCCTGATGCTAGCCAAGCCATGAGATCCTTCTCTCCTATTGGACAGCATCCCTCCCATCATGCATCTTATATGTACGTACGTGGTGGCGTCCCTACCCCGGCCACCTCGTACCAGAATCTTTATCGTACGCATGCGGCATTCGTTCGGTCCAACGATTTTGTTTAGTAACGTAAATTCGTTAGTGATTTTGTTGTGCTACTTTATCGTGTTGTGAGAACCTAATTAGTATACGTACTACATACGTAACTTAATTATGTACAGTACATATAGTCATGGGTCCCAAGAAAGTTGCTGAAGTTCACAGAAAGAAGAGAATGGTTTCTATGGAGACAAAGATGGAGATAATAAAAATGTCTGAAGCTGGCTTGCGGTTGAGTGGGATCACTAAGGAATACGGCCAAAATCCGTCGACGATAGGCACCATCCTTAAGCAGAAGGAAGCCATCAAAGCAGCTACACCTTCCAAGGGCGTGACTATTTTGTCTAACAAGAGGAGCCATGTGCATAATGAAATGGAAAGGCTGCTTCTTGTATGGATCGAGAACAAAGAAATCGATGGCGATACGATAACCGAGACAGCAATCTGCCAGAAGGCCAGCGCTATTTTCAGCGATTTGATTGCCCAAGCCGAAGACGACGGCGGAGAGGGGACATCAACGGCAACCCCAGAGTTCAAGGCTTCTCATGGGTGGTTCGAAAAATTTCGTAAACGGACTGGCATCCATTCGGTGGTGAAGAAATTGAAATTACGTAAAGTATAAAAAAGTAAAAAGAAATGTAAAGTAAAGTCAAGTGAAGTGTTACCGTTTTGTTAATGTGTTTTGTAAAGTTTAGTTTGTTTTTCTGACATTTTTTTATGTGTTTCGTAAAGTTAAGTGTACATCTGCCGCCACTTTCGGAGATAGCCTCACTCGAAAGGTAAGCTTCCACATTTTACGTTACAGTAATAATATTTCTTGTACACTAATATACACTTTATTTACAGGTTTTGCATTTTTATTCTTAATTTAGATATTGAATGGTCCAAATTGTTGTAGTATTTCATTGTTTATAGGTCAATTTAGCTTTATTATGAAATTTACTGGGGTGTTTTTGGAGGGCTTGGAACGGATTAGGCATTTTACATGTAAAATGTGGTCCAAGATACGAAAAACTCATGATACGAAAGGCACATCGGAACGGATTACTTTCGTATCTCGAGGTACTACTGTAGTATTATTATTGGAAAATATTAATAATAAACTTATTACATGCATGTACTATGAAAAGGATCTCCTCAGTAAGAGAGAGAGAGAGATTGCATAAAAACCATTGAATTCATTGACCATTGTATGGCACTGTTACTTGACAAATTTGACAGTTTCCCAGCTCCGAGCGTCACTGGAGTTACGAGAAGGTAGGGAAATTGATACAGAAAAAGACAAAGGGAAGAATTTTCATTTGAAATTAGTTATATTATTATTATTATTTGAAAATATTAATAAATACATGCATCTACCATAAAAATTCTCTCATCACAGTAAGAGAGAGGAGTTATCCTTATGTAAGTGAAATGGAAAGGTCATTTTTATCTCTTTAAAATAGTACCACATACGAATTTTGTAATTACAGTTTTATTATTATTATTATTATTATTATTATTATTATTATTATTATTATTATTATTATTAACAACAGAAAATATCAATAAACATTTTACATACTAGTACCGTAAAAATTCTTTAATCTAAGTAAAGAGAGAGAGAGTGTGTGTGTGTGTATGTGTGTTTATTTCTCTGTTCTCTCAGAAAATACTTATATCGCTTCCAGCGAAACCGAGGGAGGGAGTTACCACTATGACATACATATCCTGTGTGGCAAAAGGGAGAGAGAGAGAGAGAGAGATATTATTCTTAGTTATTATTAATTAATTATTATTATTAATTATATTAGTTATTATTATTGATTTATTTATTATTATTTAAACCACAGGAAAAATAATTCAAATAAAACATTTTACACACTAGTACCATACAAATTCTTTGAACTTCTCAGTTAAAAGAGAGACGAGAGAGTTGTGTTTATCTCTCTGTTCTCTTCAGAAAAGGGATTTTGTGACAAAGGAAAAAATCTATTTCTGGGTGGATGACCTGTGTCGCCCAGTTGAAATGTTCCTTTAGCTCTCATTTCTAAGGTATAAAATATTGCTATTAATACCAGAGAAAAAAGCTATATGGTAATCGCCAGAATATTTCTGGGCTCGTCTTCACCTTTATTTAAGGGTCGGTCTGGTAGGGTACTGGGGGCTAGTGATACCACTACCAGAGGTCTTCTGCTATTTAGTTCTCTTCCTTTGTCAATTTTTCCTTTCAAATTAGGCGCCATACCAGCCCGTCCATCTACCGCCCACTACCGCTGCCTGCAATAGTGCCTCAATCAGCCATTCCCTGGAAAAATCAGCCAACCAAGCTTGGGGCTATATAGGGTGAGGGAAGCAAGGGGTGGGTTCACTGGGCGAAAACAAAGGGTCATTCGACCAAGAAATAGATTTTCCTTTGTCAAAAATCCCACTTTTCCTCTGCTAAACCTTGTCGTAGCTCCATGAAAATAGTGAACAGAGAATTTTGTTCCACAAGCTTGGATATACTCCTCTTATAAGGACTACTGGAAGGGAGAAACTAACTCTCAAGAAATTAATTCCTACCCTATTTAATAAAGTGCTTAAATTTCTAAAACAGATTTTAACAATAATATTGTAAGTCTAGGCGTCCTTACTCTAGTAAGTATATTACTATTAATGCAAAACAATTACTGGTAAGGCCTGTGCGTTACTTATGTCAGCAAGTAAATACTAATATTTATTTACATGTATATAATTAGTAATGTTAATTATAACCAGTACAAGAACGGGTTCAATTGTACAATCCAAGGGTGAAAAACCCCTCGAGATGTAAGGCTAGAGACTAAGTGAGGCCAATGTTATAGAGAAAAGGAAAGGCGTAAAGAAGGGGCGACAAGGGTCTTTGTATGACTGAGGTAATGTTCAACATGGACTAGGCTGTGTTAGGGGGGGGAGACAAACATTCTCCCCCAACCTGCAACTGCTGAATTAATTTTCAAGGGCTTTCAAGGATTTCAAGGTACTAGTGCTCGATTAAATATTTGTGAATTCCATTTACTTATATAGTACTTCTTTAAGGTCATCAAAGGTTCATTGGGGTGGTGGAAGTGAATTGATTAAGGTCATGCTACTGCTCGGACCATCATGTAACATTGTGTTATGTTCTTCTGCTTTGGCGAAAGAACTGTTTGTCTTTTGTTACGGACGGTTGAGTTCGTAAGGCATTACTAGGGTTCTTCTTTCTTCTCTCCTACGTTGTATCTTAGTAAAGTGATTGTCTTCTTAGAATGAAGGGAGATGATTCTAAAATGGAGAAGTTGCTAACTTTAAAAAACAACTTTGTTTTCCTCAACTCCGCCTTCCACAAGAGAGATGGTTCGGTCAGGAGACCCGCTCCGTTTGCTAACTCAAAATTAGAACTAAATTCTTTAAAAGCATCGTGTCGATACGCCGAAAACACACTAGCTATTCTCCAGCGATTCACATAAAAAGACAATAAAGGTAGTCCGCCGGCTCGGAAGTTACAAGTTTTCGCCGCAGGTTAAACAGGTCAAACCGCTTTCCCATGGCGGTGGGTTGTGACGTTAGTTGTAACAATTTTAAAGGAATGATGATGTTTCCAAAGAACAAACCGGATAAAAAACCAGGGCTACTGGCAAGGCATTTGCCCACAGCGTGATCTAGATTTGTGATAATCACGTAGGACGCTCCTAATTCACCAATGACCCCTCAGGTCATGGATTCTATTTACAGATATGTAATTATCTGTTTCAAATAATGTATTTATTACACATGTGGAATTGATTCCGGTTAGCCTATCTAAAATTATAGAATTGTTATTTTGATCACTTAATGAGACTGTTCCACCATCTCTCGAATGAATAAAGGACCTGAAGTTTTATTTGAAGTTCTGTCTAAAATTGATCTCAAGTACTGTAAGGGAGATCCTGTGGAAGTGGAGCAATCTTCTTGGGGGCCCACCTACTCTGAGGATCCTTATTTTTAGCCAAGAATTCGATCTGGAGATACTAGAACTACTCTAATGGAAAGAAAAAAAATAAATATGATTTTGTTTAGCTCGCACAAGTTCTCGGAATCGATGAAATTATGAATCTTGTTAATGGTGGAACCAAACTGGAAGTACCTCCTGAAGCAGATTTGGTCGTGGTAATAACCCTAGCTGGTAGGCTCTTTCTAAACAGGGTCCTAAGGAACGTAACAGCCAGATTCGTATTCATCGTCATAACTATTGGGTCTTTTTAGGAAAAAGGCTAGCTTGTTACTATAGAATCGTACTGCTTAGAAAAGGGAGTCGTAGGAACTAGGGGCGAGATTAGTCAGGACTGTCAAATCTCGTGACAATTGCTGAAATGTTTCCGCATGGTCGCGGACCTCCCCGTAGACTTCCGTTGCCTGATTCTAAGAACAAGGTGTTAATAAGATCCATATTGGCATCTTCTTGTGCCGTGAAATTCATGAATTCCATAAAGTTAGGATACCCCCTAATCCTTGAGGAAGCGTCCGCTGCCCTTGTTATACTAATCGTGTCAGTCTGGGGTTGGGGGTCCGTCTGAGGCGGAGTCCCAATTCCCCAAGTAACGGGTCACAATTGCTCTTGAGTCCGTTGGGGGTTAACAGCCCAATCCGTCTTTAGAAGGATGGGAGTTAGTTTAGAACTTGCCTTAGTAGATTTATTGGAGGGAAAAAATAAATCCTCTGCCAGATGTTCCAACCTATCTGGTATCCGTGGCCTGGGCCATGGGGTCCAGATTGAGGGCACATGAAATATTGTAATTTGTGGTTGGATTCTGTGGCAATAATTCTACTAGGAGATCTGGATTCTGTTAGCTGATCCATCTAAATGACCTGTTGTCTAAGGACTATTCCGACTGTAGCGGAGTTGTCCTTGACAGTGCATCTGCCACTAAATTCTTGCTCCTGCCAAGTGAGTTGCTGACAGATGCCACTGTTTCTTGTTGTCAATGAAAAGATTGTTATCATGACCTGATTATGTGGCTTGGTTGAACGCTACTCTCTGAGGAAAGTTACTAAGAATTGAATACTGTCATGGCTTCCAAACACTGTTATGAAGCTAGCAGGACGTTAGGAACCAAGATTCCTGAGCGTTTCCATATTGGGAGTAGTCTCCCAAACAGCTTAGTGAAGCATCCATATGGACCACTAAACTTGGCGGAGGGAACCATACCAGTGATGATTTTGTCAGATTCTTGACTTCTGTCTATGGACGGAGTCTCTCTGTAAAATGTGCGGGATGCGGGAACTCTGTCTCGCAATTCTCTGTTCGCTCTACTCCGCACCCGGAATATAGTCTTCCGTTGGCTTTTAGTAGAGTCCCTGTTACTGACGCGAATTGGAGTAAACCTAGAACTCTTCCTGGTTCCTCCGGGATGCTTGTCTGCCTCGAGGAACTATCTCGCAGCCTTGCTATTTCCTTTCTTTTTTCCCCAGTGGGATCGAAAGTTGTGTGATTTGAGGTCCCATTGTTTACTAAACACTGAAACCGTGGTGTCGGAGTGTGTAGGGATTCCTTGTGATTTGGAATCCAAGGAATTCCAGAAATTTATCACTTATGGTTGCCTTGAGACATTCCTTGACATTTATAGTTCAGATGAGCCAGTCGTCTAGGAGATTACTAGGCTTATCCCTTGGGTTCTCAGTTATTGCACTACTGTTTCTGCGGTCTTGTAGATATTCTGGGCGCTCTGATAAGCCCAAATAGCCTTACTTGAAGGCGTAAGCCTGTTGCCTAGTCTGAAGCTTAGGAAGCGGTGGAAGCCTAGGAAAAGGCGGAAGTGACTTGCTACCGGAACAGGATAGTAAGTATCTGTAAGATTTATAGGTATTGTGACGGCCACACGGGGAAGTAAGGTCCGTACCTGCGAAAACAGTTAGCATATGGAACTTGTATTGAATATATGAGTTTCAATGAGACAAGTCTAATATTACTCTTGGTTTGATTGAATCTTCATGGAATCACTTGGGAAGCGTCCCTGAAATTCTAAGTATTTGCACCTGTAATTACTTTCTTCTACAGAAAGTCTTAGGTGTCCTTTATCTCATCCGGCATTTGGATGTTGATAAATTTTGGTTGATGGAGGAGGGCCCTTCTCCCTACTGTGATGTTATTTAGAATTGGGCTGAGTCAGGTTACCCAAATAGCCTTCAGTTTGTAAGGTTTAGTAAGGGACTTGTAATAGACCTATGAGTGACTATTTCAGCTTACCTTAGGGATTACCGACCCCGGCTTATCCCTCGAAGTCGTAGGTCTCTTGGTAAACTCTTAAAATGAAGAAGAAGAATGAGACGAGCTAAAAGGTAGTCCTTTTGCCCGTTTACCAAATGCTTCATATAGCCTACCTTCGTCCTGGGTATTGGCCTTCATTGGTTTATGGTCCAGGTTGATTGCTGCGACCTCTCCAACGACTTCTTATTCTAACCCACTAGGTCCTCTGCCAGCACGGCCTGTTAATCTTCGTGGATCTTGGCAATGATCGGGGCTGCCAAATCTACTGGTACCGTTGCTGAGACTTCCGCATTTGGGTAGATAAGGGAACTTCTGAAAGAGATAGTTACTTTTAAAAAGTATCCTCTTTTAAAAGTATTCTAAGCATTGATAACTATCACAATATCTCTCCAATTATTTACAATATCTCATTCAGTGAACTAATCATTCAATGAATTGGTACTTACCGTCTCGGTAGTGAAGTCCCTAAACCAAATTGTAACAGACTTCACTCTCAACTGGTTGACAGACCGACAAGTCGTTCATTGGACCGCACAGCCTGCGTGAGTGCGGCATACTTCCTGTCTGCCCTGCTGCTGCAGGGTTGCAGTGCAGGTTGTCTTCTGACAGCGTACCATCTGTAATTACAAAATGATACATAAGTACCTTTGTATGGACTCGTCGGATATGTATCTGGCGGAGTATGTAATATTAGAATCGATACCGGAGTATCACTACATGTAGGTCCGCTGGAGGTCACTCTGGTGGGACCTGCATTCTGCATTGTCGTCGCCGTAATAAATTGCGGCGGCATGCATTATGCAAGGCATTCATATTATCCTCTCCCGCCAGCTCCGTCTCCGCTATGCATTCACCTCATAGTCTTGTAATAATAATATATATACATATTATATATTAAGGTTAATAGCATCGAAACCGGGGAAAGTTAAACTTGGCCCGAATCCATCGGCATCGGAGAGGTTTTCTTAGTAACTAAGAGTGCCTCTGCTAGCTCCTGGCCACCGCCACCAGGGTGGGGTGCCGAGGCATAAATGAAAGCGTGGGAGAGAGGCTAGGTAAGGATAAACAAATGCCTCGATTCTAGGTTACCTGCCGAGGTCGACTACTCGGCGTAGTACACCGATCGAAAACATAAAGCATATTTTAAAACAATTAAAATAAAATAACTAAATGAATTTTGAATCTGAGCACAGAATCTATGCTCCTTCCTGCCCCAGTTCTCTTTCAACACTATCTCTCTCTCTCCCGGGTCTAGCTAAGGGATCAAAACAGGGGAATAGGTAAAACCTAGGCCTGAATCCGATTGTAAGGGAGATCGTGTTGTTATATGCATAACAACGATCTCCGCTGTATCCCGGGCCCGCCGAGGTGGAAGGATAGATAATGTATGGGGGACTGAGGATAGGAAAGGCAAAATTCTCCTTCCGGTCCCAGTTCCCTTTCAATACTATCTCTCTATCCCCCTGGTCCAGCTTAGGGATCGAAACAGGGGAATAGGTAAAACCTAGGCCTGAATCTGATCATAGAGGAATCGTATTTGTTATATGCATAACTAACGATGTCCGCTGGATCCCGGACCCGCCGAGGCAGACGGATAGAGGACGTAGGGAACTGGGGATAAGAAAGGCGAGAAGAGGGTACGTGGCTAATACCATCCCAACGAGCCGGGAAATTACCAGGGCTCGTCTGGGTAGGTACCATCGTACTATTCCTACTACGTAAGGCGAGGAGTACCCCTTCCGACTATAACTATTCCCCAAGAGGGGATAGGACTCGGGTGGCTACCTGAAGTAGCGCTAGCGAGTTATGTCATCCCGTCAAGGTAAAAGGGGGGAGGGAGGGCGTCTAGAGGGGTGGCTCTCACGCGATCAATTGGACACTACGACCTGCCAGGTGGAACACTTCGCGGTCAGAAGTGGATCCAATCGATCACAGGGGCTGACGGTCTATAGACCGACTGCCCACTGATTACAATAATACAATAATACAGTAATTTATATGATAACAAACGCTATACAATAGCCCTGGTGCGAGAGGGGATAAGGATAAAGAGGATAAGTACATAATTCTGTTTAAAGAGCGGCTGGCTTAACCTTTTCTCGATCGGAACGATCTGGTCAGGACAGCCAGGGTGGCTCTGAGCGGCTAGCCTAACCTTCCTGAGACGTGATTTCAATCACGATCTGGCAAGGTAGGCCAGGGAGGCTCATGGAACAGAAGGTCCCTAAGGGCCTTACACCCCTCCCTCAGGGATTCCCTGGTAAGGTGAAGGAGGTATCCTCCTTGAGCAGACCAAGGGAAAAGAGGGGAAGGGATGGAGGGAGATAGGCTGAACTCCCGATCCGACGAATCGAAGGGGAGAAGCCTCTCCAGATGGAAGGAATACCCATCTGACATACTTCCCAAACCAAGGAGGAATCTCCTTGATTTGTGTAAGTAGGTCCGAATCATCCTCGCGCCAGGATATCTATTATAAAACGTCAGGATATCTACAAATTTTAGTAAATCTTGAGTGAGTGGAAAATCAATAACAACACGACTATAATTAGTATAGGTGACCAATTGGAAGTCGTCATAAAGATACGGGTAGCGATGTATGTAATGGCTGACTCGGGAGCGGTGCAAGCTAGGCTCCGTTTATGTAACATACAACTAAAACATACTTATGAGTAATTTCGCTACCCTTACAAACATAAATTGATAACTGCAGTACTCAACTTAGATATCGAAGATTCCTGGCGTTTATAGCAACTTATTTTATTCCAAAATAATGTCATTACAGTCAAAGACACAAGTGTACATGACAGTGCTATTTAAAGGGATGACTATCAAGGCGCTAGTAGTAGCGGTAGTGGGCGGTAGATGTTGCTGGTATGGCGCCTAATTTGAAAGGGGAAATTGACAAAGGAAGAGACTAAATGGCAGAAGACCTCTGGTAGTGGTATCACTCGCCCCAGTACCATACCGACACCTTAAATAAAGGTGAGCGAGCCAGAATATTTATACCTTAGAAATGAGTGCTAAAGGAACATTTCACGGAGCGACAGAAAATACTTATATCGCTTCCAGCGAAACAGGGAGGGAGTTACCACTATGACATACATATCTTGTGTGGCAAAAGGGAGAGAGAGAGAGAGAGAGAGAGAGAGAGAGAGAGAGAGAGAGAGAGAGAGAGAGAGAGGAGTTATCCTTAATTAAAAGAGTGAAATGGATAGATTATTGTATTTCTTTAAAATACTATCACATAATATGAATTTTGTAATTACAGTTATATTATTATTATTATTATTATTATTATTATTATTATTATTATTATTATTATTATTATTATTATTATTTAAAGTATTAAAAACAAATAGTATATGTACTATAAAAATTCTCGAGTCTCAGTAAATGAGAGAGAGAGAGAGAGAGAGAGAGAGAGAGAGAGAGAGAGAGAGAGAGAGAGAGAGAGAGAGAGAGAGAGAGAGAAATTGCATGAACACTTGGTGGCAACAACAAAACAGCTCCTCCCCCTCCGTCCCATTACTTGATATGTTTGACAGTTTTAGTACCTGGAGTTTGAGAGAGAAGACTGGGATTTCCTTCATTCTTGCATAATTTTTCGAATTTATAAACTAAAATCTTACTAATTCACTTTAGTATTTTCTTTAATGAACTAATGTTATTGCTGTATACATTAATATTAATATTTGAAAATAGTAAATCAATTATTTAAAAAAAAACCATACATCTCTGTAGGAGAGAGAGAGAGAGAATTATTATTTTTACTATGTGATATCATTTAATCTTATTAAACTTACTAATACAGTATTAATCAGTATTAACATTTGAAAATTAGTAAATCATTTTTGTACCATAAAAATGCATTTAGTCATGAAAATAACATCAAAATACACTAATTAGTGATGATTTTCGCCGGAAAATCCAGTGAATAAACGAATCCCCCGCAAATAATGGCTAGATATGGTCCAGAGAGAAATCCGCGAATCAGTGAGTCCGCAAATCCGGAGAACGCGAATACGGGGGGAACACTGTAATCACTAGATAATTGGCATACAATTCCCACAGCTCTTCATTTCTGATCTCTTCACTTAACAAACCCATGACCAGCACAAACAAAAATGGTCGTAATGCTGACCCTTTGTGAAATCCAGCACTAACTTCGAAGTTTTCTGTTTCCCAAACTGCTGTTATTACTTTTGTGATCAATCTTTGATATATCATTTCAACCAGCCTAACCAACTTTTATGGGACTTTCTTCTTCTTTAAACACCAAAACATCACTACTCTTGGGATTTTATTGTATGCTTTCTCTAGGTGTAGACCTCAAGGATGTGTATTTTCAAATACCCATCCACCGGTCCTCTTGCAAGTACCTCCGCTTAGCCTTCAGGGTTACGGTGTTCCAGTTCAGAGCACTTTGTTCGGGCTCTGAACCACTCCCCAGGTGTTCATCGAAGTGTTCATCCTTTTTCTCAGGTTGGGCCATTTCACACAGGATGCATCTTCTGAGGTATCTTGATGATTGGCTAGTCCTGGCAAGCTCTTGGTCATAGTTGCTCCTGGACATAGACTGACTTTTCAAGATTTGTCAGGACCTGGGTGTAGCGACCAATTTTACGCATGTAACTTACCAAGTAATTACCTATAGCTGAAAGCTTAAAAAACGGCAGTCAAAATATTCTAAATTTTATGGTGGCGCCTGCTTCGCTAGTGTAGGTTGATAGGACCCACCCAGTATTGGGACCGATGTGTACAAAACTGGTGAGAGAACCAATTTGTTTTCTGCCAGCTACCAACTAGCATCAGTGATTTTGGTGGCTATTGTTTGCCAATGTTTGGATATTTCCAGTGTTCTTTGGTGACATACTTGCTTATTTTGTGGTTTGTTTACATAATTAGATAGTCAATTATGTCAGTAGCTAGCTCTTCCAGCATTAGATATTGCTCAGAAGGTTATAGAACTAGGTTAACCAAGTTCTCATATGATTCGCACACCAAATGCATTAAATGTAGGGGGCAAGATTGCTCTAAGGAATTGACTTGTTCTGAGTGTATGGATTGGGAGGATTCTAAATGGAAAGCATTAAAATCACATTTGGTTAAACTAGCTAGAGATAGGAAGAGAAAGGCGGCTTTCAGAGCCAAAAGTAGGGCTTCTGTAGAGAATTCTCCCTCAGTAGTTGAGGATTTACCTACTTCTGCTCAACCTCCTATTACTTCCCCAATTGTTAGCCCTCCTACTTCATTACAAGTGACTCCTATTTCAGGCTCCCATGATTCCAAACCCGACACCATTACCAGTCTTGATGTGAAATTTGAAAAGAAATTTTATTTTCTCACTAAGGCGATTATGGAATTACACGCCTCTTTCAGGTCTTTTGTGGAGAGCATGCCTCTCAAAAGTGCAGTGAAAGCAAAAGTGCTGTGATTACTGTCCCACTCCCCTGCACCGGGTAGAAGACATACAGGAAGTCCAAGGGAGGGCAGAGGGGCTTGCCCCCGAACAGTCATCCCCTCTGTTACACCTGTTGATGACTCTTAGACAGCGACAGAGTGCCACTGGAAAGCCGTCTCTTTCAGTGCTCACTGTCTGTCTTCAGAATCTTTGGATTCCTCTCCAGACAAAAGATGTCATCGTTGCAGACCGTTGGCCTCTGGGCCTCTGAAGAGGCATTCTACACCTGTTGAGGGTTCTCCTCCCCCTCTTAAGAGATATAGGGAGGTTGGAATCAATCCATAGCCATCTTGCAGTCTTCAGGATTGCTCAGTCTTTATGTGGTCAGAAGCATACTTCTTGCCCAGTATTGGCAACCAAATGGGCGCCTGTTTCGGAGCACCCATCTTGTGAAGACATTGTTGTGTCTGCTACTGTGCATCTATGAGCTTCCCCGGTCCGCTTGGCGCTCTCTCTTGGCTTTTCAGGTTCCAGTGTCTACTCCTTTTTCTACTACAGTATCTTATGTGGATGAGTCGTTGGCACCTCTTAAACGTCAGTAGGGAGTTACTGAATTTTTTTAGAAGTAAACCTTCCTCTACAAACAAGGAGAGTATCTCGTCCCCAATTTCTTTGGAAGATGTAGCAGTTGAGCAAGAGGTGGTTTATTCTTCTTATTCATTGCTGATGAAATTCTTTCTGGAGAATTATCCAAACTTTTTCATTCCTACGACTCCAGTGGCTCCTGCCTCTACCTTTCTTATGTGGAAAGCTCCTGTAGACAAACTCCCTCAGATGATTTTGTCTTCCTCTTCTAAAATGGTCTTATAAGTGGAATAATAGCTGGCTGGTAAGAGGGAGCATGGGAAAGCCTCCATTGGTTTTCTTCTCTCTAAGCTTATGAAGAAACCTTACTGATACTACCTGACAGGTGAGTCACCTTCCCTGGGAGTGTCTGCCTCTCCCAGGGGGACTTCTCCTGTCTAGTGGACTCAGCCAGACGTTCGACTTTTGCAGCTACAAAGGTTTTCATTTCATCACTGGAAATCGATCACCTGGTGAAGAATACCTTCAAAATTTTAGGAATTTTCAGTTTCTTGAATTTTATTGTGGGTGCATTGGCTATTAAGATAGAGAGCTGTTCTTCATTAGCGGAGATCTGTCTACAGATTGGCTGGGAGTCTCGTCTTGAACAGACAAAGCTGTAAGGGACAGTTCTAATGAAGCTGCCTCTCTTTTTGCTATGGGCCTTTTAAAAAAGAGAGTTGTGGTGCCTGTTTATTTCCAAGGGTGTCCCGTCAACACAGAAACCTGCAATTTTTTTCATTGCCTTTGGAAAAGGCTTATATTTTTCTACAAACTATGTTAAAAGCCATACTTTCAGACTTACAGAATAAGTCCACAACAGACCTTCTCCGATTGTGTTAACAGCATACTCGAAAGGATCTAAGAGATATTTATCCCCCTCACAGGAAGTGGAGGCACTTATCTGCAAGAGAACAGTGGAAGAAGTGTTAGATCACGGAACAGGGGGTTTCACAACCGACTTCGTAGTCCCCATGTCATCGGGGGGCTGGAGGCTCATCCTGGATGTCAGTGCTCTGAACCTTTTTGTCGTCAGGACGAAGTTTCATTAGGAGACCAGTGCCTCAGTCTTAGCATTTTTACATCCAAAGGATTGGATGGTGACTGGATGTGGAAGACTCGTACTTCCATATTCCCATCCATACGGAGTCGAAGAAACTTATTCACTTCGTATTCATTTCAGAGCTCTCTGTTTCAGCCTGATGTCAGTTCCTATAATACTCACGAGAGTCCTTTCCCCTCTCACAAAGTGGCTACACCTGATGGGGGTCATCTGTTTTTACCTCGACGACTGGCTTCTCCGTCCTCCCTCAAAGGAAGAGTGCATGGGAGGTTTGAAGAAACTACTAATGAATGCTTTTGACTCAGGAGATAGAAATTTTCATCATTGTGCACGATTCTGGACTCTGACTTTTTTTACTTTTCTCTTGCCCAATCCTCTAAATGCTTGCCTTCAGACAGTCCGAGAGTTCCTAGATCAGAAGTCCTGCTCATCTCTTCAATGGATGCACCTGCTGGGAACCCTTGCCTCAGTGGAGCACTTCATCAGGTTGTTCAGGTTACACATGCTCCCACTTCAGTTTTACATGAAGGTTTTATGGTCCACAAAGATGCAGCTGGACTCTTTTACCTTACCTGTATCCAAGGAGATAAAAACAGACCTTCAGTGGCGGTTGTCTGTGGACACTACAAGAAGGGAAGTTACTCCGACCACCGAACCCAGAGCTGAAATTTTATTCAGATGCATCGGATCTTGGATGGGGAGCCCTCTTGGAATCAAAGAAGGTGGCAGGGTTTTGGTCAAAGGACCAGAAAGCCTTACACATCAAGGTGAAGGAGTTGTTGGCAATGTTTCTCGGACTTCAACACTTTTCTTGCCAAGTGTCCGGGATAGCAGCAGTGTTTGCAGACAACACAGCAGCCTTGTCCTACATCTGCAAAGAAGGGGGCACTCACTCTTTCATTCTTTACCAGACAGCGAGGGATCTTCTGCTATGGGAAGGACACCATCAAGTGATAATCCTCACTCACTTTGTTCAAGGCAGACTAAAATTCTTGCAGACGAACTAAGCAGACAAAACCAAGTTTGCACGGGACTTAGGAGGCTTTTAGGACAACCGACAGAAGATCTATTTGCTATAGCAAAAAACCATTGTCTTCCGATCTTCTGTTCACCAGTCCTGGACCCTCTAACATGGGTGACAGATGCCATGCTTCTCGACTGAACAGGATTATACCTATGTGCCTTCCCTCCGTTTGCTATGATTCAGGAGGTAAAAAAAAAATTTTCAACTCATCAGAATGCCTCCACGATCCTAGTTGCTCAATTTTGGCCGCGAAAGGACTTCTCCCTCAGGAGACGTCTCAGTCTGCTCAAACAGCCTCACCTGTTCAGGTTCAATTAAGGATTAGTCACTCATTCTCTTAACAGGATTTCAAGTGTCAGACGGCTGGTCAAAGCGAAAGGTTTTTCAAAGCAAACTGCAGAAGCCATTGCTAGATGTCGTCAATCTTCTGCTAGCAGGCTCTAACAATCTAACTGGGCAGTCTTCAGAAGTTGGTGTCAAAGACATAACACTGTAGCTGAGATAGCAGATTTTTTGCTGTTTTTGAAGTCTTCCAGGAAGTTATCCTCCAGTACCATTAAGGGGTACAGGTTGATTTTGAACTCTGTTTTCAAGCACAAATGTATAGATGTGGACCTCAGTAATCTTATTAGATCTCTGGACACTTCTAAATCGGAAAATACTAAATAATTTTCATGGAATCTAGATGTAGTACTGAAGTGGATTTCTGGTGACTCCTTTGAACCTCTCCACTCAGTATCACCCAAGAATCTCGCAAAAAAGACTTTCTTCCCAGTAGCTCTGGCTATGGCTATGGCCAAAAGGCTCAGTAAATATCAGGCAATAGAGAAAAGAGTAGGGTTTTCCCAAGGAGATGCAAATAATCTTAGATGTTCTGTGGAGTCTCTGTCTCGCCCGATGTCAGAGAACTCCATTTCCTCTTCTTGAGGAGTTTGATAGTTGAAGCACACACTCAGCTCCAGGAAAATTTATTGCCATCCATTAATGCTAAGGCACATGAACTGAGGGTAGTTGCAACTTCTCTCGCCTTTAGACATAATACATCTTTAGAATCTATTATGCTCTCTACATTATGGAAATGTAGGTCAGTGTTTACTGTACATTATCTAAATGATACTGAAACGGTTTTCGAGAATTGTTCCGTGTTGTGTCCTTTGAGGAAAAAAGCAAAGGGGGCATACTGTCCCTCTACTATCCTCTGTTATTGTTTTTTTGGTGTTGACTTTTGGGAAGCCAGGGGTTAGTGGATACCCAAAGTATGCAAGAGTCATTATGGTAGGGTATTACTGGCTGGTTTTTAGTGTAGGTGAAGTCATTGTTTTTATTTAGTCTAAGCCCAGGGCAAGGGCATCAGTTTGTAACTTTCGACAGTCATCCGGAGAACTTCTATGACTGCAAAAGTTAAGGGAGCATTGACCAGAGGTAGTATTCATCTGCAGCACTTTCTTACCAGGTAAGGTACAATGAGTACTTTGAAAATACTTGCAGACTTTCTATGCTGAATCATTACTTAACTTTTAATGTCTTTAATAAAGTACATGTCCATGATTCCCACCTGTATAAACATGGAATCAGCTACAGGTAATTACTTGGTAAGTTACATGTGTAAAAATGGCATTTTTATAATAAAATTAGATTTTACACATACCAAGTAATTACATTATAGCCCTTCCCTCCTTCCCGCAGATGGACATGGCAGACCAAGTGCATTGGTTCTCTCTGCAGTTTTGTGCCCATTGGTCCCAAAAGCTGGCGGGTCCTGTCCACCTACTACACTAGCGATGGTGACGCCACCACAAAATTTGGAATATTTTGACTCCCGCGGTAAGAAGCTTTCAACTACAGGTAATTACATGGTAAGTATGTGTAAAATCTAGTTTTATTATAAAAATGTCATTTTTGAGAAGGATGATCTCACACCCAAGCAGAGGGTAAAGTATCTGGTATCTAGCCACACTGATAGATATGGCATCAGCAAGAGTCTGCCTCTCAGACTCCCATATCAGCAAGATCAGAGAGGCAATGCAGTTATTCCTGTCTCAGTAGGAAGAACCACCTCAGCAGTGCCAAGTCATTCTGGGTCACCTGTCATCCTTGGAGAAGCAGGCCCCTCGTGAGTAGCTTCACCTTCGATCTGTTCAGTGGAGAATGAAGGAGTTTTGGTCTCCGTAAGGGAGTCCCAATTCTTCCAGATGCCTTTCTCAGTGGAAGCAAGGAAGGACTTATCCTGGTGGTTCCAATCCCAAGATGCTTCTGTTTGTCGATACATCGACTGAGGGATAACACACCTGGAAGAGTTGCTGGTTTCAGGTGTGTGGAACCAGGACTTTAGATAGATCCACATCTGGATCTCAAGGTGGCATTTTTGGCTCTACAAGAGGTTCAGGATCTGGTGATGGGGGCCACTCCATGGTGTTTATATCAACAATACAGTAATACCTCAATCTTATGCTATTTGAGTTGTGCGAATTCACAATAGCGGAAACTTTACCAACCATTTACTTTTTTTTCAAGGGTATTGTATTAAGCTAATTTTTAAATGAAATTACAGTAACTTTAATTTTATTCAAAAGTTAGCTTAATACTTATGGAGCATGATTAGGGTCATATTTAGTGTTTAAACTCTATAAATAAGCATTTATGAGCATTTTTAGAGACCGTGCTGAACTTATGGGAAAATCCTCTTGCTCGAGGTGGTCTACAGCCTAACCTCATTTAAGTTCGGGGTATTACTGTGCAACTGTACAGTATTGGCATAGGTCAACAAGCAGAGGAATTGGTTTCCCTTTAGCTCCACATGTTGGTGATGCAGGTTCATGAGTGGGCAGTAGCACGAACAGTAGAGCTGTCAGCCAGGTAAATCCCAGGGAACCAGAACATAGTGGCAGACAAGCTCAGTCGCCAGGGTCAGGAGATAGGGACAGAATGGTCCCTACAACCAATACATTACAGAAAGATTGTTCAATATTTTAGGGCTAACTAGCTTTAGACCCCTTTGCAACCTTGCACAACAGAAAGCTCCTGGCATTATGTTCTGTTGTGGCAGACCCATAGACAGCAATAGAAGACACTTTTCAACACCCATGTCTGGTTCATTGGGTTATCAGCAGTCATGACCACCCCAAAACTCAGATGACTCTGGTTGCTCCCAAGTGACCACTTGCCAAGTGGTATCTGGACCTGATAGCTCTACTTTCTTAGGTACTAAGAGAGATTCCCCCTTGGCACAACCTGCTGTGCCACCTGCTCATAGACAGGTATCACACCTGAACACTATCTAGTGTTTTGCGAGCGAGAGGTATTTTCTCGTCACACAGTGACCGAGACGTCTGAATACCTTTGTAAATCTTCAGCGGCTATGTACCAGAGGAATTGGGTCGTCTTCTGTGATTGGTGTCGTTGATGGGGTATCTCTCTGGTTGGATCTCCTCTTTAGCATGTTGCAGACTTTCTTGTCTTTCTTCGCCGAGAGAAGTTTCTCTCCGTGTCAGCGTTCAGGGGCTACAGAGCTGCCCTTGGACTAATCCTTTGCTTGAAGGGTGTCAACCTCTTTTCCTTGTGGAGATCTCCAGGAATTCAGTCCCCCTGAGTGGGATGTGATTCTTGTCTTACAGAGCTTGACTTGTGCACCCTAGCCCTTACGAGAGTTGTCAGACAAGAGGGTTCTGACCTTCAAGACTGTGTTCTTGCTTACCCTGGCATTGGCAAAGAGAGTTGGTGAACTTCATGGACTTTCCTTCAATGTTAAACACTTGAAGGGATGAGGATCTGTTATGCTCTAGTTTACCCCAGAATTCGTAATGAAGACTCAAAATCCGTCGGTTCCTGACACCAGATTCAAGTTCTACCAGCAAAGTCCTAGAGGACTTTGCTGGTAGTGATCAAGACAATATACTACTGTGTCCAGTTCAAGTGTTGTGGTGCTTTCTAAAGAGGTTTTGTCATCTCCATCCTGAGTGTTGACGACTCTACGTTAGCGCTGGCTCGACCAAGGAGGAGGTGTCCAAGAACATGATTATTTTCTGGCTTAGTGAGAAAATCAAGAGAGCGTACTCTACTTCTGATGAGATAGTTAGGGGTACTTTCTGAGTAAGAGCTTACAAGGTTAGGGGCATTAGTCTGTCCCTTGCATTCTGGAAGAACCTGTCACTTCCACAATTACTAAGGGTGGGAGTGTGTTCATGAAAAACTACATTCACATCCTTCTACCTTCGGGACGTTGCCCATGGGTCCTTGGACACTTTTTTCTTGGGTCCTCTGGCTTCCCTAGAGAAACAGATAGCATCTGGCCTAAGTTGTTCAGTCACAAATAGAGAGTGTGAGTGAGTGACTGGCCTCCTTCTCTTCCCTTTATTTTTTTTATACCCTTCCTCGCCTGTAGGGCAGAGGGAAGGTTGGCATGCGATGAAGGTGAGCTATATAATTGAGTACTGTACCTTGTCGATAATCTAGAAGTCTGTAGGTTAATAGATGCATGTACATCCCCTCTCTCTAGCAAAGGGAGAGAGGAGCTGACAATTGAATAAAACTCATTGGTTTTATTATTCTTTTATTGTCTATGACACGAGAGGTTCATGCAAACCTTTTTTGAATCAATGATGCTATACATGCCCATTAATTCGCAAGGCCCAGAAGACTGGCAGTTGAACATCACATAAGCTCAACAGGTCAGAGGCACAGGACTCCTTCCTCTGCTCTACATGACCAGGAAGGAGGCCCAGGTGAATTGAGGTACCAGTCAGTTCAGAGATTTACTGAGAATCCTTCCATCAAGAAGTAAGTTTCCATACATGAAGACTGAAGGTTTGTATTTATAGGAACAAACTACAAATATTTTAAGTAATTTGTATTTTTCTGAACATACAAACCTGAAGGTCTTTACATAAATATCCCACCTCAAGCCAGCCCTCATTCTGCTACGTGAGCCAGAAGGTTAAAGTGAGGCATAAGGATAGGGGTGGGCGGGACTCCCACCCTACCGTTGATAGTCAAACACATTATTTAAAGTTGAAAAGCTGTTTTCCCAGCTTGCGTTGCAATTATATCCATATGTCAAGACCTTCAGGTTTGTATATTAGGAAAAACACAAATTGCTTTAAAAAATTGTAATCATTCCACCTTTGCAGCATTGAAAACCAAAAGGCTTTTTAGTGTATTCATTTTTATTTATGTATGTATACATTCATGTAGATTTTGGTAGGGCTGGAGTTAAATGTGAATATATTGCTAAGTCGCAACCCATGCATATGCAGATACTCTAATTAATGAAATGCTGTAATATGAAATTTTCATATGTATCCAAACCAAAACCTTGTATCATATCTACTATCACAGCCACCCCTCTTTGATCATCAGGCCAAAACAAGAAGTGCTGAGTGATGGCACATGAGTGAGGGGAATTCCCTTGCTCACTCTTCTTAACCAGCAGTTAACCTATTTCCAACATGCACTTAAAGATACACAATAAAAAGCTCTGGTACGTATAGCTCTGAAAAAAATGTCATATTTGAAGAAATGTAGCAGCACATACCTTCCAAGACTGTCATCTGTGTTGCTGGTCATAATAGCTACTCTTGTATTGTATCCATAATAAGAATCAGTGAAACTGATTTGAAAACTTTTATCTCTCTTCAAATTACTACTCAATTGACCCTTACTATTTTTTCTTATAATTATCTACTGCAGCAGTGAATAATATGGTGTTATGTATAGCTGGGTCACATATAATTGAGCATTTGCTGTGTACTGTACCCTTCCTGCTGTTACCCCGCTAAACTCTTATGCTGGTCTCTAGCATTTTCTATTCTTAGCTTTTGATTTGTTAATAAGATATGTTCATAAGTAATTTGTATTATAATGTCAAGTGAAGAAGGTTTACAGATGTGAGGTGGTGGGCGTCAATATTAACTGTTAATCTATTGTTGTATTGTTGCCTCAGGAATGTTTTGATGCTGTGTCTGAACAATGTTTGGTAGGATTGTATTCATGTTTGGATAGAACTATCAAACTCACTCTTTGTTAATTGGCCCAAGACCTTTATGGGAACCTGAATTGAATTAGATCGATTATTTTGCTGCTTCAGTTCTGGCATTATGTTTCCTAACTCTGTGTTGCATTGTTTGATTTCAGATTCTCCCTCAGAAGAACCTTCCTTCCTTCGTCAGTTTTGATTAGCATCAGGATTTTGGGAAATGTATGTTGTTTAATGGTACTATATTGAACATTACCAATAGGAAGTGTATGAGACAACAGTGAATTATTGTATGCATATTTAACAAATTTAAACAACAAGTAAAATTTGTTTGAATATTAGATTCATACATCAGCAGTGAAATCTGGTTGTGGTCCTTCAAAATATTGCATTTAATTTTTAACAGATTTATTCAGTAATTATTTGTAAACAATTTTGTGTTAAGAGTTGTGAACCGAACACATTATCATTACAGAACAGAACAGGACAGGACATAAGGCTAAAATGAATCCAGACCATCCTTTAGAATTTCCTTTGAAAAGTGAAACTGAAGGTGCTTCCATAAATCAAGAAAACATCAACATGGCTGCCTTTAGTGGAACCAGTGATGGAGACATCAAAATAGAACCAGAGGAATTCTATGAGTCTAATGAAGATGATGAATATTCATATGAAATGAATTCAATAGTGAATGAAAAACATCCACAAACTTGCAAAAACGAAGTAAAACAAGAAAGAAGGATCTGTGACAGTGGAGAGAAGCCTTTCATATCCACTGACTGTGAGAAAACATTTTACAAGAAAATTAATCTTACAAATGATATCACAAATCCTACCAGAGAGAAATTCATATGCAATGACTGTGGGAAAGCAGTTTCCTTGAAACATAATCTTATAGTTCATATGAGAATCCATACTGGAGAGAAGCCATTCATATGCAAGGAATGTGATAAAGCATTTTCCCAAATATCAGTTCTTAAAACTCATATGAAAATCCATACTGGAGAGAAGCCATTCATGTGCAAGGAATGTGATAAAGCATTTTCCGGGAAATCAAGTCTTACAGATCATATGAGATTGCATACTGGAGAGAAGCCATTCATGTGCAAGGAATGTGATAAAGCATTTTCCCAGAAATCAAATCTTACAAGTCATATGAGATTGCATACTGGAGAGAAGCCATATATGTGCAGGGAATGTGAGAAAGCATTTTCCCGCAAACCACATCTTACACGTCATATGAAGTTGCATACTAGAGAGAAGCCATTCATGTGCAACGAATGTGGGAAAGCATTTCCCAGGAAAGATAATCTTACAAGTCATATGAGATTGCATACTGGAGAGAAGCCATTTATGTGTAAGGAATGTGGGAAAGCATTTCCGAGGAAAGATGATCTTACAAGTCATATGATCACCCATACTGGAGAGAAGCCATTCCTGTGCAACGAATGTGGGAAAAGATTTTCCCGGAAATCAAGTCTTACAAATCATATGAGGTTGCATACTGGAGAGGAAAAAGAAACAACATGATAAAATAAACCAGTTAAGGGCAGAGATCTCTCAAATGACCAACTATACGACAGATCAAATTCACTCACAAAATCTGCTCAAGAAAATAAGGAAGATGAAGAAAAAATACAGAATAGGGGATGAACAAATTAGTGGAAAACTGGCAGAACACCAAGCCAATATAAAGGCCCTAGCTTCACAAATAGGAAACAAACCACAGAAGATAAAAGTAAAATAGATAAATAGGCAGTTTGGTGAAAAAACAAAGATTGTGTATAGGAACATGATGAAAGAAACAGTGGAGGTACAAACACCACCAAGCAAGGAAGACCTAGAGAGATTTTGGAAGCCACTGTTTGAAGACCCTAGACAAAACCAAGAGAATTCACGGATTGACACTATTAGGCAGAAGAAGAATAAAGTAATTTCAAGACACCAGGAATAGACAAGATCCCAAATTTCAGGCTAAAAAAGATCAGAGCACTACAACACACTTATGCAAAGCCTTCTCAAGAATAGTAAGAGAAGAAGAATCACCAGAGTGGCTCACAACAGGAAGCACCAACCTTCTCCCTAAGAGCTCAGAGACTGAGCTCCCTAACAAACATAGGCCCATCTGTTGCCTTCCAACAACCTACAAATGGCTCACAGGAGTCATAGCAGACGTGATCTGTGAACATCTAGATTAAGGCAATTATATGGAAAAAGAACGAAAGAGATGCACAAGAAACAAACTAGGCACTAAAGATCAACTGCTAATAAACAAAATAATATTAGAAGATTGTAAGAAAAGACAAAGGAATCTTAATATGGCTTGGGTAGATTACTAGAGGGCATTTGACACTGTGCCGTGCACCTGGATATTCAAATGTATGGAATTAGACAACATCAATGAGGAAATAAGATCTTTCTTGGCAGCACAGATGAGTAAGTGGAAGACCACTCTCTGTCTAAAACACTCTGAGGGCCAGATAGTAATTCCAGACATAAAGATCCAAAGAGGAATATTCCAGGGTAACAGCCTTTCACCACTTCTATTCTGCTTGACCATAGATCTGCTTCGTAAAATCTTGAACAACATTAACACTGGCTATGATCTAAGTAAAAGCAGAAGCAGAAAAGAGAATAAAAGAGTGAACCACCTGCTCTTCATGGATGACCTGAAGTTGTTTGCATACTCAGAATAAAAATTGGAAGAACAAGTTAGGACAGTCCACCAATTTTCAAATGACACCTGCATGGAATTTGGGTTGGACAAGAGTGCCACGCGTACAATAAAAAGAGGGAAGAGAGTAACATCAGAAGGTATAAAGGTAGAGGAAGGCATATCTGTTGAAGACTAGGCAGAGGAGTACTTGGGAATAGAAGAAAACACTGGTATAGAACACAAGAAAGTGAGAGAAAAGGTAAAGAAAGAATACATCAGCCACTTAAAGAATTAACACCAAAGAACATGATCACTGTCATAAACCAGCTGGCAATACCATTGGTGACATGTGGTTTTGGCATTATAGACTGGCTACAAGGTGAGTTAGACAGGATGGATATTAAAAGATTCTCACCTTACATTAAGTCACATACAGACACCAGTGTATGGACATAATATACCTCCCTCACAGAGAAGGTGGATTAGGCCTGGCTGAGATCAACCAGCCCTACAGAGCAGCAATAATAAGTCAAGGGTAGTACTTAGAAAGCTCTGAGGATGAAAACATCAAAAAGGTTGCCCAACACCATAATGGAGCCCTGAGCCAACTAACATCAACAAAATAGGCTAAGAACTTCGCAGGAGACCTGCTAGAAGACACAGAGGGCACTGAACAGACTCCAGCAAAAACGATAGCCAGGAAGACCAAGCAGAAATACAGTCAGTCACAGAGAGGAGAAACTTAGAATGGAAAGGTGGAAAGACCATGGAAGGGCAGGAAGATTTCAAGACGAACTGGAAAAAGTTACATAGACAAAGAAGAGTCACTCAGATGGATAAGAAATGGAGATCTAGGTTATGATGGAGAATGACTGATAATAGGAGCACAAGATCAAGGCCTCCTGACAAACAGCTTCAAGAAAATGGCGGGTATATCAGCAAATGACCAGTGTAGGTTTTGTCATGCAGTGGGTGAAAGTGCGAATCATCTGATATCAGCCTGTCAAACCCTGCTTGCAGATGGTCACTACACAGCCACAACAAGATCTGTAAATATATACATTGGAAAATATGTAAAGAATACAGAACTGAAGTGAAAGAAAAAGTGTGGGAGCATGAACCACATTCAATCACCTCCAACAGGAAGATATATAGAAGGAGGTGCTATAAGACCTGCTATTGTCATCTGGAACAATGAGGAATAAACAGCAAAGATTATAAATGTGACAGTACCCAGTGACTTTGGCCTCAATAGAGCTTAAAGGTTTAAAATGCCAAGACCTGAAGAATGACCTGAAAAGCACATGGGAACTGAAGGAAATAGAAAAAACAATACCTTTGGGGGTAGGAGCAACAGGACTTATAAACAAAAACCGGAGAAAATATCTTCAAGTTATACGAAATTCCCCAGTATAAATGAGGTGAAGATTGCTGCCCTCAAAGCAGTGGTAAACACCTTGAAACGAGCCCTTGGATATAAGGCTAGTGGAATTTTGAGGTGCAACCATAGACCCCAGGCTGGGGCCCATTAAACCCCTGATATAAATTGAAAATTAAGAATAACATAAGCGAAAGAGAAACCATATAGTTGCTCTTTATGTCAAAGAAATTTTTCTCAAACAAGTCCTCTCAAAAGACAAGATAATTCACACTAGACAGAAGCTGTTTACTTGATCTCTGTCCAAGTAGTTTTTATTACATGATTTAATTTAACTTGACTCCTGCGTCAGTTTTGAATGAAGGTGTCTCAAAAGGTATGTGAAAACTCATGCTAGAAAGAAGTCATATCCTGTATCTGCAGTTGGTTTCCAAGAGCTCTTTCTCATTAGGTTTTTTCATTAGGTTCATCTTAGAATGAATATGTTAACTCAGAAGAAAGACGTCATTCTTCCACACGATGTTGAAACAGTTTTTCTTTTGTAGATTCATAACATATGTGACCACTCATGGAGGATAGATATTGTTCTTTGACACTGCATGTTGTACTTTTGTCTTGTATTCTGCAAATCACAGTCATTGGTTCTGAATGCCACTCATCAGTGAGGATGTTCAGTTGCTCTGACAGATTTGTTAATATTTTGCACCCCAAAGTAAGTTGCACTTGATGTGGAGATAATTATTGTGAACTTGTCTGCAAAATCTATAGAAAAAAAGGCAACAGCAACCTAAGGGACGATAAAAAGAAAAACCATATTTATATTTTTATGATCCAATTCATGACCATCATCATTGCTGTTACTCAAAGAAGAGAAGAAGAATCTGGAAGAGGGTCTGAGTGAAAATGCAGATGATGGCTCTTCATTTGCAGAGTCTTTATTAGAAGTCAAGTCAGAGCCAAAGTATTTTGGCCAGAGTGAATTTGATGCAAAATGGTCATGTAACCTCTATGCAAAGGTAAAATAAATGACTTTTTTTTTCATACAATTGTTTTAAATGAACACTGTACAGTGCTAGGTTAAGAAACTTTCATTTGCCTTCTCCACTCTTCTTGTTCTTGTGTATTTTTTGTATGATTTCCAAATAAAGAATTAGTATTGTCTTTGGCTGACACGAAGTTTTCTTCCTTTTATTATTCAGCATTGTGCATATATGCACTTGTATATGTAGTTGTAAGCTTGAATATTTCCATGAAATGTTATTCTTAGTGGAAATAGAAAGGATTGATATCTTAATTAAACTTCAATGAAATTTTGGTGCATTTTTATATGATTTTTTTTTTATATGTTCTTGGTTTTAATCTTCTACAAAGTATGTGCTACAGCATTTGTATAAATCATAATGCCTTGTATTAGCTCACTAAATACTACAGTGGAATGTTTAGTATTTTGTTTTAGGTTAACCTGTCTGAAGTGTTGAGACTAGACTAGTTATGTAAATGACTAAAGTAATGTGTTATTTTGTAATAGATTAAACCTCTTTTTTTACTTCATTTCATTGTATAAACTTTTGAAAATATTGATAAATAATAAAAAAATTTTATACATAAAATTTTTCATTTGACCCCATTAAAACTTGAATAATAATAATATTCTACACTGTCAAAAGTGAATGAATGCACCCTCATGTGGTCTGAATGCACTGAGTATCTGGTCCCAGTGCACCTCTTCCCAATTGAAGGGCGTCTTTCCTTGTGGTCCCAATGCACCAACTTCATTCACATAACAGCTGCCCTTTGGTGAACTGTATAGTTGTCTATACTATTCACTTTGCAGGATTATTTTCTTTGGTAAAGAGAATCAGTTGAAAAAGTCTGGATAAAAACAGAATATTACAAAAGCAACAAACACATCCTTGGTATGAGGGAGAAGTTAACGATTCTGTAGCTGGTGGTTAACCTCTAAAAGAAATGACTGTGCTAACTACTCCTTTGGACCTGTGGTGGCTGCTCAACAAATTGTGTAGCTAACCTGGCTGTTTTATCGGGACAAGGTTGCATCTCTTCTTAGATGTGCAGTTGTGGAGATGGGAGAATGAATGATGGAGTGACTGGGTTCTCTGTCTTTCCGCCCCTTCAGCCTTCTCCTCCTTCGGGTGAAGAGTGGATCCGGCCATCATGTGTTGGAACTGTCGACCCATGCAAGGAAGTTTTGCAATGGAGCAAACATTCCATTTATCTATATAGAGTATAGAAGCAACTGCCCCTTTCTCTAGCAAGGGGATGTCCCTGACAATAAGACAAACCCACTGCTTATTTGCCTTAGTGTCTCTTAAATTTCAGATTCATCCCAACTTGATTTTGTGTGGGGTTACATTTCTTTCTTCATTCGGAAAAGCCGAGACGTCTGGCGGCTGATCACGCAGTCTCTGTATTACTCCAATCAATTCATCAGAGGAAGACTTGTTCTTTTACCTGAAGATCTCTCGAAAACTGAGTTCATCCTGATGCTTGGTTTCTGCATAATGAAGTGTGGGGAAAATATCTAAACTATTATCTTGACACTTGAGTTGAGGGGGAAGTTATCAATTGCTAGTCCAAGTACCTACTATTATCCCAAATAACTGAGGGTATGGTTGAAGGCATATTGACAGCAGACTCAGTATGCAGTAATAAGCCACAAATAATTCTAGACCCTTGGAGACTTGATCCGAATGTCTAGATGAAACCAAGTTGTATCTCGTCAGAGATTTTACGTTCTTGCTGTTATTACACTTATAACATTTAAAGCTACTTATTATCCCTTGCCATACAGGTAACAAAGGCAACCCTTGTCACTGTTTCAGAACTTCAGTAATGAATGAACATTGTAGGTGGTAAATATAATCACTAGTGGATATTGACATGCTAATTTACGGAATAACTAAATGTTGAGACTTTAGTTTCACTGTCCTAACCTTCATTTAACCACTAGTGTCACCGGTCTAGTTGGTCTTCGTGAACAAAGCTGTGTGGAAGGTCAAGCGTTGGAATCAGGTACCTATTACAAAGCCATATTATGGCCCTCTTGTTAAGTTGGTGGAATGGAGGGCCTAACCAAAGTAGGCAATTATTGTAGAGAATTTTTTTTTGATGGGTTTCAACATAATTTGCACAATTCAAGATTAAAGTCCTTTTAAGATGACTACATAATAACTAATGTATGCATGGAGGTTCTGCTGCAACAAAACTGTTACTTACTACCTGTCATTAAACTTGCATCATGGACAAAATTGTACTGTTTCTCCTGTCGCCTGTTGGTTCCTGGACTTCCTGTGGTCTTTCCTCAGGCTCTGGCATACTTGACCTTCAACTAGTATCGTTGATATTAACAGGAACATAAGAATTAAGATGTTTGGCCTGTGACAGGACAGTTGAATGTGTCTAAATTTATGTATAAAGCTAAAATTGTCGTAGCACCTGAAACTCATTTGTGTATTGGGTCAGGAATACCTTTCTCTCTCTCTCTCTCTCTCTCTCTCTCTCTCTCTCTCTCTCTCTCTCTCTCTCGTTTTGATGATAGTTTCTGTATTTCAAAGTTGAAAACCCTTACTACATAAAAGAACTTGTGCTTCTAGAATCTACATAAATTATTAAGGAACAATTCTACAGTAATTAAAAGCTGAAAATGGCCCGTTTTAAGGTTAGCCGAATAAAGCGAAATGGGCGCAAACCTACTATTTCAATTAATTGACATATTTGATGGCAGATTTTCTCCTTATTTCGAGTTAACAGTAAGTTAAATGAAGGAATTGATGCTTCCACAATCGGCATAGATTAATGAAGACGAATGAGGAACGATTCTGTATGAATTGAAAGCTAAAGAAAAGAAGCCAGACAGAAGAAAGGTTAGATAAAGAAGCGAAATGAGCAACAACTCCCTCTATATTTCCACTGGTGTCTTTGAAGGCGGGTTTTCCTAATTCATTTGATGCCTCCCAGTTCGCTCTGGTCTTCTTCCAACTGCACTCTCTCTCTCTCTCCTCACCCTTCATTCCTCCCACTTGATTGGTCTCCACTTCCACTTCACCATCAATCAGGTTTCGAAGAATTACTGTAGTTTTCATTCCATCGGGAATTCATCTGCTGTCTCAGTTACCAGAACAGTGTGATCAAGAAGCCTAGAAAACCATTTTTTATAGCAAATACATTTCTATTCATTTTGAAGTTAGTATTTATATATATCTTTTATATGGAAATCCTTTAGAAACTAACAACATACAGTATTTTATAGACTTAAAAACCTAAAAACAATAGTATTTTTTTTTTTTTTTAATTCCCAGAGGACGACACATAGCAGGCAGATGTTTTTGAGATAAACGAGTATAAAGTATAAATAGGACAGTGAGATGAATTTTTATATATTTAATTTGTATTAGATTAAAAGATTTAAGCTTTAATTTCTTACGTATCAAAAGGGTTTGAGTTATGTGATTTGTAATAACTGCCATTACCTATTTTCATAAATATTCTATTAAGGATTTCCGTAATTCCACTAATCACCTGATAGGTAATGAGTCTTCATGATTTCCATAATCTGTCTTGTATATCAAACAGAGAAATATTTTACGAACGAGACCTACTTTAAATCGTAGATGATATTCTGTATAGTTACAAGATGCTGCTAGTTGGTTTAAACATTATTATTTGAGGTCAATATTGTTAATAAATGGTATAATAGTCCTGATCCTTTGATATGCTTAAAGCTGTGGTTTCATATATATGTCGAGTACCACTTTGTCTTCATTTTGAAGAATTCGGTGCTATTTTAGTCAAGTTTCCCATTCAATGACGTCTTGGGAAAATTGTAGGTAGTACAAGAAGAAGGCTCGACAAAGTCTCCAGGAATATTTTAATGTTTTAATGTTATATTTTTACGAACACTGAATTCTATATGAATTAATTAAAGGTAGTAGATCGTATATTGATTGACTTCTTAGATATGATTTAGTGTTTTTCTTTCTTTGAACTTTCTGTCAAGTTTGCAAGACTTTGTTTGACCGAACTCTGGATTTAGGGAAAACACCTTTGAGATTTCCTGCTTTCATTGCAAAATCTCCTGTGACCTCTCCCTACCTTACCTCTCATTA
>NC_087222.1:12310803-12325803 GCF_015104395.2 Macrobrachium nipponense
TTACCTCTCATTACCTCATCTCCTGTGACCTCACTGTGCCTTTCCTCACCTTACCTCACTCCCGTGACCTCACCCTGCTTCACCTCCCATTACCTCACCTTCCATTATCTCACCTTACCTCACTTTACCTGATCTCATCTTACCTCATCTCCCATTACCTCTCCTCACCTTACATTGCCTCCCATTATCTCACCATACCTCTCCTCACTTTTCCTCACCTCACCTCTCATTACCTCTCCTCACCTTACATTGCCTCCCATTATCTCACCCTACCTCTCCTCACCTTACCTCACCTCATAACATCAACGCTGGCACTCTCAGTCCAAAGAAAACTCCAAGAATAAAGACATAGGATCAGCATCCTATGAATAAGTTAAAGTTAAGTATATCTTAGTTTTACCAGACCACTGAGCTGATTAACAGCTCTCCTAGGGCTGGCCAGAAGGATTAGATATTTTTCTCGTGGCTAGGAACCAATTGGTCACCTAGCAACGGGACCTACAGCTTATTGTGGAATCCGAACCACATTATATTGAGAAATGAATTTCTATCACCAGAAATAAATTCCTCCGATTCCACGTTTGCAGAGCCGGGAATTGAACTTCGGACCACTGGATTGGCAGCCGAGCTCGAAAACCACTCGTCCAGCGAGAAACTAGCATCCTACGAGCACATAGGAAACTTCTTAATGCACACTGACCACATCCTTCTAAAAGCCAGTCAGAGAGTCCTAGTCTGAATGACTTCCACAATATTATTCAGTCACCAAGATCAACCCAACCAATTATTTCATCTCTGATCAATAAAACACCAAAATAAATTCTCGTCCAAGAATTCAACTCTTTGCCTGTTGTTCTACAGAACCTTTATGACTGAGATTGCAATGAAACTTCTCTACCTTACGACTTACGAGTAAACTGCAGAAGTAAGTACCTACTACATATCTCGAGGAGCCAGTTTTCATAACTGGTATCATTCTCCAGTTTTGGTTGCCACTTTTTGCATTTCTCACAATCAACTCTCTTGGTCACACCTACTCAAGCTGTAGACATTCAAATAGATGGGCAAATTTATATACACAATGATGATGGCATTATTGGTAATGACATCACATATTACTACAGTCTTCTTAAAAATAATAATAAAACTCCTACTAACTAAAGTGCAAATATTAAAATTTTATTATTTAATGATTGGCCATTAGTATTACTGTTATCATAATTTATATTTATATCTGGATTGTATTTTGCATAGTTACCAGGTTATGGTGGACACAACTGGAGTCACAACTTTACATCAACCAAGAAAGATTCTGTTCTTTGTTATAAACAGAGTCCAGGGATTGAATCCGAAATATTCTAACCTCAAAAACAGCCAGCTGTTTTCTGGGCTCTATGAGAGCACCAACATCATTTTAGCTTTTATAAAGCAGCCTCAACAGTGGGGACTGTTTCAGATGATACATAGCTTGAGGTTACTGATTCAGACATTAAACAGACCCAAAACCTTTACATTATAGTTAAAGGAAAATAATGAATTAGTACACTTTAAATAAATTATGTATGCCTTTTTACATAATACTGGAGAGAATAATAATTTCAGAACAGTATATTTCAATCATATCACCCAAAAATGCTGACATGCCAAGTAATTTACACAAAAACATTTTCACTTTCATGTTGCATACTCTATTTACATAGGTATACTTACCTGATTCCATTTTAAAAATCTACACGAAACAATTACCAATTCATTTTATTGAGCATTTGATATAAATAAGATAAATGACCTTACCTAGTTTATTTCATTAGTAAACTTTAATATAAATAAAAAAACTGCAGAACATTTACATTAAACATCTCTTAAAATGTTATTCATTACATTAAGCAACCTATGAAATGCATGAAAATATAATAAACAATGAAAAATACTACTAGTTGTTACTCCAAATACATAAAATTCACTGAAAAAAAAAAACATTCTCCACAGTCGAGACACTACTTTGAAGTATTTGGAAAAAACCAATTATGCCTTGAATTGGCTACTCATTCAGAATTTATAAGAGATCACTTCAAAATAAAATTTACCAATTCCATAAGAAATAAACTGTCTTAGTGGGGAGCAAAAACTGGGTCAAGGTGAAGTCAGAGAAGTTGGACAACTAAGCAGGAAGAAGAAAAGGGAATTTATTAAAGTACATACAGAAAGCATTGCACACTAGGTCTTGGAAGGGATCATGACAGGAGACCTTAGAACCCATGAGAGGCCAAACCTTGGGGAGCTAAGAAGAGTTTAAACTCGGTTGAAACTAGTGAATGACAACATGCAAAAGGCAGCAGCATCAGAAGTGTGACATTGGGAAAGGGATTTAAAGAGAAACACGGAGGTTGAATCGGGACACACAAAGGACAATGGAAGAGGAGTCTGCCTTCGAGTTCTGGCGGACGACAGATAGGGGAGATGACAGGCATTTCTTGAAGGAGAAGAGAGGCTAAAAAGCAGGTGAAATGTGTTATGAAGAGGAGTTAGAAGGAATGGAATCAGAACCTCAAAAGCAGATGTCAGAGTGGGTATATTCAGGATAAAAAGTGGCCGAGAAATGTTGGAAATTACACATATAAAGGATGAAAATGGAAAAATAAATGATGATACAACACCAGTGATACTAGAATGACTGAAGGACTATTTCGAAAATATTCTGAATGAAGAGAATGAAAACAAAGTAGAGGATGCTGGCAGGACAGATGAAGCAATAGTGAAGAGGTGAAATGGGTCTTTGGAGTATAAAAAGTGTAAAAGCCACCACTGTTATGAATAACAAGCAATATTCTGGCTGACATGAATATATGCAAACCTGACATTGGAAGGTACAGGACCTGAAGTGTGAGAACAGAGCTTCATAACTTTAATACCCTTATTGTTCCAAACCAAGCTGCAACCTTATTATGGAGAAGCAGACGGCTACAAGTCTAAGGGCTCCAACTGAGAAAGTAGCCCAATTCGACCAAAAGATAAATAGAGAAGTTTAAGAGCAATGAAATAAGACTCATGATAATTAGGAATTAAATAGTCATAAATAAGCTTTTAAGGCTTGTATATAGAAGTTACAAATATCATCTACAGAATTACTGCATAAAGTGGTCAGCGGCAACTTTTTGGAAACATAACTTTAATGCTTTTGATATTAGATTATTTAAAGCTAGATTCAGTCAAAATAATATAGATTAAATTTATCATATACCAAGAGTTCTAACCATTCAGCAAAAGAGGCTGTCTTGACGATGAGGCAACTATGTACAGGAAAACTGCCATGAAAAGTGGAGGAGGAGGAGACTATACCAAATACTCGGGAATCTTGAGAATCCACATGGCATAGTATTAAGTCACAAACATTTGGAAGGGTAGTACTGCAAAGGCAGAGGAAACTATATACAGTGTGAAAAGTAGACTCAGAGGAAGAAGTTGGAGATAAATATTCAAAAGATAAAAGAGGACTGAAAAGAAGCAAAGGTTAAAGTAATAGTTGATATTAGAAGATACCTTAGATAACAAAATATATATGGAATAAGATTCTTTCAATACTCCAAATGCATAATGAGACCAAAATTTAAAAGGAAAAATACAGAAAACCATTTCAGGCTGAAAATAAAACTAAATGTAAGAAATCAGTCGGCACAACCAGTCCTTTACTTAGGTAATATAATGTGGTTGGCTCTTAATCTGAAAGTTATTGCACAATATAGTATTATGATCAACCTGAACCACAATAGCCATTCGAACATTTTCTCTTGTTTCAAAAAAGGCACTTTGTACACTCACATTTCCTCCTATACAACACCACATATAACTGTACTAATGATAATAATAATAATAATAAACTATTTCAGCATAAACCACTTACAATGATAATTAGGAATACAAATAAATAAAAATTATATATATAATATATATACACACACACACACACACTTATATATATATATATATATATATATATATATATATATATATATATATATATATATATATAATTAATGCATGGTAATACTGTAACTAAACACAAAATCAAGTCACCTTTAGAAAACCTCAATACAACATTGAGGGTATTTAAATCATTAAAACAATTGAATCAATCAAAAAATGCAACACAAAATCATTCTATATAAGTTTACAATTAAATATCTGCACAAGCATACAAGTGTACATAAATAACTGCAAGTATACTTACCCACATACATCATCATTGCAAAATATAAACATTCTTCTTTAGGGAAGATAACTATGATTGCTATATGTAGCTTCCTCACATCTGCTTTTCAAAGATTCTGCTGAAATCAGATGTGTCTCACAAAACATTTCGCCAAAGCAGGCAATGAGGATAAGACACGAATTATATATAATATTTTTCAAAGAAAAGGGATTAAGGAAACTATCTGCAACTGACACCTTCCTGCCTCATGATCAACAATTGTAAGCCTAAAAGTTGGTTTGGCACAGTCTGCACAACACAACTTGAAATAAGAATACTCAGAGAATATTTCTCTTGCCAATACAAATTAGGTCCATATTTCTGTCATGCAGGGTTTATACACCATGCAACCATTTAAAGGCATGGTACCATGGTCAAAATAAGTAAATTATAAATAAAATGTGAGTTTCATAAGCATTGCTTTACCACAGAAACTACACTTGTATGATGCACTCCGACAGAACCATATAATTAAGTGAATGCTATTGTGAAATAACTAGAACTTGACCTGCATCAAAGGGGATAAAGAAACAAAACTCCTTGGAGAAGAAATACTCTTAAATATGACCATCGAACTTGATAAAAAAAGAAAAAAAAAGATAACGACACCAACATTGTGCAAATGATCTCACCGCCTAAAATTCTGGAATATCTCTGCTTACCCTAAAAGAGTCGCTGAGATTCCAAAAGTTCTCCTGTTAAGCTGAAGACTCTACTCACGCTGAAGTTATCATTTAGACCTCAGCCTCTTATGATTAAAAAATGTAAAGTTGGGTATCATTCTGAAAAATAAACAAAACATTGGCTTTGTTCAACACCCTCTTTTTAGAAGACTGTAATCAGAATCTCAGCACTCCTGAGGGACAAAACTGGAATGGAATAGTATAAAGTTTAGGCCACAGGCGAAGAGCTTGGATCTATGATGGGGTCATTCAGGGATGAGAAGGAAATTGAGAGTAAAAAGGTTTTGAAGATGTAACAGTAGGGAAGCCTCACAGTTACACTGTGAAACAATAATTCTTAGGAAGGGTGGAAAGCAAGTTCCAAGAAAGATAATAAGAACGGAGGTACAATAAAAGGAATCAAAGGGATGCTGCAAAGAACCTTAAGTAATGCCTACAGTGCAACATGTGAGGTGCACTGACAGTACTAACCCCCTACAGGGCTCAGAGACAAAAAAGAAATGTCTGGAATAGAACAATGAATGAGGAGGAATGATGAAATTAGATATAGTCTTCAGATGATAAAAACTGGAAAAGCTCCTCCATGACTATTAGGAATAGTAAAGCGTCATTTCTAAAACCACTTTCAGAATGGTGTTGGAAGCTAATCATCGAATATATGATAAAAAAAATATTCAGGACAAGATCAGACAACAGTGGGAGAAGAATAATATATACCACAACAATAAAAGAAGTATGAAAATGGTATGAAGGAATAAAATCATTAAGACATGTTGTGAAAGTACTGGAGACATTGCAATAAAAAAGGTCTGCAACAACTGTCAAAATCAACAGTTGTCATTTGCAGTTTCATGCCAGGGAAACCCATAACAGAGGCAGCAGTCTCTGTACTAAACAAGCTACAGGAGAAGTCCTATGCAAAAAAGGAGGCTATCTCATCTACAAGGGAATTAAAATGGCATTTGACACAGTATCAAAACAAGAAAGTAAGCACAAAATCTTACAGGAAAAGAAGGTAATATTCCAAATAAATGCAAAAAGGGAGACTCCAGAGATAAGGAACAGAAGAATAGATAAGAGAATCGAAAACCAAAGTGAATCCAAGCTGCTGGTGACAGGAGGAAAGGAAGCAAAGCCAAGGAACAGGAATATGTCTATGCAGATGCAACAGAAGAGGAAAAGATATAAAACAACACTACGAATAGAATGGAACAGATGGTGATGCATGAATTGCAAAGGAATATACAATACTATGAGAGAGATGATGGAGATGGTATATTATTATTATTTTGTTGAACCAGACTACTCTTATAGGGCTGGCCTGAGTAGGAGCAAACTGTTGTAACTGAACAGAAGGCCTTGGAGGAGGTAGAACATTTCCATTTCCTTGGCAACATCCTGGATGAAGTCGAGTAAGAAAAAGTGACTAATGAAAGGTAACTGTTACTCCCTTAGGAAACAGGAAAGCCTGCGATGCATGTAAAGGGCAGCATATACTATTCAACATGACAGGCAAAGAAAGACACTCGCAAAGAATACAGAGCAGATTTGGGAGAGACATAACTAAAAAATGCTCAGGTTCACTGACTGGAGTAAGCTAGGAAGATCAGATCATATAAGAACTGAAAATAGGCAGAGATGACCAAAGATGTTTGTGTTTCAAACAGGAAAGAAGTTAGTCAGAAAAGTTGCAGATATGAAAGGAAAGAAAACAATATAAAAAAACTATGATACCGGGGCATAGATGACTGCAAAAATTCACGGTGAAAGTGCACAAGACACTGCAAAATAATTTCACAACTACTGCAAACAAAAAACACCAACAAGAATACTGATAATGATGATGATCATGAGTGAAAGGTCAGCACACTGAGGCAAATGTTTGGGAATGTAGCTATGTCAAGTGCAGCAGAACAACTACATAAGGCTTAAAGTCCTGCCTTCAAGAAATACTACTTACATTTCATCATCTCCAGCACCCACTTTCTACTTCCGTCAACAATAAACCAAGAAACACAAACCTAAAACAAATTTCATCTTAGCTTGTAGTTAAAAAGAAAAGTTAAAGAAGACAGAATTAATACAATTTTTTGCTCCACCATGAAACTTTTACCTCATCAAATAGTCAACTTATTCCTTACCATAACGAAATCATTAAGGTCCAACAAGAGAGTCAGGTATTTAAACAAGATGGCAGTACTGTACATCTAGCTGCTCTCAGGAACTAAAGTATAAATAGATAAAGTACTATATGAAATCAAAACAAATATTTTGATATAAAACCCTATAGCAGACTAACCAGAACACACAGGTAGAGTGAGTTAACGGACTGATGTAAAATGGGCATAGAGTATAATTCATTCACAAAACAGAAGACGCAAGATGAATTCCACATTCTGGAAGTGAATGGGATGAAGCACAGAACCAGTTGGTTGCCACTAAAGTTCATGAATTCTACAGCCCCTCATCTTTCTCCCTTTCATGATTTGTTGTTAACATAAAACTAAAAATAAAATCACACAACAGAGTTTCACTCACGAGTAACTTTATTAGGTAATTGTACAAACTATTTACCAATACTGACCCAGTTGCTTTCTTCAATGAATGGACCAGAATGTCTCTCAATTTGTCCAGTCACATAAACGAACTGATCAAATCCTGTGCCATTCAGACTCCGCATTTTTCAATACATATTCAACCCACACTATTCCAAGGGCACAGCATCTCCAGATAATATCCTTTTTGTTTTGTATTTCGCAGCTGAAAATATGATTGAAATGTAAATGAAATAAAGAAGTAGCCTGAAGTAGGCCTAGTTAGGCATATATAGCCCTAAATTCTAAAACCCCATAAATTAAACTAGTTAAAAAGGACTAAGTGAGGGCCCTCATCAGTTCATGGACACATACACACATATTTAGAAAACTGCCGTTTACCCCATCACACCATGCAAATGGCGATTGACAAGAATAAATTTCAATTCAAATGCATATGAGTGGAGGCACCAGTGAAGATAGCGGTAGATAGCCGCCCTATCTTCGTCGGTACCGTGGTCTGTCCAGAGGGAAATTAAGTTCCTAAAACATATATGGATTTCATAGCCATATATAATAACCTGTTCCTAACGTCATCTTTTAAATCTGTTGGCAAGAGGGGATGGTCGAAACAGACAATGGTTTTGCGTCATAGGTTGAAATGTTTTGATGTTGATATCCTAATGTGACCAGAGTCCCGCTTTTTTTAAAGTTAGCAAAAGTCCCACTTTTTTTTTACTTTAGTGAATTTCGTCCCACTTTTGTTTAATTTTGCCATTTCACTAGCTGGTAACTCCTGTCGTCTTCTCCGACTGCTACGATACCCAATGAAGTGAATTAAAAGAATATTATAGACTGTAAAGTGTATAAAGCTCGGCCCTTTGCAGCTGCTGATGTCGACAGAATAAAAGGCCGAGAAAGTCACCGAAGGTACGATGGTAGTATGTGTGTGTATATATATGTACTGTATATATATATATATATATATATATATATATATATATATATATATATATATATATATATATATATATATATATATATGCATAACCCGATTTTTTTACAATTTAATTTGAAATTAGCACTGAGTTACTTCAATGGATAGTGCCATTTAGCCAGTACTAATCTGGTGGATTAGTACTGATGACGTAGTGTAGCGGTCGCCTCAATAACAAATGCAGCAAAGCACGTGTATTGTAGAGTATTTGTCCTCGGTATTGGCCTCGTGTTTTAGGTGATTTGTCATTCAAATAGCGTCAATTATGCCAACTTGTATGGCATATGGTTGTACCAATACTTCAAGTCGCTGGATTATGGCTCTTGCAAGGGAGGATATCATAATGTGGCCAGATTTTTTTTTGGTAAAAGCTGGACATTTCAACCATATAAATAAACATAACCATAGAATAAACTGGAATTTGTCACGTATAATTTATAGCAGCAACTGCTGGTACAAGAGTCAAATGATGGAATGACCTTAATAAAAGAGAGGCAGGTAATGAACATCTTAAAAGGAGCATGGGATTCAGATGTCATCGACAAGATTTTCATTCAACCAACGCTTAAGAAGATTAAAGGAAGATTATCAGCAGGGGTGACCTAAATTGGCTTACCTGTGGATGGATCTCTTTGTATAAATACCACCTTTTCTGTAAACTTTTCTCATTCATATACCTGAAGAGGGAGACAGCAGTCTCTGAAATATAGTACTTTTCTCTCTATATTTTGGTGTTTTTATGGGCTCCTTTTGTTAGATGGAATTCTGTTGTAACAGAACATTTTTACCAGTCACATACACACACACACACACACACACACATATATATATGTGTGTGTGTGTGTGTGTGTATGTGTGTGTGTGTGTGTGTGTGTATGTGTGTGTGTGTGTGTATGTGACTGGTAAAAAAAAAAATATATATATAAATATATATATATATATATATATATATATATATATATATATATATATATATATATATATATATATATATATATATCAATTCAAGCTACAAATGTCCTTTAATATCTAAATTCACTTTACCTCCCAAATGATATATTTTCATATATGTACCGAAGGGGAATTTTTTTTATTAAGTTGATAACAATTTCGTCCCCCCATGGGATCGAACCACCGTCCAGGACATTTGTAGCTTGAATTGATATATAAATGGATCACGGTTCGATGTGATAATTATTCATAACAAAAGGCTACGTTCTGTCAAACGCTCGAATTGGCCAACATGGTAGACGGGGTTTCATATCGATTCTAATTTACGAAAAGCATCCAGATCGAGGGTGATTTGTAAGGTCAGAATCGATATGAACTTATAGCGTCTCTGTTGGCTGATTGGATAGCGTCACTGACTGTCCTGATTTCGTCCCCGTCCACCTGGACGGTGGTTCGATCCCATGGGGGGACGAAATTGTTATCAACTTAAAAAAAAATTCCCCTTCGGTACATATATGAAAATATATCATTTGGGAGGTAAAGTGAATTTAGATATTAAAGGACATTTGTAGCTTGAATTGATATATAAATGGATCACGGTTCGATGTGATAATTATTCATAACAAAAGGCTACGTTCTGTCAAACGCTCGAATTTTGGCCAACATGGTAGACGGGGTTTCATATCGATTCTAATTACGAAAGCATCCAGATCGAGGGTGATTTGTAAGGTCAGAATCGATATGAACTTATAGCGTCTCTGTTGGCTGATTGGATAGCGTCACTGACTGTCCTGATTTCGTCCCCGTCCACCTGGACGGTGGTTCGATCCCATGGGGGGACGAAATTGTTATCAACTTAAAAAAATTCCCCTTCGGTACATATATGAAAATATATCATTTGGGAGGTAAAGTGAATTTAGATATTAAAGGACATTTGTAGCTTGAATTGATATATAAATGGATCACACGTGTTCATGTAATATTTTATATATATATATATATTCTATATATATATATATATATATATATATATATATAAAATATATATGTGTGTGGTGTGTGTGTGTGTGTGTGTGTGTGTGTATGTGTGTGTGTGTATGTATAGTGTCACAAGGACACAGGGTTGCTTCCTGCCTCCAAGATATTTTTCATCCAATAATTATTCCATAATCATTGTCTTGTGGGGGGGTGGGGGGGGGAACTATTTGTAAGGATTTGTTCCTTTTACCATTCTATAGAGCATTCCGCGACCTTTCCGCCGATGAATAACACATGTAATTCCATGATTTGTACGCCTTATTATCTTTAAATGTATATTTGCAAGAAAACATAAATCTACTGTCTCAGAGTCATTTCTGCTCCCGTTGCGAGTCTGTACTACTTATCCGTCCGCACCTGTCTATGTCAACCCAGTTCGTCTGTAAATAAATCACTACGGGCTGCTCTTGAGCATGAGCTCGTGCTGGCATAAAGCCAGCTTAATCTTAAACAACAACAACATAAATAAATCATCAGTACCCAGCTACCTGTCTTAATATCTGGTCCTCACGCTGTCCCTTACTAGTCGTCGAAGAAAATTCACGACAGTACTTATCATCATTTATCTTAAAACTCTTAATTAAATAAATTATCTATTTTTTTTATTATTTCTCCAATGATTACATCTAAATTTTCCCTTTTCATCAATTAGGTTTGAATCAAAACGTCAAATTCAACATAAACCACGAACGAGAAGTCCTGAGGAGACGACGCCCAAAACGTAAACAAACCGCCATAACCTGAATTCCTTATTTGCCTTAATAATTACCATTAAATTATCCAGTTCATTAGTAAATTATCTAAATTTTTAGTTTTTATTCCCAACGATTGCTTACAATTGTCCACCAATTAACTTATTATAGAATGAATGAAAACAAGCGAAACCTTCTTCTAAACCAGAATCACAAACATAAACACTGTCAAATAAAAGACGCTCAAAATGTCAACAAATGACGCCATTGACTGCCTCAGTAGCTTAGCTGCTTAACTTCTGTTCAAACGTCTTTTTTTCTTCTATAATAGTTGCCGTCTTAATCATCGAGACAATTCATAATTAAGCGTAGTAGTTGATCAATTGCAAGTATAACTGATAAATACTGTGGGTCTAAAAGGACCGTGAGAGCCAGGAATGAAGAGTGCAAGTGGTGTCTTGGGCTTAGCCCTAGAACGTCAATCAATCAGTCAATCATAAGTAAGTAAGTATGGGATGGACGACCTTTGCTTCGGTGAGTTACAGATGTTTATAGGTTGTATCACTAACTTCCAGAGTCATGTTAGTACTCCTAGGTTACCCTAAAGACCTTAGCCTTCTTAACCTAAGACTGTCTAAATGAAATGAATTATACTGTATTTTATGATGATAACTCAAAGATTCACTCAAAGGCTAATGTTAAGATTAGGCTATACCTAAGTTTCTGTAGGATCTCATTACTGTAGGCTACAGGATGCCTGTATCCTGTATCCTGTATCTTGGCCTACTTTATGCTGAGAGTGTCTGGTTCAGTGATACTGTATGATTTATTAATGATTTCACGGAAAGTTTAGGTACAGCAATTTAATCTATAACCCTATATAGCCCTATGTCCTAGTTTACTTTTTCAGTTGGTTAAAAGACGAGAGTAGAGGAGGATTTATGCTACAAAATGACTGATGTAAATTGTAGCTTTCACCAGTTTTTTGTCGTTTTTTTACAGGTATTCTCCAAAAAACCCATTGATTGTTGGAAAAATGGCATCTCGAATGTAGCCTAACCTACATGGGTAATTAGTACTGTCCTTACTTAGGGGGAAACACTGCAGTGGAACCATCGTCATCACATGGCTCAGCCTTATTCACTCAATATTTAATTGGTGAAACAAGAATACAATTACATCTTTGAGCATACCATTCAAAAGATTGAAGTTGCGTCAACATAATGTGATATATGAAAGCCCCATACAAACTAAAATAAGCACGTGAAGTCTTCGTAAAATATGTTTACAAGGCAGTTTTGAAATCCAATATGGCGGCAACCGCATGACGTGCCGTTCGTAACCACAGCCAAGCCACCATCTTTCCCAGCTTTCTCAGCACTCATTTGAACAATGTTAGCATATATATGTAACGTTTATTGATCTTACTCAAGATTGCAGTTGTAATCATCACAATAAAACAACATTTTGTTGCCTATATCAGTGAAAGTATGAAACTTCTTATTCCCTGGGTCATGGTTTGAACTGAAATTAATCTTTACTTTGTAATTGTTGCTTTTATCCTTACTACCATTACAACTGAAACTCCACAGTGCTTATTTGATTGTAATTATACATGTTTTAGTCTTAATACACTCCAAATTGCACTTGAACTACGTTGCTGTTCCTGGTTCCTAAGCGCTCACTCCACAAACATAGTTACGGGTAGCAGACGAGTACACGATTTATTAGGTGCAAAGCTTTATTCCCTTAATTGTTTACTGTACTCATTATTTAGTTTAACTTTACTTTGTTATTTCAAAATGTTATTTAATTCATGTCTGTTATCCCTTTTTTGCAACCAAATTAACCCCCAAAAATTACAGAAATTTCTGAAGTACATACAAGCAGACAACATCGAAATGACTCATCGTTGCCAATCTAGTGGAGCTTCGAATACGCCGATGCATTTACAAATGTTTCCATAAATTCTAGTTGTCATAGTATTGCAATAATGATAAAATTGCTCTAATATGTATATATACTACAAATAGATATGCTAATGTAATTTATTTCCCCGGTTTTGTGTAAGTCTTCCCCAGATTGGAGGGTAAACACATACCAATTGGCAACACTGATAAACTATTGAAGAGTGCGAAGAACGCCGTCGGTACTATTCACAAGCAAAACTATTGATATTTGAGTCAGGAATTTGTTACTTTTTCAACAACGAATATTTTCAAATAATAATCATGAATATGTAAAAATATTTATGCAATTCATGACCTTCTACTGCCATTTAACTATTTATTTAAATAATTATCTAGTGTACGCTTCTTCTACCAAAAATCGTAGTTTCCTTAAAAAAAGTAATGGTTGGAAGTCGTTCTTTACGATTTTTGTGAAGAAAGTGCCCCAGAATCTGTGGGTACGAGTGGTGTGCAGATTTAGCACATGGAATGGGAAGTTTATTGACACAAGCGACTCCACAACCATCGAGATGGCGTCAATCTTCTAAATATTCCGAGTTGTAAGTATAAACTTTGAAAGCGTCATGGAGGTAGTGTGCACTGTGTATGGCCAGACTTTTCATTACCCTTGATTTAATCTTAAAATATGGCCTTAATTTCTAACTTTGGAGAAAATACTTACTTCGAAAGGAGAGTAGAGGTATCGAGCTCCTCCTCTCACCACCAACAACTCATGACTGATGACCATCTCCGGTGTCAGGACGTGTTAGAGTACTATTTTTGGAGGGTGGTTTGAAACGTGGTAGTCAGTGGTTAGGCTAGTCCAGTCAGTTGTTTACCCTATATGGTAGCCTAGCCTACACTACACAGTATACTCTATACATATGTGGTATACTTCTCTACGTTCAATGCAGATTGACTTAATGATAATTCAGTGCAAAGAGAAATTGAATAACATTAACAAGAGTTTGCCTAGCATATACTATGGTATATTGTATACATATACAGTAGCCCAGTCTACAGTATACTATATACTACAAGTACAGTAAAGTAATTATTATTAGCTAATTCTGGAGGTTCATACATTCTGATCATATGATGATTCAGTATAAAAAGAAATTTAATATGAAAAGAGAATCTGATCATACGATGATTCAGCATAAAAAGAAATTGAACACGAAACGCAAATCAGATTCGGTCCGACATTGTCATAATTGAACAGTGTAAGGCTGCTGATGGCTACATATAATTATAAAATACAAATGTAAGGCATATGCATCTTTTACTTGAATCTTTTTAAAAGATATATATTACTTCACTGTATCCAATAATACTGTATGTATTCTCATAGTACTGTATTATAAAATACTAACATAGTGGTCATTGTTTTGGATTGAAAATCAGCTCATGGCGAATACGATTTTATTTTACCACACTTAACTCGGATCTGAGCGAATTTTTTCTTGCTTCTAGTTAGCATAAATATCTAGATACTTTACCTATATGGAACAAGGTCATTTTTTGTTTCACAATGTATTTTTAAGTCGAAGTGTGTTGAATACGTCTCGTTGTGAACTAAATTTTTTTTTTTTCAATAAATTGTGTTGGGGGCATGTTTATTGTGTAAAACATTTGATTCTGTTCACTATTTTCCCTTGATTTCATTGTGATAAGAACTTTATGTACCTTATCCTTAATCGGCGTGAGAACAACATTAAAATGTGTTTTTTCATGGCAAGTAGTAAGTTTACAGTAGTTTTATCTTTGTTGCTGATGCACAATAATTGTCATTAGCAGCTTGAACATTGTTTTCTCAGCTTCAGCTACAACTTGCAGTTTAGATTTAACAGTATATTACCTTCCTGATTGTTTATCCATAGCGAATAAAGTTATTACGTAGAAATATA
>NC_087222.1:12330803-12404711 GCF_015104395.2 Macrobrachium nipponense
TTTGGTATGAGACAGGAGAACCCTTGGGACTGGGCCTTCCGTCTTCAGCTGACGCAGATTTTTCGGCACTAGTAGACGGCACTAGAAGATCAGCTTTGAATTCGGCCAAAACTACGTGGGCCATGAATGAGATAGATCACATTCTAAAAGGCATTTTTAGAGTCTTGGAAGTTTTCAACTTTCTCGATTGGTCCCTCGGAGTCATAGCCAAGAAAACTCAAGGACCGGACCGGTTTTCTCCGGAGGATTTGAATTGTGTCTTATCCTGTATGGATAAATCGGTGAGGGATGGGGCCAGCGAAATAGCTTCACTGTTTGGGGCAGGGGTCTTGAAGAAAAGATCAGTATTTTGCTCCTTTTTAACAAAGTCTGTCTCAAATGCACAGAGATCGTCTTTGCTTTTTGCTCCTCTCTCTGCGCAGCTGTTTCCTAAACACCTGGTTCAAGACATATCGAAGGCTCTCTCTGCCAAAGCTACGCAGGACCTTCTAGCGCAGTCTGCAAGGAAGCCGCGTCCTGCCTTCCAGACTAAGACGAAGAAAGCGAAGCCGACCGACCTCTCAGGAACCCTTTCGAGGGGTTTCTACCTCTAGATCCTCTTCGTTCAGAGGTCGGAAACCAAATAGAAGAGGGAGGACTTTTACGAAGTCAATCAAACCTCCCAAGTAAGACTCAAGTCCTTCAGACAACTGTAGGTGCCAGGCTTTTACAGTTTGCAGAAGTCTGGGCCCAGAAAGACGCAGATGCCTGAACCCTGTCAATATTGAGGAAGGGCTACCTCATCCCGTTCTCGGTTCGAAGCCTCCCTTGACGAATTACCCCGAAGGGTAGTTTTGACGGCCAGATAACAGGGGACCCCATCATGAATCAGGCCCTCCGACTAGCAGTAGATCAGATGCTGGAAAAGGAGGCGATCGAACTAGTGGCAGATCATCTTTCGGCAGGCTTTTACAACCGCCTGTTCCTAGTTCCGAAATCCTCAGGGGGATGGAGACCGGTGTTGGACGTAAGCGCCCTGAACTTCTTCGTCGAAAAGAAGTTCACGATGGAGACCACTGCCTCGGTGTTAGCAGCACTCCGTCCAGGGGACTGGATGGTGTCCTTGGATTTACAGGACGCTTACTTCCACGTACCAATCCATCCTTCCTCGAGGAAGTTTCTAAGATTCATGATGGGGGGAAGAATTTTCCAATTCAGGGCCCTGTGTTTTGGCCTCTCGACGGCCCCCCAAGTTTTTACGGCCATCATGAGAAATGTAGCACAATGGCTTCACCTAGAAGGGGTGAGGATTTCGCTCTACCTCGACGATTGGCTTATAAGGGCCAATTCCAGAGATCATTGTCTGAAGGACTTGAAGAAAACCCTGGATTTGGCTTATTCCTTAGGACTTCTGGTCAAGTCTGATTCCCGCTCAAGAGTGTGTTTATCTGGGGATCCAGATGAACTCTCCGAGTTTTCGGCTTTTCCGTCACAGGAGAGGAGGGGGACCCGGGGACTCAAAAAGAAAAAAGTAACAACCTTCTTAGGGAAAGAAGTATGCACAGTGAGGGAGTGGATGAGTCTGCTGGGGACGCTCTCCTCTCTGGAGCAATTTGTTTCCCTAGGAAGGTTGCACCTGAGACCGCTCCAATTCTTTCTTCATCGGAATTGGAGTCGTCCTTCTCAGGATTTGAAGTTCTCCCTGTCAATTTCTCATCAAATCAAGAAGGAGTTAGCATGGTGGGCGGATCCCAACAAGTTCTCGCAGGGACCTTCTCTTCAATCCCAGAACCCCAACCTGGTGTTGTTCTCCGATGCATCGGAAACAGGTTGGGGGGCGACTCTGGGAACCAAGGAGGTGTCAGGAACCTGGGTGGGGGACCAGTCTTCCTGGCACATCAACAGGAAAGAACTAATAGCCGTGTGGCTTGCTCTGAAAGAGTTCGAGTCAGATGTGACAGGAGCAGTTGTGCAGATAAACTCGGACAACACCACGGCTCTGGCATACATCAGGAAACAGGGGGGGACGCATTCCTTCTCTCTGTACGAAACAGCAAGAGATCTTCTTCTGTGGACAGAAGAAAGGGGGATAAAACTTCTCACCAGATTCGTGCAGGGAGAAAGGAATGTAAGGGCAGATCTCCTCAGCAGGAAAGATCAGGTCCTTCCCACAGAGTGGACTCTGCACCAAGATGTTTGCCAGAGCCTTTGGAAGTTGTGGGGCAGGCCTCACTTAGACCTGTTTGCAACTTTAAAGAACAAAAGACTAGATCTTTATTGCTCGCCCATCTCGGATCCAGGAGCAATAGGGATAGACGCTCTCCTACTTGATTGGAAAGGACTCGACGTATACGTGTTTCCCCCCTTCAAGATTCTGGGTGACTTTAAAAAGTTCGCAGAGTCAGATTCCGCGAGGATGACTTTGATAGCTCCCTTTTGGCCAGCACAAGATTGGTTCACAGAGGTGCTGGAATGGCTGGTGGATTTTCCAAGATCGCTTCCTCTAAGGAGCGATCTACTCAGACAGCCCCACTTCGACAGGTACCACAAAAACCTCCCTGCTCTCAGTCTGACTGGCTTCAGACTGTCCAGAAACTGGTCAGAGCAAAAGGCTTTTCGTCAGCAGCTGCTAATGCAATCGCTAGAGCTAGGAGGTCTTCCACCTTACGAGTGTACCAGTCGAAGTGGGATGTCTTCAGATGGTGCAAGAGGAATAACGTTTCCTCTTCCAGTACCTCTGTGAATCAGATTGCAGACTTCTTTTTATTCTTAAGACAAGAATGTGGCTTAGTCGTTTCGACGATTAAAGGCTATCGTAGCATGTTGGCGAATGTCTTCAGGCACAGGGGCCTCAACTTATCGGAAGATAAGGACCTACATGACCTTGTTAGATCTTTTGATGCAACGAAAATGCAGTCTCCTAAGACACCTAGCTGGAATTTGGACTGTAGTCCCCCTTCAATTCCCTTGGGGTCCCTCTAGGTTTGGAACCCCCTAATTCAGCCTCATTCAGAGATCTTACTAGGAAGACTCTGTTTTTGATGGCTCTAGCTTCCACCAAAAGATTGAGTGAGCTTCAGGCGATTGATGGTAATGTGGGTTTTAAGGAGGACTCTCTCATTTGCTCTTTCCTTCCTGGTTTTCTTGCGAAGAATGAAAACCCATCAAGTCCTTGGCCCAAGAACTTCGAGATTCGTGGGTTATCTTCTTTGGTAGGAGAAGAACCCGAGAGAACTCTTTGCCCAGTGAGAATGGTAAAATACTACCTTAGAAGAAAAGAGCAACTGAAAGCCAACCGAGAGGTCCTGTGGTGTTCAGTAAAAGACCCTACTCGTCCATTGTCGAAGAACGCATTGTCCTTCTTCTTGAGAAGCCTCATCAAAGAAGCACACGGATCTTGCAGAGAAGAACATCTTAGGCTTCTTAAAGTGAAAGCCCACGAAGTAAGAGCCATAGCAACTTCTCTTGCTTTCAACAAGAATATGTCCGTGCGGAACCTGATGGAGACAACGTTCTGGAGATGTCAGTCAGTGTTCGCAAACCACTACTTACGTGATGTGAGAATCACTTACGAAAAATGCTTCGCCTTGGGCCTGTACGTATCTGCGGATTCAGTGCTGGGGCAGGGAGCTGGAACTCATCCTTTTTAGTAGTATAAATTTTTCCCCTTATGTCTTGTGTTTGTTGTTGTTGGTTGCCTTAAAGAGGATGCATGAAGGCATCTCATTAGGTCGTAATACTAATCTTTAGTAGTTTGGTTAGGTGGTCTGATGAGTGTGGCTCCTTGCAGTAGTAGTGGTTAGGACCTGTTAAGCTAGGGACGAACTCCCTTTAACAGGATCCGACTTGGATTCTACCACACAAAGGGATCATATATCCCAGTGGTAGATCCGAGAGTCTTTCAGCATCAGGTCACGTCCTAGCTGTAGCTCTCCAAGCAACACAGACTCAGAGACAGTATCAATGAAGTCTTCTGCCTGAACAGGTAAGAACCAAGGTTATTTATATCCTACAACATCAGTTGTTTCTTATCTCTCCTTATTACTTTAGCTGTCTCTTACCCTCCACCAAGGGTGCCAATCAGCTAAGTATATATCTGGCAGGGAAGTTCATGTACAAAAATGATATTGTTAAACTACAATAAAGTTTTGTACATACTTACCTGGCAGATATATACGTCTAATGGCCCACCCAGCCTCCCCTCAGGAGACAGGTGGAAGAGAAAATCTGGCTGGAGAGATAGATTGGTTCATACACCCGCCACCCAGCGGCGGGTAAGGTAGACCACCTGACTTACCTGTCGTGTGTGCCGAGAGATTTGAAATTCTGTCGGGAACGTCGGAGACTATAGCTAAGTATATATCTGCCAGGTAAGTATGTACAAAACTTTATTGTAGTTTAACAATATCATATTTTCATATATGCTTAACCAAAGGGGAATTTTTTCTCGATAATAGACTTGCATGGACCAGGGCGCAAACCCATGGATCCTTTCAAATCCAAGAATGTCAGTGAAGCTTTTACCTACTACACCACCGCAAGAGGCTAAAAGTTCATGTCGCCTCTCACCCTCATATACCTTTCGTGCACAGGTAATTAGTTGGTTTGGAGACAACATCAACCCAACTTGACTCCGGTAGTGTTTTAGTGCTTTTGACAGCACGTAGCCAATCTATAAGTCATATCACATTTCCGTGATTCATATACATATATCGAGCTACAATGTCCTTTAATATCTAATTCGCTCTACCTCGGAATTAATATATTTTCATATATGCTTAACCGAAGGGGAATTTTTTCTCGATAATAGACTTGCCAGGACCAGGGCGCGAACCCATGGTAATTAGTTGGTTTGGAGACAACATCAACCCACCTCGACTCTGGTAGTGTTTGTAGTGCTTTTGACAGCACGTAGCCAATCTATAAGTCATATCACATTTCTGTCATTTACTCCCCCGCCGTCCTTCCTCCAAGTGGACAAAAAGACTGGGAATGACTATTTTTTTTATTAATCTTATCAACATTTGAAAATTAGTTATAAGGTAAATCATTTGTTTATATTACAAAACAAATAAACATACGTAAGTGAGAGAGAGAGAGAGAGAAGAGAGAGAGAGAGAGAGAGATGTTATTGTTTAATCTCATTAAACTTAATATTATTTGAAAACTAGTACTGTATATTATTTCACTTTAAAATGTAGTAATGTCCTTAAAGATATATTGTATACATAAACTTCCATGCCAAACAGAGGGCGAGAGTTACCACTATGACATGCTTATCTCATGTGGCAAAAGAGAGAGAGAGAGAGAGTTATCCTTATTTAAAAGTGTGAAATGGATAGATTATTGTATTTCTTGAAATACTATCACATATGAATTTTGAAATTAGTTATATCATTAATATTATTATTATTATTATGTGAAAATATTAATAAACATATACACATGTACCATAGAAATTCTCTCATCTCAGTAAAAGAGAGAGAGAGAGTTATCCATGTTTGAAAGAGTGAAATGGAAAGGTTATTGTAGTATTTCTTTAAAATACTATCTCATATGATTTTTGTAATTACAGTTATGTATAGTATTATTATTATTTGAAAATATTAACAAAAATATCATACATACATGTACCATAAAAATCTCTCATCTCAGTAGAGAGAGAGAGAGAGAGAGACTCCCTCCCCTCCTGTCACATTACTTGATATATTTGACAGCTGTTGGTCCTCATTTTGATACCTGGAGTTCGAAAAAAAGATGTGTGAAGACTGGGATTTCCTTTATTTTTACATAATTTTTTAATTTATAAACTAAAATCTCACTAATTCACTTTAGTATTGATATTTGAAAATTAGTAAAACATTTATTTATTATACAAAAAACATACATCTCTGGACACAGACAGACAGACAGACAGACAGAGTTATCCTTATTTTGAAAAGAGTGAAATGGAAAGATTATTGTAGTATTTCTGTAAAATACTATCACATGATTTTTGTAATTACAATTATTATTATCATTTGAAAATATAAATAAACATTATACATGCATGTACCATAAAAATCTCAAATCTCAGTGAGAGAGAGAGAGAGAGAGAGAGAGAGAGAGAGAGAGAGAGAACACACTCCCTCCCCTCCAGTCACATTACGTGATATATTTGACAGCGGTTGGACCTCGGTTTGGTACATGGAGTTCGAAAGAAAGATGCATGAAGACTGGGATTTCCTTCATTCTTACATAATTTTTTTATTTATAAACTAAATCTTACTAATTCACTATAGTATTTTCTTTAATGAATTGATTGCTCTTTACATTTATATTATTCGAAAATTGCTAAATCATATCTTTATCATACAGAAAACATATATCTCTGTAAGAAAGAGAGAGAGAAAATTATTATTGTTATTTTGTGATATCATTTAATCTTATTAAACTTACTAATACAGTATTGATCAATACTAATATTTTAAAATTAGTAAATCATTTTTGTATCATAAGAATTTATTTAGTCATGAAAATAACATCAAAATACACTAATTTTGTATTATTTATTGTCTGAAAAAGCCTGCAAATAGGCGAATTCCCAGCAAATAATGGGTAGATAAGGTCCAGAGAGAAATCCGCTAATCCGTGAGTCCACGAATACGGGGGCCCACTGTATATATATATATATATATATATATATATATATATATATATATATATATATATATATATATATATATATATATATATATATATATATATATATATATATATATATATATATAGATATTATATATATATATATATATACTGTTTGATATTAATAATTAAGTGACTTTGATAATTATTATATATAAACCCACTTTTGTTCCTACGCAATATACAAAGCCTCGGTCCTTTACATAAGGAATTACTTTTAGTGTAGGCTAGAATACACCTGTTTAATTCTTGAACAAGGGGGTCAGGCAGTAGCTACCGTCTGGTAGGCCCACCTGCCCGGATTTAAACATTCCACTTTGCTTCGGGCTGTCCTCTGATAAAGATATATTTGTTACTACATGATATACAAAACCTCGGTCCTTTATATAAGGAATTACTTTCGACGTAGCTGGAATTACGGCCGTTAAATTCTTGAACAAGGTGGTTAGGCAGTAACTACCGTGTGGCAGGCGGGTAGGCTAACCTGCCCGGATATAAACACTCTACTTTGCTTTCGGCCGTCTTCTGATGAAGACGTGTGTTTGTGAGCTCTTCCTGACTGGTCATTGATCATTTTTACCAGGTGGGACCTTGCTGGTTTATTGTTGTTTTTTAAATAAATAAATATGTATATACAGTGTTTGATATTCATATTAAATTCAATTAATATACAAACCGACTTTTTGTGATAGCCTTTATAGCCACCTTTCTACATTGTGTTAAGAGCAGCGGCAAGGGTATGCCAACATTATTATTTACATTCTTTCGTCCTTTAACGTCAGGACGAGATATGTATTTAACGTGAGGATGAGACATGTATTTAACGTGAGTGATATTGATCCTGTAACGAGACGTGTATTCATCCGAAAATTACGCTTATGCTTGGGAATTACCGAGGGGAACTTCAAAGGTTTGTTTTTGTTTTGTTTTTATGGTAATTTCTCTTCTCCTTCATCCTTTCACTTACTATCGGATGAAGGTAGAAGAAGGGGCGTGTGGTGTTGGTGTTTGGGGGATCTCCTCTCACTTCGGAGGGCGGTGCCCTTGGATGCGAGAGGAGTATCCTTATTTCTTTAATAATTTTTTCCTTATTTTACAGACTAACAGTGGTGATTGCATTTACAGCAGTATTGGTTGGATAGTTCTTCATATTGCTTATCCTAACCTTGGAATTGTACCTGTGACTCATAGCATGTTGTGATACTGATCCTCAAGTGTGTACTGATCCCCTGCTGATAATCATATTCATTTACCACTACTACCCTGGAGTTACGTCACTGGACGAAACTTTCGCGCTGCCAAGTGATGTTTATCTATTCCTGATGGTAGAAGTCTGGCAGAATTTGGAGGAATTGAAGAGGAAGAGAGCCTGTCAAGTGTTGTCATCCTCCTCTTCGAGATCATCATATTTTCATGTCTCCACCCCTTCGACTCCTAAGGCTTTCACGTAGAAGAGAAGGTGGTCTCCCCCCCTAGAAGTCTTGTCACGGGACTTCTAAGGGTCTATCTCACTCCGGTGAGACAGGTGGGTGTTCTGCTGGTCCTCCCGTTCTTGGGGAACTGTCCTGGCCGCTCGCTTGCGAGCATCACCGAGTGTATGGTCACCTACAGGTGACCGTGCAGCCAAGGTCCAGACTGCTGAGTACGCTCACCGTGTCAGGACCCAGGCACGGAGCAGAAGGATGGTAAGAGTCGCTCAGGTGACTCTCGCCAGATCGCTCTCGCAGTGATCGTCCAGTACCCAGGGTTGGCGTGACGTTCCCCCGGGACTGTCCACGCAGACACTGGAGGAGGCTGCCCATCCAGCCCTCTTGAGAGGTTTCAGCCTCAACAAGGACTTGGAAGAGTCGGAGTACGGTTTTGGCTGTCTCCTGTCTGGTGTCCTGAGGAAGCTGGGGAAGAGGAAGTCCAGGTAAAAGAGGAAGGTGTTGTTGTCTTCTCTGTCGTCTTCTTCGTCGTCGTCTTCTGCCACCTATTCCCCTTCGACTTCCAAGGCCCCCCCAGCCGAGGAAGAAGAAGGTGGCCTCGCTCCGCGACCCCCCCCCCCCCACAAGAAGTCTCGCCCAGAGACTTCTTAGGGTCTGTCCCCCTCCGGCGGGACAAGTGGGTCTTCCACTGGTCCTCCCGTTCCTCCGGAACGGTGCCCCTCTCTACTTCCCCAGGGAAGAAGAAGATGGGGACCATAGGACCTCTGCTCCTGGCTCCAGAGGCTCCACCTCCGGACCGGGAACCGTCTCGGCCGCTCGCATGCTCGCGCCACCGATTGTACAGTCACCTACGGGTGACTGTGCAGCCAAGTTCCAGACTGCTGAGTATGCTCACCGTGTCAGGACCCAGGCATGGAGTGGAAGGATGGTAAGAGTCGCTCAGGTGACTCGCCAGATCGGTGATCGCTCACACAGCGATTGTCCAGTAGCCAGGGTTGACGTGACGTTCCCACTAGACCATTCACGTGGCGAGGCTGGGAAGAGGTCCCTCCTGGTCACCAGGTCCAGCCTCGCCTGGACCTTGTACTGTAGCGCGTTGAGAGGACGGTGCTCGCTCTCACCACGTTAGTGGACTCTACCAGTCACCCGACCGTCGCTCCCACCAGGACCGGAGGGCTCGCACGACTGGTAGCAGCTCCCCTGATGCATGAGACCGACTCTACCATCCTCGGTCCAGTGCTTCTCCGCAAGGAGACTGCTGGTCGAGACCTGCAGCTCGATCGCCACCGTGGGTTGGTGATCGCCTGCAGTCCTCCCAGCCTACCGGTTCTGCTGGTAGGCAGGGCAGGAGCACTCGTAGCAGCTCCCCTGACGCATGAGACCGACGCTCCGTCCTCGGTCCAGCGCTTCTCCGCAAGGAGACCGCTGGTCCAGACCTGCAGCTTGATCACCACCGCCGGTTGTTGATCGCCTGCAGTCCTCCCAGCCTACTGGTTCTGCTAGTAGGCAGGGTAGGAGCGTTAGGTCTCCCTCACCTCTCCCTTCAACCTCCTTGGGCTACACCAGGAGGAACGAGGTGAACAGGAGGGACTGTGATGAATGCACTTCTTACGGTCCGGCCACGAGCCTGGTTCGGTCTTGGGACCAAACAGATCTTACACTCAAGTGGTTGAAGGAGACTGTGGTGGCTGGCGAGGATGATGACGCTTTCCTAGACTCACGGACTGACCATCACCGCTGTTCACATGACGGTCCCGCTGGACCGCTCACACAGAGACCGGTGTGGGCTCCCCCTTCGGTCCTCTTGAGAGGTTTCGGCCTCAATGAGGATTGGGATGCGTTGGAGGACGGTATCGGCTCTTTCCTGTCAGGTGCACGCTCAGCCCCACCCAGACGACGGTCACGGTGGCGGCAGACATTCCGCCTACAGTATGAGTTTCGTAACCCTCCTCGGGAAAATTTTTTCTCCAGATGGTAACGTTTTCCTAAACTCTGAGCGGCCATCACCGCAGGTTGATAGCTGCCCGTACTCGCTTCTCCGACTGCTAGTTCTGCTGGCAAGGCAAGCAAGAGCGTCCAATCTTCCTCCCCCATTCCCTCTCTTCCTATGGCTGCGACGGCAATGGAAGGGATCCTGCAGAGCGTTCTCTGTAGGATTCAGCGTCAGGGACTGCGTTCCTGGAGGGACCTTCGGGTCCTACCGGACGCAAGTCCCCGTCGTTGAGGAAGGATCTTGCCCATCTCTCCTCGATTTCTACGGGAATTGGGAGGACCACCACCCGATGATCGTCTGACAAAATTCAGGGTGGGGGAGGGCCGTTTCGCTGAGCGCTTAAAATTCTTTGGAGTTTCTAGCACTCACCGAGTGTTTTTGTCTTCTATGATCTGCAAACACTTGGGGGAGACCACAGTCCAGAGTGGGCGAGACGAGAATTCCTGATAATTGTTACTACGATAATCGGGAATCTCGCCGAATGCTCAAATTCCTTGGAAGCCATTAATTCCTGGAATTTCTAGCATTTGAAGGAAGTACTGCTGCTGAAGGAAGATTATCTCAGGAGGGGCTCAGCCTGCATGGACCTGACAGTCCTTCGCCTCAATAGACAGTCACTCCCGGGATAGAGAAGAATGGGCAATAACAGTCAATCCTCCTCTCTTTTTTTCCCTTTACTTCTTGGTTATACCAGAATGAAACAAAGAAATAAGAGGAATTCGGTGGAGTTTACTCCTCTTAATTCAAACCCAAGAGACTATGTTTTTGGTTCAATCCTAGGATTTTACTGAACATACGTCAATCCGTTCAGGATGGATAGCACCGAGAGTTTGAATGCCTCTCTATGCTACTGTTTTGGGAGCATCCAGTTCGGCTTGAACTAGTCATCTTCGGTATCCTGTTATCACTGTAGAAGTCTTCCTTCAGGAAAACCTCACTTTCGCTCTCTTCATTAGAGAATGAAGGTGGTCAGCTTCCAGTCCTTATTCTTGTTCCTCGAATGGAAGAGAATTTAGGCTGGAAGTCTATGTACAGGAACCTACAAATATACTACGTATATTTCTCTTGCGACATGCTTCTGTCATCAGTTGAATTGTCCAAGGTGTAGGCACATTCTGTAGTTAGCTCTACTGGTATGTTACCGAGATAAATAGTTTCTTCTCTTAATTGAACTAAAACTCGGGACTGCCTTGCAAGCCTCCCAAGAGTTACAGGTTTCGATTTTGAGATACTAGTGGTATTGTTTACAACAACAACACCACAGCGTTTGCATTCACCAAAACCCGTTTCGGTTAAAATGCAAATGCTCGAGTGTATTTTCTTGTGCTCTATTGTTCTAGCTGAACACATTCCTTCATGGAATGGATTACCTGGCAACTCAGGATGACAAGTGAGCGAGAGCTAGTGGTGTTCGGACTGCCTGCCAGCCCTGCCTGCCGCAGCCAGTCCTGCTGGCTCTCCGAGATAGTTCGGTTGGGTTTTGTCTCTCCTCCCCTGCGATGATTGACTACCGAATCAAATCTCTGCCCGGCAATCACAGGCTTACGTCTCTGGTTGGCTGGAATTCTCGCATTCGTGTTTGACCATCTCTACTGCATCGCCTTTTGCCGTTGTGAGAATTTTCAGATAGAGATATCTCACTAGACTCGTTATCATCTTTCTTTTTACCTCATGGTAACAGAAGTCTGTAGCCTAGTCTTCCGCTTCATCACACCTGCCGCTGCGATGACGCAGAATGATTTCTTCAGACATCTGAGTTTGTCTTCTAAATACATCTCGTAATTCGTAGGTGTGAAATTATTCTTTGTTTACCCGAATTGTAGATGTATAACGGAAGACTTCACCTGTTCCCCGCCCTGCAAGCTCTACTTCCAAAGTAATAGAAATGTCCTCCGTGATCCAGCTCGTGAGAAGCGGTTCTTCAGGCAGTACAATCCCTGGGTTTTCATTACTGAAAGACGCTCCACTTTCATTGCAAACTCCAGCTTCTCACCGAACAGCAATGAAATAGTGGTTTAGCATTTTCAGTCCTCTGTAAAACAAATGGGATTGAAGCCATCTTCACTTTTTGGTGTCATCAACGGGACTTTTTCTACGTTCAGAATCTTAAGAGTTAACTTCTCTTAGTTCAGCTGTGAAGACGTAAGTTTGCATTCACATTAGTCTTTCTCTGGCATATAGTATTGTTTCTCCTTAGTTGAGATTCAACCACTTTGAGAACTTCTGTCTTGTCATCAGGAACCTCGGTCTCTAGAAGGCAATTGACTTTCATCTGATGGGCGCATGCCTTGAGAGAACCATCATCTCGTCTCCCAACATCGGTGGCGAACAAGATAGACGATTTGTATGGTTTCTCGGCATAACCCTTCAAAAGGTGAGTGTCACGTGACTACGTCTTGGATGCATGACTGCTCGCCTCACACTGAACACAGTCAGTCGACAGCTGTTGAAGAGTCCGAGACTGTCATGAGCTACGCTATGGACTTTGTATTGGTTGATCCATATCAGTCATAACTTTGTCCTATTGGCGTGTTGCTGTACCCATAAGGATTGACACCCACCATGGAGTGTCGGTGTCTTTTTCCGCTACGAAATATTACGAGACTGTGAGAGACTTCTTTGCAGTTGGATAGTCTAGTGGATGGGTACTTGTCATCACTTCGAAGAATATGTCGGACAGGAAGATCGAGAAGGTCATTGCAACCATATTTATCTTTACCTTCGGGCCTGCCCACAGGTCCTTGGAACCTCATTTCCTTGGACCAGTGGTGGATGCTTGCAGGTTGTGTTTACTTACCCAGCTCCTTCAAGAGGACAAGTTGCATCTCGCCTATGGTGTGCTGTTCTAGAGGTAAGAAGGATGTGAGAGTGACTGGCCTCTCCACCTTCCCAACCTCGTCCTTCCACTCCTCTTCCTTCGGGTTGAGGATAAGACTCGAACTTTCACTGGCTGGTCGGACGATTGATGCGGTCAGCTTATACATAGAGCATCCTTTTTATGTTTCTTATCAGAATCATAGAAGCAATCCTGCTCCTTCTTCTAGCAAGGGGAGGAAGGAGACTGGCAATAATGCAAACCCTTCCCAGAACCTTGCATTAATGCCTCCGACTCTAAATATTCTTCACAGCCCATTTTCGGATGAGTTACGATTCCTCACTCATTTTGAAAAGGCCCAGAAATTTGACTCTTGATCATGCAGCTCCTATACTGCGATCAAGTTGTCAGAGGCAGGGCACTCCTCCTCACTCTTATGACCAGGAGGAGTAGCCTAGGTGTGTAGAACTCTGGTCAGTTCTAGAGGCTCACTCAGATTCCTCCCACCAATCAGTGAGTCTTCTTTATGTAAAAGACCAAGGGTTTGTATATCGTGTAGGAACAAATCACAATTTTTAGAAGTAAATTGTATTTTTCCTAACTATACAAACCTGAGGTCCTGCACATACATGCCCACCAAATGCCACCACTCAATCTGAACCTGGGCCGAAAGGCAGAGTGGAGTGTTTACATCCGGGCAGGCTAGCCTACCCGCTTGCCACACGGTAGTTACTGCCTAACCACCTTGTTCAAGAATTTAATGGCCGTAATTCCAGCTGCGCCGAAAGTAATTCCTTATGTAAATTACCTCAGGTTTGTATAGTTAGGAAAAATACAATTTACTTCCAAAAATTGTGATGTTTGTGAGCTCTTGCTGACTAGCCATGAATTATGATTTTCCTGATGGGATTTTTATTTGTTCCTACATATAATACAAACCCTCGATCATTTACATTAAGAGTTACTTTCAGTGTAGTAGGCTGGAAATTGGTCATAGAAGAATAACAACAAGGTAGTTAGGCAGTAACTGCTTGTCCGATAGTTGGGAGAAGTCCCGCCCACTTGGACGGAAACATTCCACTTTCCTTTCAGCTGTCTTGGTGATCAGACGCCCTTTCGCTCTCTGCCCATTGTTGTCATATGAAGTTATCGGTGCTTTGTGAGCTCTATCTTATTCTCTTTTGTTTGTGGTTGTGTCTTTTGTTTTGTGTTCATTGCTTGCAACATGCAAACCCAGGAGTCACATAAGTTCAATCGCCCCCCATTCTCTCAGCATATTTCTCCTTGGGGGGGTAGGGGGGTCCAGGAATTGTAGTAGTTTCTGCTCCAGAACTGAAGTGGACCCTCATGCCCTTTGTGTGACATGCCGAGGGTGTGAGTGTTCAGCTAATAATCCGTGATACTTGTGTCTCTTGGTTGGCAGAGCAGTGGGGGAGGTATGAGGGGAGGAAACGATCTCGGGGGAAGTCTTCCAAGGCTTCGTGGTCGGAGGGTTACACACCTCCGTTGACTCCGTTGGTGACTACTCCTTCGTCTTCCTTCCTCCCACCTCGTAAGCTTCCTGGTCTTGCTGTTGCTCCTTCGGGGGAAAATGTCTCTGCTTCTTTTTGATTCATCAAGCGTAGAAGAGGGGGGGGAGGCATGCCGACTCGGAGTTGCACTCAGCGGCTTCTGCTCGCTCCAGCATGGATGTTTCCTTCTTGGGGCTAGTAGGACCTCCTCTTACTAACCTGACTTTTGCTCTCTCAGGTGTGGCTGCCTCCGCAGGAATTTGTAGCAGGCTTGGCTGAAGTTGGGGTTGCCTGGTGTCCCTTCTCTCCAGGGGCTCATGCACCTCCTCATCTGGAATACACCCAGTATGTGACCAACGTAACACCTTCAGTGGTTGTATCATCCGTGCCACATATTTCGAGGGCAGACCCATTTTCTGCCCCCTCCTCCTCCAGGTTATGTGGTCCTGTCTCCCCCAGCGACTTATGATCGTCCCTAGAGAGCATGCCCTCGAGACCTTCCACCTGTCTCCATGCATGTGCCTGCTGCTTTATCAGTCCCTGATCATGTGAGAGCTGCTGTGGTTTAGGCATCCTCTGTCTCGGCTGCTCTGGAGCCTGCTGCTTCGGCAGCTGCTTCAGTGGTACCTTGAATGGGGGATCTGACTGCTGCGCTGAGGAAGCTGATGAAGAAGTCCAAGCAGAAGCGTAAGGTGTCGTTGTCTTCCTCTTCTGAGGCTCCCTTGCTGAAGAAGAAGGTTGTCTCTCCCACCTCACCCCCAAGAATTCTTGATCTATTACTTCTAAGGGTCTGTGGACCTTCTGCTAGTCTTCATGTTCCTTTGGGAATGGGAACTGGCTCGTCGCCCCCAGGGGAACGTGGATCAGGGACTGTAGTTCAAAACTTTGGCTTGAACTTCTACTTCTAGTCCTAGAGGTTCTGCCTCTAAGACTAGTACTCTAAGACTAGTTTATAATCCCGGCATGGTGTCAGGACCTGAGAGGTTGTATGCTCAAGTGCTTCAGGTTGGTCATAGGGGGTCTCTTGCTTCTGAATGAAGGGGATTGAGGGAGGGACACATCCTAGAAGGACTTGATGGTCCTTCCCCGCAGGATGTAGACACTCCTGAGATTTAGAGGAAATTTGGAGAGGTATCACCCTGATTCGTTGGCACAGTGACCTAGGGTAAGGATCCACGGTAGCTTTCTCTGACCACCCTTTGCAGTTGGAGTCATTCTGGAGTCCTAAGAAGGAACCTAGGGCTTCAGTAGGCTTACCGGGGTCCTCCTTGTCTGAAGGTTTGTTGGACCAAGTGAACAAACTTGACTCAGGGCAAGAAAATTCACTTAGGGTCAACAGATCGGACAAGCTGCCTCCCCCTGCTTTACCTCGACAGAGGCATTTCTATGCACCCTTGAAAAACCCTTTTCCGACTAAACAGGTGGACCCGGAGTTAGTTCATCTGACTCCCAGCTTGCCGCTGCAGCACCTTGTTGCTGAGAACCTCTGGTTTTCTCAGCAAGAGGCAGCGGCCTTGGAAGCTATTGCTATGGGAGCTTTCCAAGCGGTCTCCTGGCTGGATCTGTGGTCCCTCACAGTATCCAAAGTCACTTCTCCTGCGAGACCAATTGTTCCTGGAGAAGATTGTCTCCCCCTTATGAATTGGTCCAGAGGTCTAGCCATTGGTCACACAGTTTCCATGCTCTGATCAATTGGACAGAGGCCAGGGTTCCCCCTCTCCCCTCGCTCTTACAACCAGGATGGGAGCCTTGGTTGGGTGAACACCAGTCTGTTCACATGACTCTATCAGATTCCTCCCTCCAATCATTGAGTCCTTCAGTCTTCCTTATGTAAAGGTCTGAGGGTTTGTATAACATGTAGGAACAAATCACAGTTTTTGAAAGTAAACTGTATTTTTCCACGCTATATAAACCTAAGGTCCTTTACATTTATATCCACCTCATGTCACCCCTTGATCTGTTCCTGGGCCTAAAGCAAAGTGGAATATTTACGACCAGTCGGGCGGGACTCCTGGCTATCGGACAAGCAGTTACTGCCTAACTACCATGTTATTCTTCTACAACTGATTTCCAGTTTACACTGAAAGTAATTCCTTTTGTAAAGGACCTCAGGTTTGTATAGTTAAGAAAAATACAATTTACTTTTAAAAAATTGGGTTTTTTCTGGTCTATGCCACGGAGTTCAGCCTTTGTCCACTCCACTATCATGTGCTGTATCTGATTACTGCTACTGCCCATGTGTTTATGGCTTACATCATATTTTCGGTGTTGTGTTTTGACTGGGATAACACGTTAAGTCTGCAAATATTCTTTCATGATCTTGTCCTTCATCTATTGGTGTTTAATAGCCTCTCCTTCAATTATTCCAAGGTATTTGTATCGTCTCAGTTATGTGTTTGATGCTATTCCCATCTAGTAGCTTTGTCCTTTCAGTCCTTGTTACTTTGCCCTTTTATATGTTGACCAAGGCACGTTTTTTATTCCAGATTCCATCCTGATGTCCCCAGATACAATCCTTCATTATCCTGATGTTCCCAGATGCAATCCGTACAGTCTGGATTAGGCTACCTATTTCCTTGATCCTCTCACCATACAGCTTGATGTTGTCCATGAACATCAGATGGTTGATTCTATTGCCTCCTTTCTTGAGTTAGTACCCAGCATTCATCCTCTGCAGTTATTATTATTATTATTATTATCATTATTATTATTATTATTATTATTATTATTATTATTATTATTTATTTATCTATTTATTTTTTTTTTTGCTCTATCACAGTCCTCCAATTCGACTGGGTGGTATTTATAGTGTGGGGTTCTGGGTTGCATCCTGCCTCCTTAAGAGCCCATCACTTTTCTTACTATGTGCGCCTTTTCTAGGATCACACTCTTCTGCATGAGTCCTGGAGCTACTTCAGCCTCTAGTTTTTCTAGATTCCTTTTCAGGGATCTTGGGATCGTGCCTAGTGTTCCTATGATTATGGGTACAATTTCCACTGGCATATCCCATATCCTTCTTATTTCTATAATCAGGTCTTGATACTTATCCGTTTTTTCCTTCTCTTTCTCTTCAACTCTGGTGTCCCATGGTATTGCAACATCAATGAGTGATACTTTCTTCTTGATTTTGTCAATCAGCGTCACGTCTGGTCTATTTGCACGTATCACCCTATCTGTTCTGATACCATAGTCCCAGAGGATCTTTGCTTGATCGTTTTCTATCACTCCTTCAGGTTGGTGCTCGTACCACTTATTACTGCAAGGTAGCTGATGTTTCTTGCACAGGCTCCAGTGGAGGGCTTTTGCTACTGAATCATACCTCTTTTTGTACTGGTTCTGTGCAAGTGCCGGACATTTGCTTGCTGAGGTTTATGGTTTCATTTTTCGTTTTGCACTTCCTACATATGGAAGAGATATTATTTCCGTCCATCGTTCTTTGAACATATCTGGTTCTAAGGGCCTGATCTTGTGCCGCTGTTATCATTCCTTCAGTTTCCTTCTTGAGTTCTCCCCCTGTTGCCATTGCCATGTGTCATCGCTGGCTAGTTCTTTAGTCTGTCTCATGTATTGTCCGTGCATTGGTTTGTTGTGCCAGTCCTCTGTTCTGTTTGTCATTCTCCTGTCTCTGTATATTTGTGGGTCTTCGTTTACTTTTACCATATTTTGTTTTGGTAAACATTACCAATCTTCATTTTCATCAGCACCCGTTATTATACGTAGCAAGGATTGTGAGATTTTTTAAAAGGATTTATGGAACCCTATTATATTATTATACTAACCTTTATTATAATGAAGAATGTACAATAATTAGAACATCAGAGTAACATAGGTAACCCAATAAAGAAATTTACATGAATCATACTAAATAATCTCTTTTATTTACTTCATTTATTGATAATAGTGATGATTTGTAGGTTAGTATATACTGTGCCAATATTTTTTGCATTTTATAGTCTTACAAAAATATCTTTATATGCCAAATTGACCTTAAATTTAGAGAATCATAGGCTAACTTGGCCTAAGGCTAGCTTAACCAATAGTAGTGTTTTGATTCCAAAATAAGCCTAGGCAGACATGAACTTAGCCTTTCTCAGACAATATCTGCCAGAATCAAGGCTCGAACATGACAAGGGGTATGGGCTGAAATTATGATTTCTGATGGAAAAAAAGCTGTATGCTGCTTGCTTTAGCCTCCAGGACATTGTATATTATTTGTTACTGAGGAAAACATTAATATACCTGTGTACCAATGTAACCCCAGTGCACTTCCTATGTATTTATAATGAACAGTTTCTTTATCTTGCAGATAATTTGTGAAGCACCAAATGCAGACTTGTTGAGAGGTCCTTGGAAATTAAAGTTACAGTCCATAATTATCGAAAAGGAACTGTTTCTTAGTCTTGTTGGAAACTTGTTAAGACAGTTGCACTTTTTATTTTTCTGTAAGTATTTAGAAGATTATTTGTACGTTTATGAGTAATGTTATTCATTTGTGGTTTCAAGTTTAACTCTTGAGGTTAGGAATATTTTCTAGCTGTTAAGGCTTAGCTCTTTTGGCATCAGAATTGAAAAAACAAAATTATTTGTTCCTACGAGGGTATGAACCTTCGTCTGTTATATGAGAGGACAAGCAGTCCCCAACTTTGTTGTAGGTGGAAATCCGGTGTAAGTCAGAATAATAACTAATCTGACATAATGCCATGTTGTTCCTACACAAATACAAAAACCTTTGGTCTTTACATTAGGATATTACTTACAGTGTGAGCTGCTAATGGCTTTCTAACTTATAAACAAGACACTGTAGTTAGCTACCAGTGATGCCAAGGTTTCTCTCTGATTCCTTCCTGCCCTCAGCCAAACTGCCTCCTGTTGTTGCCACTCTTAGGGGGAGCTGTCTCCCTTTCACCGTCTCCTATTGCTTTGTTTGTAGGGAGCTGGTTTGGTAGTCTATGACTCAGTACGACTTTGAAGAGGGAGTGCTCCTCTTAACCTGACTTGTCTTGCAGGTGTGGTGGAGCCTGAGGAGCTTGGGGAGTTGTGGCTCTCCCTAGCCCCCTGTGGGAGCCTTTCTTGGAGGGCTTGATCTCTCACACAGCTTTGGTTCTTATGATCCTACCATTTGTAGTGTGCCTCTGACTTCCTCCCCCCTTGGGGAATGTCCTTCTCCACTCCCTTTGAAAAGAGAAAAAGTCGCAGAGTGACTTCATCATCCTCATCTTCGTGTGCCTACACCTCCTCCCCTTCTTTCATTGGAATCAGGGGGAGGAAGAAGCTGTTTTTCCCAGCTATATGAAGGTCCATAGGGCTTGTAATGGTCATCTGTCTTCCATGGAAAAGGTTAATGGATCTCTCGTTTGCTCTCCTGATGTGTCCACGGGAATGGGAACAATTGCAAGGGGTTCCACAGGCCCCTATGTCACTGGTACTGGTCCCAGGAAGTCACCTTCCCTGGCCGGAAAAGTTCCTTCTACCGCTTCACTGGATTCCATGACACCAGTACCAGTTCCTTTTACCACTGCATGGGGTTACACGGATCCCCTGGCACCAGTACCGGCCCCTGGAAGTCAGTTGCTCTTTCCATAATCTAGAGTAGATTATTAGATGCTAGTCTCTCTCTAGCAAGGGGAGAGAGGGGCTGACAATAAAACAAACCTGGAAGTTGTATTAGCCTTTTATTGTCTCCAACATTTACTAAGGGATTCAGAGCCGATGGAAGGCTGTTTTTCGGCAATAACTTTTTATCAAAGCTTTGGATAAAGGTGAAAGATGGCAATGTCTATTTTATAACCCTATCCAATTTTTGCAATTATTATTTAGTACCTAAGTTCGATAGTTTTGGTATTCATAGAGTAAATGAAGTTGCCAATTCCAGAACCAAGAAAATCACAGACGAGGATTCCAAAACCATTTCTGACGTACACATATGTAATATGACGTCATGAAGCTGCGCCCATCCACCAGGTAGGCAGTAACAGGTGAAAGGATATGGTTACACAGCCTACTACGCATTTCATGCCACTAGGGCACTTGAGTGTTCAAACTTCGTCTAATTTTCGGAAGTACTGAGCACCGCCATATGTGTTTCATTAACCTTTTTACTTGAGAAAATTAGGCTAAAGCTGTGCTGACCCACCCAACCATCCACAAAAGTGGTTACAAGTATCAGTGACATCGAGAATCTCGCCTCCATCGTCTGAGGGAGAAAATTTCACCCTATTTGTTCACAGCTGTGTGGTGTGCTGGCAAGTCTCTGAACATTCCTGATGCTGTGTCTAGAGCCCCAGTTAGCCACCCTGCACCAGAGGACAAAATCACAGGTGCCCCTTCTGCTACCCATCTCCAAACAGTCATGGCTGTGTACACTGTCACCTCTTCAGGAAAGTCTCCAGCTCAAGATACCAACAGGACTCCTCAGGATCTACGAGGCGCAGCAAGAGAAGACCCTGTCTACACTCACCTACTTGACGGTGTCACCTTAGAATTCCCCTCCAACAGATATGATCTGCATTACTACTTACTCCCATACTGGAAGATACGGGACAAGCTGTACGTTAATGGTGAGCTCAGAGCTAGAGTTATAGTTTCTGCCGCCCTCCGCGGCCGCACTTTGTCCCGCCTACATGATAGTTATCAGGGCATGGAATCTATTAAGTGCCGGGCAAGACAGGCTGTCTTCTGGCCTGGTATCAACTCGGACATTGTCTACACAATTGTAGCTTGTGAGCCATGCCAGGTATTGCTGCCAGCCCAGCAGCAGGAACCATTAATGAATGACAACCCCACGAGGCCCTTGGAGTCGGTTTCAGCAAATTTATTTACCGTCACTGGAAAAGCCTTTCTTGTCATACTTGACTAAATCACAGGATGGCCTGTTGTCCCTTGCAAAGGTGATACTACTGCTTCTAATACAATCAGGATCTTCTGCCGCTACTTCCGGGAAGTTGGTGTGCCTCTCTGTCTCAGGACTGATAGAGGACAACAGTTCACCAGTAACGAGTTCTGGGACTTCATGGAGCGATGGGGAGTCAGACATGTGGTAACCTCCCCATATTATCCACAATCGAATGGTCAAGCTGAGGCCGCCATGAAGTCAATCAAGCATCTCATCCTGACAATGGTACCCTCTGGCAACATTTCACAGGCCACTCCCCCGCCTAGATCCTGTATTGTTGACCTCTTAGGTCATGCATCCTTTTCAGAGGAGTGTCGGGTCAAGACTGAGGACTGTGAACGCTGTGCGGTCTCCTGTGCTGCTGCCTGCGCTGAGCAGGTTAAGACCCAGTGTGATCAGCATGCCAGCCCCCTACCCAGGTTGATTATTGGACAGCAAGTACAGATCCAGGACCCGACATCTCGCTGCTGGAACAAGCTTGGGGTAGTCATGAGTTTCAGCAGGTCAAGGGATTATGGAATTCATCTCCCTAGTGGTTGTGTCTGGTGGTAAAGCACGTTTCCTTCAGCCAGTGCCACCCCCTAGTGTTGACCCATCCCCTCTTTCCCCTGTGGCCTCTTGCTTGGACCAGGAAAAGCAGTCCTTAGTTGATATTCGCCCATTGTCCCCACATCGTTCTCAAGGCTCGGAGAGAAAGAGTCTTCTTGAGAGTGTACTACGAGTGTGAAGGGGGAGGGAGGTGTAGGTAAATGAAAGAAACTTTCAGTACGATATATGAACGTTTACATATGTGTATTGCATTCTTATATTTCATGTCCATTTATATACCTCCCTATGTATCATGTACGATATGTAATGACAAAATCTCGCCCGTCTGGCAGAAATATTTTGCCAGTATGGCACCACTCTATTTTCCTTGCTTGCACATAATTTGACATTTTTGATTTTGTTTACTTCACTTAGACTTTAAGAAATTACTTTGGATATTTGGTGTTTCCTTCATTCCCTACCTTTAGTGGTTCAGTGGTTCAGTGATAGGTACAGGGACAGCCTAGACGAACCTGCTATTTAACGTTTTATGAAGAACTTAAAACCTCAAAAATCATAATGACCAATGCACGGAACCAGACACGGGAAGCACTCTTCAATCCAGTGTTGTTACAGTGGCACCATATATTCCCAATCAAGGGAGAAAGAATTTTGTGGGAACAAAATCCTTAGAAGAACCTAGTGAATTACCTTTGAGGACGAATATATAAATATTTTTGAAGTACACAGGGATATTGTAAAATACTGTGGATGGGAACCTAGGATATTGCCACATGGTAGAAATAAACTTTTGATAAAGACTAGATCCTTAGAAGAAAGGGAGAAATTGAAATTTTGAGTTTACTGGGAGGAGTTCAAAGTGGATGTAAACCACACATGATATTTTTAATCATAAAAAAGGAATTACGCATGTATGTCCCTCATCTTGGGATTCATGCTGAAGAAGAACTGCAAGATGAGCTTAAAGATCAGGGGGTATTAAAGGCGGATAGACTGAAAAAGAAAGTAAGTGGGGCATGGTCTCCTATGCCACAGTTATATTAACTTTCAATTCATCTAAATTACCAATTTGTTCATGAAACTTACTTGGCAGATATATATATAGCTGTATTCTCCGAAGTCCGACAGAATTTCAAAACTCGCGGCACACGCAGGTGGGCGAGGGCCCAGGTGGTAGTACCCATTCCCGCCGCTGGGAGGCGGATATCAGGAACCATTCCCATTTTCTATTCATATATTTTTTCTGTCGCCGGTCGGTAAACACCTGTTTACAGACCTCCGCCCAGGATTTTGGATTTTGACTCGTTATAAGTATCTGGATTGACTTTTGGTTTTGACTCTGGATTGTTGGATTGGCATACGCGATAGTGGACTGTTTTTGGATTTTGGATTGGCTTTTCTATGAACGTGATGTCGGGATCAAGTTCAGTGAGCTTCAGAGTGTGTGTGAGAAGTGATTGCAAGGTGAGGCTACCGAAATCATCGGTAGACCCCCACACAGTATGTATGGGGTGTAGGGGGCATGTTTGTTTGCTGGTTGATCGTTGCATTGAATGCAAAAGTTTCGACTGAGGATGAATGGAAGGTGTATGAATCCTATCGCCGTAAGTTGGAGCGCGATAGGATCAGGAGGGCTTCCTCCAAGAGCGGTTCTAAGCGAAATGTTAAGAAGGGAAGTAACATTTCTCCTATTCTAACACCAGTAGAATTTGCTTCACCTAATCCTGTGTTGTTTGCCTGAGGGCCCTAGTTCTGTGTCTGGAGAAGGTAATGCCCTTTCTCTGATTCTAGAGTCATTACGCACTCTAGAGTCCAAAGTGTTGGCCCTTGAAAACGGCTCGAGTAAAGTGTGGGGGGTGAATCGTGCCCCCTAGTGTTGTGGAGGGGGCGTCAGATCGGCCCCATATGCCTCTAGGTCTAGACCTCTGACGGAATCCCAGGAACTCAGGGGAGTGGGCAGTGGTCGAAAGCCCGCAAGAGGGTTACGGGGGCTCCCCACCGATCTTGGCGTCCCTTCGGCAGGACCTGTTTTGCTGCTATTCCCAGCTGCCAAGGAAGCGTGCTCAGGCCTCTCCGCATCCTTAAGGACTGTTTGTTTTTCGTCCTCCAGCACCCTCCCCGCGCAAGGGGTTGGAGCGCTCGGAGTGACTCGCGTCCGTTGAAAAGGACTTTTCCTAGGGAGGACGCTTTACGTCCCCTCTCTCCGCTCTCGTTGCGGTCTTCGCCTGCGTCGTATGACGCGTTTCCTCCTCAGAAGAGAGGTAGGACGTCGTCCGAGGACGACGCTGAGAAGCGCTTCTCTCGCGCCTCGGAGAGGCAGGTTGCTGTACCTTTGAGAAGGAAGGAGGCGTCCCCCCGCCCCTGTCTTCTCGCAGGCGCAGCCCTTCACCTCCTCTCGGTTCTTCACCTACGAAGAGTATTCTTGCGTCGCTTCAAGACCAATTGTCGGCCTTAATGGCTCGGAAGACTCGCCCAGCAGCAGTTGAGCCTAAACGTAGGAAGGACGCTAGACTGCCTGTCAAGAGGACGAGGCAGTCTCCTTCTCCGTCTCCTCGTTCGTCTCTGTCTCCGCCCGCACGTCAGGACGCCTTTGAGGACGCTCGACAGGACGCCTTGGAGGACGCTTTTGAAGACGCTCGGCAGGACGCTTTGGAAGACTATCGTCGGGATGTTTTGCTTGACGCTTTGCCTGTGGAGAAGGCTTTCGAGAGCGCTCAGAAGGACGCTTTGAAAGCGAAAGCTGGACGCTTGAGCGTGAAACGTAAGGACGCTCCTCGAGAGAGACTAAGAGTAACCTCTCTTGACGCGCAGCGCGGTCAGGACGCTCTTCGTGGTTCGAGCTCTAAAGATCGACAGAAGGTCGGTCGCTTTGAAGAGGCTGATTTTAGTCTTCCTCGTAAGCCTTTGTTGAAGGCTAGACCCGTTGGGCGCATGCCCTCTCCAGAGGTTCAATCTCCTTTGCCTCTTCGGGAGGAAGGAGAGCTTAGTAGTCCGGCGGACTCAGTGGAGGAAGAACAGCCGTCAGTTTCGTCGGTTTCCGACTACAAGGTGCTGGTTCGTCTTTTACGTTCTTTGTTTGGTGAGAAGTTCCAGCCTGCAGCTCCTAAGTCTCCTCCCTCTCAGTTTTCGTCTTCGAAGTCGGGCAAGGTTTCGGAAGTGGTGGAGATGAAGACTTCCTTGTCCACTAAGAGAGCATTCAAGAAATTGCAGGATTGGATGGAACGTCGGAAGGATCAGGGCAAGTCGACTTTCGCCCTTCCTCCTTCAAGACTCAGTGGGAAAGGCGGCATTTGGTATGAGACCAAAGCTGAAGTAGGAGTTAAGATCCCGTCTTCTTCCCAAGGGGACTTTGCTAGTCTGGTAGACGCCCAGAAGAGATCCCTGTTATCGTCCGCTAAGATTTCATGGACACCAACGGAGATCGACCATCACATGAAAGGTCTGTTAAAGACTCTGGAAGTCTTTAACTTCCTAGACTGGTGCCTAGGAGTCCTGGATCTTCAATCTAGGAGTCCTGATTCTTTGAGTCTGGGGGAGCTGTCCAATGTGTTGTCATGCATGGACAAGGCCGTCAGGGATGGTTCGGAAGAGTTAGTGTCTCATTTCGGCACTGCTTTCCTCAAGAAGAGAGCGCTTTTCTGCAATTTTACAGCGAGGTCTGTTTCTGCATCGCAGAAAGCAGAGCTTCTCTTCGCACCTCTTTCGAGCCATCTCTTCCCCCAGGCTATGGTAAGGGACCTGGCAGTGAGCCTACAAGAGAAGGCTACCCAGGATCTCTTGGCCCAGTCTTCAAGACGTCCCGCAGTCCCTACCACGTCGTCGTCTGGACGACCTCCTAGGAAGGTTAAACCCTTTAGTAGCGCGCCTCCCTCGAGAGCTGTCCTCGAGGGAGAGGACTTGCAAGAGGAAGAGGTTCCTTCAAACCTAAATCCTCTAAGTGAGAAGAAAGTCCTTCAGATGCCTGTCGGAGCCAGGCTAAAGTTCTTTGCGGGTGCGTGGAGAGAGAGAGATACAGATGCGTGGTCCCTCAAGATAGTGGAACAGGGGTACAAGATCCCCTGGACCCTGTGGACCTACTCTTTCTACGACTCCCAGAGATCTTTCCCCGTCGTATCAAGGGGAGAAACATCAGGTTCTTTTAGATCTTTTTAGATCAAATGATCATGAAAAGAGCGGTGGAGCAGGTCTTAGACCTGGGGTCACCAGGATACTACAACAGACTTTTCCTGGTACCAAAGCAGTCGTCGGGGTGGCGTCCAGTCTTGGACGTAAGCAGCCTGAATCTTTTCGTAGAAAAGAAAAAATTCAAGATGGAAACACCTCAGTTGGTTCTAGGAGCCTTAAGACCGGGCGACTGGATGGTTGGTCCTTGGACCTACAGGACGCATACTTTCACGTGCCTATCCACCCTCTTTCAAGAAAGTTTCTGAGGTTTATGCTAAGGGACAAAGTTTGGCAATTCCGAGCCCTTTGTTTCGGTTTAAGCACGGCTCCGATGGTATTTACCATGCTCATGAAAAAACGTAGCGAGATGGTTACATTCTGCAGGAATAAGAGTGTCCCTGTATCTCGACGATTGGCTGATCAGAGCATCGTCAGAAGAAAGGTGTCTGAAGGACCTTCACTTCACTTTGGCCTTGGCGAAGTCCCTGGGATTCTGGTCAACCTCGAAAAGTCGCATCTGACCCCAACACAGTCCATCGTGTGTCTGGGGATTCAGATGGATCAGTGGCTTTTCGAGCGTTTCCGTCCCAGGAACGACAGCTGCAAGGCTTAGAGAGAGTTTCGGCCTTCCTGGGGAAGGAAGCTTGCTCGGCGAGGGAATGGATGAGTCTGCTGGGAACCATTTCCTCGCTGGAAAAGTTTGTTTCCCTGGGAAGACTACACCTCAGACCTCTCCAGTTTTTCTTAGCAGACGAATGGAGAGTCAGAGAGGATCTGAATGCGACCCTTTTCATCACCAAATCGGTGAAGAACCATCTAAGATGGTGGCTAGATCCTCGAAGTTTCGAGAGGGGTTGTCCCTAAAGCTTCTGAGCCCAGACCTAGTGTTGTTTTCCGACGCCTCGGTGTCGGGATGGGGAGCAACACTGGGAGGGGAGGAAGTGTCAGGCACCTGGACGGGGGGAGGTCGTCTGGCACATCAATGTAAAGGAACTAGCGGCGGTTTTTCTGGCGCTACAGTTCTTCCAACAAAAGGTTGCAGAGAAAAGAATAGTCCAAGTCAACTCGCAGGACAACACCACAGCCCTTGCCGTACCTAAAGAAGCAGGGAGGTACACACTCCCGTCCTCTTTTTTATTTAGCGAGGGAGATTCTGCTGTCGGGCCAGATGCGAGACCGGATAAGGATCCTGACGAGATTTATCGCGGAGTCCAGAACGTCAGAGCAGGACCTTCTCAGCCGACAAGATCAGATCCTGCCGACGGAATGGACGTTGCACCAGGACGTCTGTCGAGAGCTCTGGAGACTGTGGGGGTGTCCGTTAGTCGACCTATTTGCGACGTCGAGAACAAAGAGGTTGCCTCTTTATTGCTCCCCTGTGCTGGATCCGGGAGCAGTAGCGATAGACGCTCTGCTCTGGGACTGGACGAACCTGGACTTGTATGCCTTCCGCCATTCAAGATCATGGGGGAAGTAGTAAGGAAGTTCGCGGCATCGCGGAGGGACGAGGTTGACCCTGATCGCCCCGATGTTGGCCCGCGAAGGAATGGTTCACAGAGGTAATGTCATTCATCATAGACTTTCCGAGGACGTTGCCCTGGAGGAAAGATCTACTCAGACAGCCCCACTTCGCAAGATATCACCGAAACCTCTCCGCTCTGGGTCTGACTGCGTTCAGACTATCGAAAAGCTGGCCAGAGCGAGAGGTTTTTCTAGAGCAGCTGCAAAGGCGATCGCCAATGCTAGGAGAACGTCCTCGAGAGCTGTTTACCAGTCGAAGTGGGCTTCCTTCAGGGCATGGTGTAGAAAGGAGGGAATTTCCTCTTCCACTACCTCTGTGAGCCAGATAGCCGATTTCCTGCTATTTTTAAGGAATGTACAGAAGCTGGCTGTCCCGACCATCAAGGGATATAGGAGTATGCTGTCGGCAGTCTTCCGTCACAGAGGACTAGACCTGTCTGATAACAGGGATCTTCACGATCTCCTGAGATCATTTGAGACATCCAAGATACCTCAGGCGAGGCCTCCCTTATTGGGAAACGTTGATTTTAGTCTCCTTAGACTGTTAATGTCGAGTCCTTTGAACCTCTACATGAAGCGTTCCTATTTAGGAGGAACTTGACGAAGAAGGCTCTTTTCCTAACTGCTCTGGCGACGGCGAAGAGAGTTAGCGAAATTCAGGCCATTTGTAAGAGAGTGGGCTTCAAAGGGGACAATGCTGTCTGCTCTTTTGAGTCCCACTTTCTTAGCAAAGAATGAAAACCCGTCGAACCCTTGGCCAAGGAGCTTTGAAATCAAGGGTATGACAAGCCTTGTGGGCCAAGAACCTGAGAGAGTCCTGTGCCCTGTCAGGGCTCTAAAGTTTTATGTCCACAAGACTAAAGAAGTACGAGGTCCCTCAGATAAATCTCTGGTGTTCGGTTAAACGACCCGATATACCATTATCCAAGAACGCATTGGCGTTCTTTCTGAGGGACGTCATTAAAGAGGCTCATTCGTCTTCCACACAGATCGATTTGAGCCTCTTGCGAGTGAAAGCTCACGAGGTCAGAGCTGTCGCAACCTCGCTTGCCTTCCAAAGGAACATGTCGATCAAGGACATCCTTGACGCCACCTTTTGGAGGAGCAATTCAGTATTCGCCTCACACTACTTGAGAGATGTGAGAACGATATACGAGGACGTTGTTCTCTTGGGCCATACGTTTCTGCAGACACAGTCTTGGGGGCTGAAGGTAGCTCTCTCCTATCCCTTAGTTAGGTTTAGGTTAGTTTTTAGTTGTTGTGGTTTTTTGGTTGTGTGAGGTTTTGGTGAAGACCTCCCATCTCTTAGCCTAGTGTTCAGGGGGTCTTGGATAGTTGGTCAGGTGGTGGTCAGTTGCTTCGTTGCCTCATTTGTATGGCACTATGCTCTTGTCACATTGAGGTCACGTCCCCGTTGACAGAGCATCCAGAGCGCACCAGCACTACAGGTCTCCACCTGGCTGGCAACTCTGATTAAGCCACAAAAGCAGGCTGAAAGTGACCAGTAATCACAGAGTCTACTTTGCTAACAGGTGAGGAACCAAGGTGTATATCATCTACTTAATTTAAGTTTCCTACAAATCCTATTCTGTCTCTTCCCACCATCCGAAGGTGGGATTCAGCTATATATATATCTGCCAAGTAAGTTTCATGAACAAAATGTTATTGTTATAATACAATTAAGTTTGTTCATACTTACCTGGCAGATATATATAATTAAGTGCCCACCCACCTCCCCTCAGGAGACAGTGGCACTGATAAAATATGAATAGAAAATGGGAATGGTTCCTGATATCCGCCTCCCAGCGGCGGGAATGGGTACTACCACCTGGCCGCCCACTGCGTGTGCCGCGAGTTTTGAAATTCTGTCGGACTTCGGAGAATACAGCTATATATATATCTGCCAGGTAAGTATGAACAAACTTAATTGTATTATAACAATAACATATTTTGTTAAAGCAGCTTGGTACAGATTTAAAGTGAAACAGTACATGCTGAGACCCAGGGTGTTTTTACTGTCAGGAATATGGGTATATAATTGGGTCCTGTAGATCCAAGTTACAAGGAAACCTTGCCATTTGTATCAATTGCGGAGGAGTTGAGTATGGTGATTGCCATGCTGAACCAAAATGCATTCATTGTGGGGAAGCTCACCAGTCATCCTCGAACTCATGTGTTGTTTCCCTGAGAAAGATGTGCTAGAATCCTTGAGAAAGTTACTTTTAGAGAAGCCAGAAGAATATTACTGAGCAAATATTTAAGATCAGGGGTATCTTTTGCAAGTGTTGCTGTACATAGACAACAATTGAGGAGGAGGAAAACTAATTCAAATACTGCTTCATATTCATCTAGATCAGGTAGAAACATTCATAAATCCTTTGTAGCTGAAACCAGTACATATAAAAAGCAACTTGGGTAAAGCTCCAAATAAAGTGTTTACGACTGCAACATCAGCTTTGGTTTATGTGTGAAACTCTTTGGAAATAGCGTCAGCTTTGGCTGGTGCACCGGCCTCTTTGGGGGCAGCATCAAAGCTGATACGTCAGTCTGTTTGGAGGCATCATCAGTTTTGACTAATGTAAGTAATCTAGAGTGCATGTCTGTCCTTACTGATGTACATGCCTATTTTGGGAAGTCACTCTCCTCAGCTGATGCAATGTCCTCTTGGGAACTGCATCACCATCTACAGATTGTCCGAATAATCCATAATCCAACCACCTCTTTGGAGGCAAAGTTAACGCTGTCAGAAAAGTCACCTAATGAGGCAAAAGCAGATCTAAATTAAAATAATAGAAATTAGGGTGGAGCAATGTTATATGTTTGCCATGATACACTGTACAAGTATTTTCCTGTTCATTCTTCTTTGCAAGCTGTTACAGTGCAAGTGTTTCTAGCTCGGAGATATACGATTTGTTTTGTATACCTTCCACTAAATGTAGCTTTCCATAGTACTGATTTTTTTAGTCTCATCAGACAGCTTCCTGAATGGAAGAAATCCTTTATGGGGGATTTAATTACTAATGAAACAGGAAATTGCCTGTCATCCATTATTGAAGGTGAAAATGTTGGTGTTCTGAACACTGGGGAACCTTCCCATTTCCATGTACTGACCGGTACTTTAACAGACATCGACCTGTCAAGATGTAGTGCTGATACCATTATGGACTTCAATTGGCAAGTGATTGATTATAGACACAGTAGTGATCACTTTCCAATTGTAATTAGCACTGGATCAAGTCCTCCATATCCAAGTTTACCTCGTTGGAATGTAAAAAGAGCTTACTGGGCAAATTTTGAAGAACATAGTTCAATCGAAGCTACAGCAGAGGAATTTGAATGTATTGAGGATGCTATTGAATTGTTAATAACTACTTTATTTGCAGCTGGACTTCAGTCAATTCCAAGAACATAGAGTCTATTTATGCATCGACCAGTACATGGTGGTCAAAAGAATGCCATGAAACCCATAGAACTCTGAGATCTTGTTTTACTAGGTTTAAAAGACAGAAATGTAAGTACTATCTTGTAGAATTTTGTAAGGCTAGGGCAAAGTTTAGATTTAAAATTAAAAATGCACGAAGAAAATCTTGAAGTAAGCTCATTTCCTCCATAAATTGCAAAACTCCTGTCACATTAGTATGGAAGAGAGTAAGGGAAATAACAGGAAAGTTTGTACCTAGCCAACTGCCTGTGTTAAAAATAAAAGGCATCAATGTAGTAGATCCGCAGGTTGTGTCAAATGAGTTTGCCCTACATTTTGCTAAAATATCTCAGAAAAATAAGGAGAAACCAAATGCAAACAACAGAAAACAAATGGAACAGCATTATCTTGATTTCGCTTCAATTAAAGAGGAGTCTTATACTATTCCATTTACTATGAGAGAATTTGCATTGGCTCTCTCAAAGTTTAAAGAATCTGCTCCTTGGTCCTGATGAAAATTCATATTCTATGATCAAAGCCCTTCTCAGATTACTAAAAGATTTATCCTAAGTATAATAAACAGAATTTTTAAAGAACGTTACTACCCCTTATGTTGGGAAGAATCCTTCCTTTCATCAAGCCCGGAAAGGGTAGTTCTTTTGTAGGAAATTATTGTCCTGTTGCCCTAACACCTTGTTTGTGTACGCTGATGGAGAAAATGGTGAATGCTTGCTTAGTGTGGTATTTAGAAAGAGGAAACTATTTCTCCTCAGCCCAATGTGGTATGCAATCCACTGCTGATATCTTAGTTAGAATGGAGTCTGCAATATGTGAAGCCTTAGCCTCTAGCAACACTTTATTACGGTTTTCTTAGACTTAGAAAAGGCGTATGATACTACCTGGCGGTATGGAATTTTGAAAGTAGTCCATGAATATGGTTTAGGAGAATTAGCTATTTTTATTAAGCTATTTTTAAAAAATTGTTATTTTCATGTACAAGTAGGAGCATTTCTGTCTGAAGTATGCGAACAAGGGGTTCCTCAGCGTAGTATGTTAAGTGTGACACTTTTGCTCCTAAACAATTAAATGACAATAGTTAAAGCAAATTAACCTGCTGATTGTTTATGCACACACTGTTTTAAATGGCTTTTCTCTATCTTTTGCAGCTGCACGTATGTCAGTAGCTAAATGTCATCTACAAATACGTAGTAATAAATAAGATAATGAAATGGGCTGAAATGCAGGGTTTTAGATTTTTTCATCAAAGACTGTAGCCATGCAGTTCTGTAGAATTAGAGGGACACATGCAGATCCAGATTTATATGTAAATGGCCAGAGAATAGCTTGTGTTAATGAAACAGGGTTTTTAGGGATGATTTTTGATGCTCAGCTGACAAGACTTGAACATTGCAGACAAATGTGTACTACTGGTGAGGGTATCTGTATCTCCCCCTTGGAAAAATCCTGCAGTAGAGTTTTGTAACTATTTTAAGTAACCAAAGAAGAATGTCTCTGATAAAATATTATGTTATACCTTTTTAGATCATGTCACAACATGATAATTTTATCCCAGTTTTTACCGTTGGATCCAAAACCAGTCCAGGCACTGGTTTTGGCATAGTTTTTCCGTCCTTTGAGCGTAGTGGGAGGCTCTCAAGTAATGCATCTGCATTTACTGCAGAATTATATGGAATTTTTCATACTGTCAAAGAAGTTTTAAAAAGTAGTGATTAGAATTTTATTGTGTACTGTGACTCTAGAATGCTCTAGAGTTACTGAAAGATTTTTATTCCAAACATCCAGTAGTTTTAAGTATACTAGAATGGTTATTTTTAGCTAAGCGGAGGGGTTTTAATATTGAATTTTGTTGGGTTCCCGCACACAAGGTTGGAATATCTGGAAAAGAATGGGCTGATGCAATTGCCAAAGAGGCTGTTTCTCGTATTGGGCCCAGATCATTTAAGCTGCCGTGCAGATTTACATATTCCAATTAGAGAGAAGCATAAATACTTTGGCAAAATATTTGGTCAAATTTAACTACTAATGTAAAAATGGGAACAATTGCACCTACAATCAGTCCATGGCTGTACAATTTTATGCCCAGAAGGTTTGAAACAGCTCTGTGCCACCTGCGTATTGGACATACTAGGCTGACACATTCCTACTTGATGAGTCGTGATCACGAACCATACTGTGAAGATTGCCTAGTTCCACTGACTGTTATGCGCTTGCTGGTTGAGTGCCCCAGTTTGGTGGAATAGCGCAATCAATATCTATTCTATGGGAAGGAGAATAATGTTTATAAGTTGTCAAAAATTTTAGGAGCAAATGGGATTTTTAACATGACTGGCTTATTTGGATTTCTTTTTACATGGTATTTTAGATAACTGTAATGCTTGTTGTGCGCCTTGCTTTTATTCTTATTGAAATAGTGTATATATATATATGTGTGTGTGTGTGTGTATGTGTGTGTGCACGTACATGTGTATATATGTATATGTATGTATATGTATGTATGTAGGTGTGTATGTATATGTAATAATTGCTTTTTTTATAAATAATTTTTATATTTATTTTTATAATTAACCATACTATCTTTTATCAAATTTTCAAAAAAAAATAATTCTTCTGTTTTAGAATTATTTATTATTAAAATTTATAGTTTTTTTATATATAGTTTCAGCATCAATGACCTAGAAGTGGCGATGCTAGATTAATATAGTATCAATCAATCAATCAATCAATCTTGGATGCATCGAACGAGGATTGGGACTCACACCTGGAGGAGTTGTTGCTGACTGCCTGAGTGTGGAATCGACACGACAAGCAACTTCACATCAATGTTCTGGAACTCAAGGCGGCTTTCTTAGCCCTCCAAGAGTTCTGGGATCGAGTAATGGGACACTCCATGGTGTTGATGAGCAACAACACCATGGTGGTGGCATATGTCAACAAATAGGGGGCTTAGTGTCTCTCCCGTTGCATCAGTTGACAGTGCAAGTGCACAAGTCGGCTGCAGTGCACTCGGTACTCGGTATAGCTGTCAGCCAGATACATTCCAGGCAAGAGGAATGTAGTGGCAGACAAGCTCAGCCGTCAGAATCAGGTGATAGGGACCTAATGGTTTCTACACCCAGACGTGGCAGAAAGGATGTTCGACCTATGGGATTGTCCATTGGTGGACCTGTTCGCCCCCCGACACAACAGAAAACTTCCGGTTTTCTTCTCTGTTGGGCCAGACCCATGGGCAGCTGCAGAGGACATGTTCCAACATCTGTGGGACAACCTCAAAGTCTACACCTTTCTCCCGTTCTGTGTATGATTCGCAATGGTGATCAGCAGAGTGCCTGGTCACCAGCAATTCTTCGGGGATGATCCTAGTGGCAGCCATTTGGTATCCCAATCTGTTGGATTTTGCTTTCTCCTGTACTTGGAAGTACAATCCCTGTGTCATCATGGTTGGTGGTTATCCTCCATCTCTTGCTAACAAGAGGATTTTCTTGCTGAGCAGCAACAGAGATGGCAGGATATTTCAGACAGTCCTCGAAGGCAGCAGTGTACCAGGGAAAGTGGTCCGTCTTCTCTTGTTGGTGTTTTGGATGGGTTCTCTCTCCGCTTAGAGCCACTCTTCAACAGATCGCAGATTTCATTGTCTTTCTTCGCCAAGAGAAGCTCCTCTCTGTCTCTGCAGTTAAGGGCTACAGGTCTGCCTTGGCCTTGGTCTTGAAACTGCGAGCAGTGGATATATTCTCTTCTATGGAAATATCTCTTCTTATGAGGAGCTTTGAGAGGTCTTGCCCACCCAGGGAACTCAGGTCCCCTGGGTGGGATGTAACTCTCATCTTGGGAGCTTGACTTGTGAACCCTATGACCCTCTCTGAGAGTCGTCAGACAGGAATCTGACCCTCAAGACCGTCTTTTTGCTGGCCCTGGAATTGGCGAAGAGAGCAGGTGAGCTTCATGGTCTCTCATAATGTCAATCACTCGAAGGGATGGGAATCTCTTACTCTTCATTTCGTCCCGGATTTCGTAGCTAAGACTCAGAATCCTTCAGTCCCTGATGATAAATTCGAGTCCTTTACAATCCCCTCCCTATAGGACTTTTGTGGTAATGATCCAGACAAGATGCTACTTTATCCCATGTCCAAGAACACTATCTCTTTTTTGCTTTGTGAGGTGATCAGGAAAGCGTACTCCTCCCACGCAAAAATCTGTTGGTGCCACAGGTACTGAAGGCAGGGGTTTGGTCCAACCAGACCACTTCACCTCCTTCTACCTTCGGGATATTGCTCATAGGTCCTTGGAAACCTTTTCTTTGGGACCTGTGGTGGCTCCTCTAACTGGACAAAGTTGCATCTCGCCTTGTGTAACCATATGAATGGGTGCGAATGAGTGTGACTGGCTTCTCTTTCTCCTTCATTCTCCTCTCTTCCTATGTGCAGACAGCTGCAGTTGTCACATGCTGGAAAGGACGGTCGATGCAGGTAAGCTATATTACTGAGCTCCATTCTTTCCCTATCATTAGGGTATAGAAGCACATATCTGTCCCTTCCCTAACTAGGGGGAAGAGGTTACTGTCATAAGACAAACCCAATACTTGTATAATTGTCTTCTTGCTTCCGACTATAAGTTCTTGTTTGCTATTCATAAGAGGCTACGCTTGTCTCCCTCTCATGAATTGGTCCAGAGGTCTGGCCATTGGTCTCACAATTCTCTACTCCGATCAGTTGGACAGAGGCAACATTCCCCCCCTTGCGCTTACGACCAGGGTGGGAATCTTGGTTGGGCGAACACCATTCTGTTCAAAAGACTAATAGATTCCTCCTACCAATCAGTGAGTCTTCCTTATGTAAAGGACCGAGGGTTTGTATTACTTGTTGGAACAAATCACAACTTGTTGGAACAAATCACAATTTTTAAAAGTAAATTGTATTTTTCCTAACTATACAAACCTGAGGTCCTTTACATTTATGCCCACTTCATGCCACCCCTCAATCTGTTCCTGGGCCTAAAGCAAAGTGGAATGTTTACGTCTGGTCTAGCAGGACTCCCGACTAGCGGACAAGCAGTTACTGCCAAACTACCTTACGACCGATTCCAGCCTATGCTGAAAGGTAATACTTATGTAAAGGACTTCCGGTTTGTATAGTTAGGAAAAATTCAATTTACTTTTCAAAACTGTGATATTTTACCTTTGTAGACTACATGACAGTATGGTCGTAATGAGTCTGCTGCACCGACGTATAGAATTCAAAGATAAATTACAGCTTAGCTAAAGTTGACCAGTAAAATATTACCTTAAACTCATGTACAGCAAGTAAAATAACATAGGAAAATGTCAACTGCCATAATCTAGTTTGACTACAATTTTCAAAGTTTTGGGTCGGGGCGAAGGAACGTAAACAGTCGCCACATTTGAATTCTGGTAGAGGGTGTGGTGGGATAAGTAACTACCAGGGAGACATCTGTTTACCAGGGGGATGATGGGGTACTCGGGGGAGTGGGCCATAGAAGGTACGAGTTGGTAAAGTGACGCGGGATTGTCAGGCGGAGATATGGTGGTAAATACAATTACCCACCAAATAATAACACTTCTACACTTTTCATGAAAAGCACTAAACCTTAGGAACATCAAAACACAATTGCTCTAAGTAAATGAAGTAGATAAAGTTGAGGAACCTTACCTTAAAGGGATTTAGGATACAATTCAGCCCCTGCCTTTACATATGTGTAGAACCTCACCTTCGGGTCTTGGAAGTGTATCTTGAAATAGGCCACCGACAAAGTTGTACCTCCTACGTCTGTACCTAGGCATTGTCTCACGAAGTTCCCTCCACCTCCTTTCAATAGTATTTGTGTGGGCACTGGTTACTGGGTCCACAAAGTTCATGGAGTGGTTGACGGTCAAGTGTACGTAGCCTTTGTCCTCCAGGCAATCATAAGATTTCCAGCAATTAGATACAACACTGATCCCCAGTACAATGTAGTCCTTTATAACTGCAAGCTAAGTCCAGCTGCATCTCTTCCTGGCCCTCTTCTGGTAAGGCTTGTAAGACCTGGTGCATGTGAAAGTAAGAGAAATCAAAATAGTCCTTACAAACTTCAAAACATACAGTGAATGTACATATCTAATGGTATATATAGCTGTGTAAGGAAATGTTTAACCTACTTTAGGTTTGAAACATATATTGCGATTAGGGGTAAAAATCAACATGTGATAAATAAGTTATATGAACCACTTCCTCTTTAGGTCAAGTCTACACTCCTTGCCACAATGAGTAAACAGGCCATGATCTTAACAAAATGTAATTAACCTTTCATAATGGCCAGAGTAATAGACAGAAAAGTCCTTGTAACTTAGGAAGCCATTTTTCACATGTACGAGGCAAAGTCTGGTTAGTAATAGGCTCGGAGGAGCGAGAGGTTCCAAGGATGGATTCTGCCATCATGCTAGGTTGATGAGTGAGGTGAAATACACAGGGAGGTATTGTCTGGGAAATCGTGGGATGGGGAATTGTACGAAACAGGGTAGGAAGGATGAGGTGGAGGGGTAAATCCATACGGTTCTCATTGGCGAAAAAAATACAAGCACGGGCTTGTAATGGATGGACAATTTGGGAAATCAGAGAGGCCAGTTGGGGGGTTAATTGAACTTGACAAGAATTGTCGAGTTAAATGATAAAAACATAGTTTGTTTTATTTCCATATGAAACCAAATATATCACGTATTATTAATAAAGAAAATATTGTAATGAAATGTTTCTGCAGGGACACGTATTTTACATAATACAGGCAGTCCCAGGGTTACTTTCAGCGTAGGCTGTAATTAGTGAAATTCTTGAACAAGGGGGTTAGACAGTAACTACCGTCCGGTAGGTGGGTAGGCCTGCCTGCCCAAATGTAAACACTCCACGTTGCTTTTGCCCGTCTTCCGATGAAGACATATGTTTGTGAGCTCTTGCTGACTAGCTGTTAATCATGTTCCTGGTGGGATCTTAATTTTTTTATTTTGAGTAAATATGTACATACTGTGATATTAATATGTAATTAATTGACTTAATTATTAATATGCAAAGCCACTTTTTGTGGTAGCCTTTATAGCCGCCTTTCTACTTTGTGTTAAGGGTCGGTGGTAAAGGTACACCAACATCTTTATTAGTACATATTTTCACCCTTTAACGTTAGGACGAGACATGTATTCATCTGAAATTTACGCTTACACTTTGGAATTTACCAAGGGGAACTTTGGAGGTTTGTTCTTTGTTTCTTCTGGTAATTCCTCTTCTTCTTCATCCTTTCATTAGCCATCGGACGAAGATAGAAGAGGGGGCGTGTGGTGTTGGTGTTTAAAGGATTTCCTCTCATTTCGGAGGGCGGTGCCCTTGGATGTGAGAGGAGTATCCTCATTAGCGGAAAAAATTAGGGGGAGTTTAAATATGTAAATATAAAATAAATATGAAATGACCAGGATCATATCATTAAACTTTGCATTTTTAAGTGAAAGGGTAGAGATGGAAAAAATGCATTTTAAATATTTAATAAATTTAAATTTAAATGGTTAGACATTCATGAATACAAATAATTTAAAATAAGATAAATTTCACTGTAGCAGCTGGTGGTGGAATGACGTAAACGAGTCCTCGAATGATTTAAGAATGTCAAACGAGGACGAAAGAAATGCACTTTTGTACGAGAGATTAAGGTTCACAACTGCGAGGGCTTAACCTTCTTCCTTTCACTCATCCGCTAAAAAATACAAAGTAAAGGAGAATCAACCAAGGGAAAAATCAGAACAAAAGATACAACACTAATAAAAAGTAACTAAAATAAACCAACAAAAATCAACACGAATCAAAATAATCAAATTACTGGCAAATCGAAGCATGACTAAAATCTACAATTTTCATATAAATCAATAAAATCTTGAAATCAACGAATCACCGAAAACAGCAATTAACTATACACGAAAATCACCTTACGTAAATATTTACTTAAATCAACACTAAATCACAAAAGCTCTCAAATTATCATTAAAACAAATAGCAAAATCAACGAGTAGTCAAATACTTAAGAAATAAAATTATAGACTGCATTAAAATCATAGGTTCAATCTAGCAAGAATTTAATAAATTATACTTGAAACAATTTTCACAAACTTTTAAAACACTGGCATATAGAATATGTAACGCAAGAACAAGCATTAAAGCCCCTTATGCTTACCCTGTTGCGATAACAGTTCTGGCGAGTGTGAAAAAAATAATTCAATAGACGATCATCGCTAAGCAGCGTCCGGATCCCATCCTCGATGAATTAGTGTGTAATTATGTCCATGATGGAGAAAAAATCCATAGTAATTAATCCAGCACTAAATCCAGTAGTAATCCAGGACGGAGTCATAAATCCAGCGTGAGTGTATAAATCCTTAAATCCACTTGAAAAAATGTGAGAGAGAAAGAGAGCCGCTCCTCGTCACTCCCGTGTAAGGTTATGCTGAAGACTACGTAACTGTGTGAAAAAACTTCACAAAGGCTTTAGCGGCAGGCAGATATAACTACTGTTAAGTAGTTACTATTTAAAAGCAAAGGGGCAATTAGCGACACTTCTGTATGCCAAATGTATAAATACTGAATTATTCAAATTGATAATTTGAAGTTTTTTCAATTCATTACTTTAAATCATATTTTCTTTCTTTTACAGGCTAACAGTGGTGATAGTGATTACAGCAGTAGATGGTTGGATATCTCTTTGTGTTAGTTATCCTAACCTTGGAATTGTACCTGTGACTTGAGGTATGCTGTGATATTGGTCCTTGAGTGTGTGTACTGTTCCTCTGCTGGAAATCATAATCATTTACCACTGATATCCTGGAATTTCGTCACAGGACAAAGCCTTTGCCGCTGCCCTGTGATTATTAGCTCTATTCCTGCTGGTAAATATACCTCATCCTGTAGAAGAAATCTTGCAGAATTTGGAGAAGTCAAAGATGAAGAGACCTCGTCAAGTGTCGCCATCTTCCTCTTCAGAATCATCATATTTTTCATCAGCCTCCACCCCTGCCAAAGTAGGAGAAGGTAGTCTTCTCCCCTAAGAAGTCTCGTCACAGGACTTATAAAGGTCTGCCTCCTCAGTTTTTCTTCCGCTAGCTATCCCGTTCCTTCGGGAACAGGAACCGTCACACTGTCCCCAGGGCCTAGCGTGTTGGGAGCTGTAGAAGCGCAAACTGTTCGCACTTCTGCTACTAGTCCTAGAGGTTCTGTCCCTAAGACTAGTTCCATGTCGGGCGCTCGTTCACGAGTTTCCCGAGTGCATGTAAATCTTCGGATTTGCAAGCATCCAGGGTTGGTGACGCTTTGTCCACTCACCGTCACGACGCAGGCATGGCGTGGAAGGAAGGAACGAGTCACTCAGGTGACTCACGCCTTGCCGGTGATCACTCTCGTGGTGATTGCTCGGTACTCAGGGTTAACGTGTCGGTCCTGTGGGACCATGCATGCAGTGAGACTGGTAGGGGGTACCCCACTCAGTCCTCTTGAGAGGTTTCGGCCTCGACGAGGACTTAGACGTGTCGGAGAATGGTACCGGCCCTCTCCAGTCAGGTGCATGCTCAACTCCACCAAGACCACGGTCACTTTCATGTGACTGACCGTTCTCAGTTGTGGCTTATGTTTCTCCTGCCATGCGAGAGTTTGGTAACCCTCCTTGGGAAAGCGTTTCTCTAGGATGATAACGCTTTCCTAGATTGCGTCACGGTCACAGGTTGATGGCTGCCTGCGACTCGCTTCTCCTGCTAGTTCTGCTTGCAAGGTGAGTGAGAGCGTCCAATCTTCATCAACTATTCCCTCTACTTCCTTTGGCTGCACTGGGATGGGTGAGGTGGATAGGATGGATCCTTCAGAGTGTTCTCCATAGGATTCAGTGTCGGGGAACTCGTTCCTGGAAGGATCTTAGGGTGAATGTAAGAAAGATAAGAATATTGAGTGTTACAGGTGTGGGCAGGTAGGGCATATAGCGAGTGGATGTCAGGGTGCCCGTGTGACCGAGGCTTGTGGTAATTGTGGAAAGAATTAGCATTATGCTAGGATGTGGAATGGAAGGTCATGTGGCGAGTGCATGTAGTGAAAGAGGTTGAGTCAGGCTGGGAACTTGGGAAACTAGGTGTTAAGGGAATTCAATTTGGTGAGTTCTCTAATGTGCTGATGAGTGAGTGGTTTAAAGTGAGTAAGTATGAGCTGAGTGTCAGTGAACAAATGGGTCAGGGAGATTGGCAGTTAGTGTTGATGTAGTATGGAAGAAAGCAGAAGAGTGTAGAGATAGGGAATGGAAGGAAGAAGTGTGAACAGCATGATAAAGGTGTTTGTGTTGGGGTGCTAACGGTTGATATAAAGTGTAATGCGAATGGCTTTGAGGGAATGAATGATACTTGTAGTGTATATGTGTTTGAGTTATCAGGGATAAGTGAGACCTCAGTGGGAAGGAAACCGAGAGTAAGGAGGTAGTTGATGGGATGGATAAGTCATTGCAAGAGTTTGACAAAAGTAAGGATGAACTGAGTGGTTTGTTAGCAGAAATAGGAGAGATATTGGGACCAGAGCTAGAAGATAGAAGCGAATGGCAATGCAACTGAGAGATTGTATGAGGGTCCTCAAATAAGATCCAGGGAGACTGCATGCAAGCATCCTTGGATTTTGCAGAAAGCAATTTAGTGTGGGTGTTGCGAGTGTAAGGAGACATTGTCAAATGTAATGGGGGAGGTAATATGGAGGAGTAAGATGGTAGTTCAAATTTGAAAATTTTTGTGGGGTTGCATGAGAGAGAGAGAGAGAGAGAGAGAGAGAGAGAGAGAGAGAGAGAGAGAGAGAGAGAGAGCAAAATTGGTGGAAGGATAAATGGAAGTGGTTTGATGGCGGGCGCAAGCAAATTGGTAATGTCTGTTGTAGCGTTTGCCAAGAATATCATTGGGAGCGTCCGTTACCAGGGTTGTGGAGAGTTAGTAAGTCGGAAAAGATGGTCAGATTCAGAAGTAGCCAGTGTTATTTGGTGTTTTCTTGGTTGATATTGATGTTGTATGGTTGTTGTGCATGTGTCTGGTGATTGTTGAGCTGAAGAGGTTTGTTGTACTTGATTTTGTGTTTTGGTGGTTTCATGAGTTGTCTGTTGGAGACAGTGTTGGTGGTGGTGGCTTGTTGTGCTGGGCTGGAGTTGTCGTATGATTTATCGTGTTGTTTTTGAGCTGTTGGTATTTGTTTGCGTGGTGATTGGGTGTTGTTTTTTGAATTGTTGTACAGTTTTGGTGCTTGTCTGTCTTGGGTAGTGAAAGTCAGTGGTGGTTGTGTCTCGACTAGCCTATATTCAGCAGATGGTACAGCGCGTAGCCCTGAGTATCTAGAGTCTGAGTTGAGTACATGTCTGTGTTCGGTTAGCCAATTGTCCTGCATGTAATTAGTAACATGAAGAGGAAAGTGTGGCAGAGGGAAAGTTCGATAGTCAGTACAACTAAAGTAACTGTGGGAGATATGCTTGCTTGTGATCCTGCCACAAGAAGAGTTCACTCTTCCATCTGGTTTGGATTTATGCATCACTTGGAACTGCATGCAACACATTCTAGGTGAATGGTCATGTACCGACCTCGTGTATTGGACCTTAGGGTCCGAACACATAGGACAGCAGACACAGAATCCCTCTTTATTCTTCTTGGAGATTCTGCTTCGAAGGAGAACAGTTATTTGGGAAGAAGTGATAGTTCTTTGTTGACAATTACCACTCATAATTATTTAGTGGTGATCTGCTCAGCTCACTCAACTCGACTCCACCAGACAGCTCTGCCAATCTAATGAATGAACTCTCTGCTCTTGATCAGTGTGGTTCCTTTGACATGACATAGCACCCTCCCTTCCCATGTTATAGCAAGTTTTTCACTGGGGTATTTGTCTTTCATCTTCATCATCTGACACCTCCTAACCTCCCTCTTTGAAGGCTTCCACGACCTAAGAAGAGGAAGGTAATTCTCCACCCACTAAGAAGTCTCACCTCAAGAATTCTAAGGGCCTGCATCCTTTCCTTGGGGAGTGAGCAATTGGCTGTCTCCATGTCACCTGCTCTTTCTGGAGTTGGAAACTGGATGCTATCCCCAAAATATAGTGTCTCAGGAGCCCCAGGAGTTCAAACCCAGGTTTGTTCTCTTGTCTCTGGTTCCAAGGGCGCTGCTCATGGAACTGGGGCTGCATTGGGTACTCATGTATGTATCTCTCAGAGTGTACAACCTCCAAGGGAGGTCGTATATCCACAGGTCAGTGGTATGTAGTCTTCTCTCCATCATATCAGTGGCGCAGGGCAAGAGAAAGGATCGAGCCATGTTGGTGGCTCAGACTCACCTGTGAAAGCCAGGAATAGCTATTCTTAAGGTGCCAAGATCGATATCACTGTTCTTCAGGACAAGACATCTGAAGGAGATAGGAGGAGATCCTCTGTGTAGTTCTTTTCATGAGGTTCAATCACGGTGAAGATAGATTTGTAGCAAGACATGGTAAGTTCTCATCAGCTTTTACTGGATTTAACTCTGGTCAACTTTCGCAAACGAATGGTTGCAGGAATGAATGCTTCTTTTAACAGAGTGAGAACATCGCAAGTTCAGAGAAGAGCGGGCAAGAACAGTCAATCCTATTCTTTTTTTTTTCCTTTACTTCCTTGTCACACTGGAATGAACAAGAAAATAAGAGGAATTCTATGGAATCGACTCCTCAGAGTTCGAATCTAAGAGACTATGTTTTTGGTTCAGTCTTAGGATCTTACCAAACACGCGTCAATCTGTTTAGGATGCATTGCACCAAGAGGATTGAATGCCTCCCTAGTGCTACTCTTTTGGGAACAACCAGTTTGGCTTGAAATAGTAGTCTTTGGTATCCTGTTATCACCGTAGAAGTCTCCCTTCGGGACAACTTCACCTTCGCTCTCTTCATTAGAGAATGGAGGTCAGCTTCCAGTCCTTATTCTTGTCTCTCGAATGAAGAAGAATTAGGCTGGAGCACAATTTACAGGAACCTATGAATATACTAGTATATGTCTCTCGCTACATGCTTCTGTTATCGGTTGCATCGTCCGAGTTATGGGTGCATATCTGTAAGTTAATTCTTCTGGTAGTTGACCGAGATGAATAGTAATTTCTCTTAGTTAACCTGAAAGTCAGGACAGCCTTTCGGGGCTCCCAAGAGTTTCAGGTTTTGATTTTGAGATAACTAGTGGTATTGTTTCCCAACAACACCACCGCATTTGCATTATTACCGAACAAGAGGGTTTTCTTCCCTCCTATTTCGGTTGAAATGCAGATGATGGAGTGTATCTTTTTTGCGCTTGATGGTTTTTGCTGAATGCATTCCATCATGGAATGCACTACCCAGCAACTTAGTATAAGGAGTCGAGCGAGTGGCATAATACTGCTCTCTCTCTGAGATTCTGTTTGTTTTAGTGTTTTTACTCCTCTGTCGAGGACTAACTACCAATGCGGTTCTCTCTGCCCAGAAATCGCAGACTTTGGTCTCTGGTTGGCTCGGAATTCTCGTATAAGGCCCATGTCTCATGGTCCACATTTGCCGTTGCGAGAATTTTCAGACAGATATATCTCATTAGACTCATTATCATCTTTCTGTTACCCCACGGTATATCAGAAGTCTGAAGCCTAGTCTTTTGTTCCATCGCACCTGCCCCATCAGCTGCTGTGATGACGCAGAATGATTTTCTTCAGACAATTTGAGTTTTGTCTTCTAATATACTTTTTCTAATTTGTAAGGTGTTCAATTATTCTTTGTTCACCACGAGTTGAAAACAAATAACAGAAGACTTCACCTGTTCCCCGCTCAACTAGCTCTGCATCCAAAGTAAGTAAAAAATTCCTGCCTGATCCAACCCACAAAAAGTGGTTCTTCAGGCAGTACAATCCCTGAAAAGACTCCGTCTTCATTGCAAGCTCCGATTTTCTTGCTGAACAGCAATTAAATAGTGAAATAACTTTTTCAGTCTTGTGTAAAACAGCAGGAATTAAAGCCATCTTCACTGGTTGGTGTTATCAACGGAACCTTTTCTATGATCAGAATCGTGAGAGTTTATTGTGAAGACATAGGTCCACATTCACTTTAGTCATTCACTAAATAGTATTGTTTCTCCTTGGCTTTGATTCAACTACTGATAAGAAACTTCTGTTTTGCCATCACAGAGACCTCGGTCTCTAGAAGGCATTTGGCACTTGTCTAATGTGCATATGCCTCACTAGAATCATCATATTGTCTCTCAACATCGTTAGCAAACAAGATAGGGGATTTGAATGGTTCGTTCTCAACATCACCCTTCAAAAGGTGGGTGTCATGTTGTGACTACGTCTTGGATGCGCAATCATTTGGCTTTTGTTGACAAGTCCGAATCCTTCATGATCTGCGCTGTGGACTTTGTATTGGTTGATCCAGATCAATCATTACTTTTTCCTATAGGTATGTTGCTGTACCTGCGAGATTGACACCCTTCATTTAGTGTCAATACCTTTATCCACTACTGACTTGTCTTCCTCTGAATCTCACGAGATCACAAAAAACTTCTCTTAAGTTAGATACGTCCACTGTTTGCTCTCTCAGAGAGCGAGCAGTGCTAGTGGCTGTGTACGTTTCATCATTCCAAAGAATATGTTGGACCAGAAGACAGGTTCAGTCTCATCATGATCACATTTATATCCTTCTACCTTCAGGTCTGCCCACAGGTCCTTGGAATATCTTTTCCTTGTGTTTACTTACCCAGCTCCTTCAAGAGAACACGCTGCATCTCGCTTATGGTGTGGGGTTCTATAGGTAAGATGGATGCGAGAGTGACTGGCCTCCCCACCTTCCCCTCCTTGTCCTTCTACTCCTCTTCCCTCAATTTGAGGATAGGACTCAAACTTACACTTGCTGGTCGGGGGGTTGATGTGGTAAGCTTGCACATCGAGTTTATTTTCTTATCAGAATCATAGAAAGGAGACTGGCAATAATGCAAACCCTTCCTAGAACTTTGCATTAATGCTTCTGACACTAAATATTCTTCCAAGCGCATTTTCGGATGAATCACTGTTCCTCCTTACGACCAGGAGGAATAGCCCAGGTGTGCAGAACTCCAGTCGGTTCTAGAGTCTCACATTCCTCCCACCAATCAGTGACTCTTCGTAATGTAAAGGACCGAGGGTTTGTATATCGTGTAGGAAGAAATCACAGTTTTTTAAAGTAAATTGTATTTTTCCTAACTGTACAAACTTGAGGTCCTTTACATTAATGCCCACCTTATACCACCCCTCAATGTGAAAACTGGGCCAAAAGGCAAAGTGGAGTGTTTACATCCGGATAGGCAGGCCTACCCGCCTACCAGACGGTAGTTACTGCCTAACCACCTGGTACAAGAATTTAACGGACGTATTCCAGCCTACGCTGAAAACAAATAAACCCATTAGTTTTCTTTAGCTTTATTCTCTCTGACACTACAGATTCATGCAAACCTTTTGCGAATCATTGATGCTTCTCAAATACACATTAATTCGAAATGTCTTGAAGTCTGGCAGTTGAACACATGCATTTTCAACATGTCAGAGGCATGGGACTTGCTCCTTTGCTCTACATGACCAGAAATAAAGACCCAGGTGAGGTGAACCACCAGGCGGTTCAGAAGCTTACTCAGAATCCTCCCACCCTAAAAAATAAGTCTTCTGTAACCAAAGACTGAGGGTTTGTATTCATGTAGGAACAAATGACAAATTTTAAAGTAATTTGTATTTTTCCTAACATAACAAACCTAAGGTCTTTACATGTACTGCCCACCTCAAGCCACCCCTCATTCTGATACCTGGGTCTGAAGGTAAGTAAATACAGTGTTGCTGTTCATTCTGTGTGAGGCATTCTGCACGCTTACTTAAGTGGTGGAAGGGCATACTCAAGCATTTTGTTTTCTAAACAAGAGGGATAACTGAAATATTTCTTGGATATTTTTAACCACATTCTATTTTCAATATCTGTGAATAGCAACCAAAGAATCACATAAAAAAAGTTTGCAATTTTTCACTGCAAACTTTCTGATGTTTCTTGGTTGTTATTCATAATGCCAGCACACTGGATTATTTTTATTATGTACAACATTTATTAAATTTGTTATACAATATTTTAGGAGTTCAAAATATACATATTGCAATACATCACCTGAACACCTGAATTAGCCCTGGTCACTGACCAGCCCAAACTATATCCCCACAGAATTACCCATAATTGGGTAATTTTTTTTTAACTGCTAGTGCTACCAACGCTGCAGGTAAACCCCCTTCTACTGAGTTACCTGTACCACCGTTGGCAACGCTGTTGCCAGGATCGGCTGACAGAGCGCTCTCCCTTCAATTGCTTTTTGTTCGCTCGAGCGTTAGGACGTTTCCTAACTCAAGCGAAGATTTTGCTCTTTAACCTGACCCATAGATTAACCTGCTGTTTTGTTGATGAATCTTGGATTACGTTTTGGACTTCATTTGGACCTCTTCTGGATTTTGGATTTGACTAAAGCATTGAATGGACTTTTCTATCATGGAGAACTATTTAAAACATAGGAAAACTCTATCATCGAAGAATAAGCGTAGGGTGGCAGAACCTAAGAAAGTGGAAGAAGAGCAGTATTATTCAAGAAATTAGAGGATAAGGTGTCATCAAGTATGACTAGTCTTTTTACTGAATTGTTGACAAAATTGAATCAGGATAAGGATAGTAATAGGAGTTTGGACTCTAACTGCTCTTTTTCAGCTCCCCTGCCTGTTCCAGAACCAGCCCTAACAGGTGCTGGGGGTTATGGGGAACCGCAAGCCCAAAGGGTAGGATCCGCCGGCCCCACTGCTGTGGAGCAGGAAGTGTCAGCAGCAGAATTCCCCCTTTCCCCTAAAAGCGTTAGTAAATAGTGTGAATTAGCAATAGGTGAGACCAAGACTGTCAGGGATCCTAGTGTAGAGGTTAAGGATGAGAAGCTGCTAGAGCAGTGTCTTTCAGGTTCAGATTCGGCTATCTTTACTGCATCAGCATTGGATCCGACGGAAGTTCTGTTTTCGTCCTCGTGTTTCCCGAAGGCCAAGGATATTAAGTCATCCGTTAAGTCAGTACCAGAAGCAAGACCTGTTGAAAATTTCGAGGCCATCCCTTCTTCGAAAGTTTCCTTCCCAGCGGGTCCTTTTTAGATTCAGGGGCTGGTGGTAGCCAATTTGATGAAATAACATTTAACTTGGCAGAGTATAATGCTAATATTCTAGGTTTGTCTCAGAATTATAGACTTCTGGTGAGACAGTGCTTTCATTTAGGCTTTTTGGACATTCGGGATCATGTCGGCAAGAATTTCCCCGAGTTTTTGGGTGATATATTGCAGGATTATCAGGGGGTAGGGGAATCTATATGCCTTCTTTCTCTTAAAAGAATGGCTTCTTCTTCGTCTTCTTCTTCTTCTCCATCTCCTTTTATATCTGTTTTTCCTTCTATTCCTAATGTTTCTCTCCACTCCTTATCTACATGCTCTACCTCTCAAGTTCCTCCTCACTCTTCTCTTTTGGGGCATGCCTTAGCTTCATCTACAACCTGTCTACAGGTTCCCCCGGGTGCTTCGTTCCCGTAGGGGTCCCGTTCTGAGGTCCCTCGTTCAGAAGCGGAGTCTGATCCAGTGGGCGTATCCCGCTCTCTTAGCACAGCTGTCAGTGCGAGCTTGGTGGGCGGGGCCTCGTACTGCCCAAGTTCTTCGGCAGGGATTCCGGTAGTTATACCAGCTATGTCCTCTCCCTTTTTCTCTTCCCCTTCGATGTCTTTCCCAAACTTTTCTCAGGGTGTGGCGGTTTCCTTTTCTAAGGGTTATGGTATTGGTGCTGGTTTGGTGGGGGTTACGGGAACAGAGATTCCCTCTTCTAATTCATATGAAACCACTACAGCAGGTGATTCTTCTGGTCTTAAGACCGCTGTGGCGGTTCCCCGTCCAAATAGGACATTGGGTGGTATGATTGGTGCTGGTATTGTGGCTACTCTGGTGTTAGGTTCGCTCAGGTACAAGCGATCTCGCTCCGGGGGTGAGTTTTTCCGTGTTAGCAGGCTCCCCTGTGGTTAGGAACTTAGGTAATGTCGCCGGTGTTGCAGCTTCGGAGTTCTCAGGTGTTGGCTCGGTATTTTGGGAGGTTAAACGCAGGCGTTTTAACCTCAGTTCCTTTGCAATCCAGTTCGGGTGGATCAGTGGCGCCTTATGCACCGAATTCGTCATCAGGTCTTCAGGAAAAGACGATCCATGCAGATGTTTCACACCAGGGGGTGCTCAGCCTCAGTGAGGTTTGCTTTGGATTCGGAACACCCAGTGTTTGTCAGTGCAACAACTCCACAAGCTGCGTCGGCTCTCTTAGGAGAGAGGATTCTGGCACAACCGGCTACGGTTGGTGCGGGGATTCTACATGGATTGATTGGTCAGGATTCCAGGTATAGGGATTTATTGAGTTCCCCCTCTTTGCAGTTGGGTAAGTTGGAAGTTCGTCCTGTCTCTTGTCCTAAGCCTCTCCGATCGGAGGACCCAGATAGGGAAACGTCATTGGAAGAAGAGGTCCCTATCATGTAAAGAGAGTTTTCCCCACGCGGGAGAAAGTGAATATAAAAGGATGGTACAATTTATTCACGATTTGTTTTCTCAGTGGAGAGTGGCGGTAGATCCAGTACACCCTATTCAGGCAATGTTCGAGGAATTATATTCCACAAAACCGTCAATACCTCGCACGTCCTGTAAGTTAACTTGGTTTGGTCGGGGGGAGCAGTCCTTGAGTGAGGCGGACCTTAGGTTGAATTCTATAGTGGGTTCGGGTAGGCAGGATTCTTCTCTACTTCCATCCAGGAAGAATGTGTATGGAATAGCGGGTAACCCTTTGTCGGGTATAAGAGTTCCCCTGATTGAATCGGTGGAGGCTCTTTTTGTCGAGAGTTCTCTCATTGTCTAGACAGGTAGGAATCACCTCGAGAAGAAGCGACCATTTTGGAGGACACCTGCAACAAACTCTTCAAAGAGGACAAAGTTGCGGCGATGGTAAACTTTGTCTCTTCAACATCAGAGGTAGAGTCGCAACAGGCGATGATATAGGTTGCGGCACAAGGTGTCAGATCCCCCAAGGGTGCGCGAATACCATCACCTGATAAACGTACCGGCTCTTGGTCTCCTGTTAGGTCCCCTAAGAAGGTGCGATTCTCCGCCAAGGCTTCCCCGACGGTAACTTCGAAGCCTTCAGCAGCGAAGAGGGGTTTTCGCAAGTAGATGTTGCCCTCATTGACACCAGTAGGAGGATGTCTGAACCACTTCACGAACATCTGGGAGAAGTGGGGCACGGAGTGTTGGGTTGTGGAGGTCCTGAGGAATGGATACAAGATTGCTTTCCGTTCTGTACCTCCCTTATCTGATGTTCCTATTCACCTGGCCAGTTATTCCCTGCACTCCATCACGGGTATGGCCTTGGCAGCGGAGATTCGGTCACTTTTAGAGAAGGGAGCGATAGAACCTGCTCCCCCTTCGCCGGGGTTTTACAGCCTGATTTTGTGACCGCCAAGGCGGGAGGTTCATGGAGACCGATTATAGACTTGTCGGGTCTCAATCAACTGGTGGTTTCTACAAAATTCCACATGGAAACTTCCCAATCTGTGCTGAGGTCGGTTCGGAGAGACGACTGGATGATTTGGGTGACCTCAAGGATGCCTATTTCCAGATTCCTGTACATCAGGAACCTCGGAAGTTCCTTCGATTCTAGGGTCCATCCGGAACTTTCCAGTTCAAAGTCCTCTGCTTTGGGCTGACCACTGCACCTCAGGTGTTTACAAGGGTAATGTCTCCAATATCGGCGATAATGCATCGTCGGGGATTCAGAATGAGGAGGTATCTCGATGATTGGCTCATTCAGGCTTTGTCGAGAGAGGAAGCATTAAGAGCAAGGGAGTTCCTGTTACAACTGTATCAAAGGTTAGGAATAAGAATCAACTTAGAGAAGAGTTCCCTTTCACCATCACAAGTTAAGTCATATCTAGGTATGACAATTCAAACTTGTCGTTTGAGGGCTTTTCCGACACGAGCGAGTGCTTTCTATCCTCAGTCAAATAGAAAGCTTCAGGTCACAGAGGGCTCAACCAGTGAGCGAATGGAGAAGTTTGTTGGGGAGGATGTCCTCTCTCTCCCTTATTGTTCCTGGATCTCGTCTCCGATTGCGCTCTCTGCAGGCATGTCTCAGGAATCTTTGTGACTTTTGGGAAGAGAGCGCAGTGGTAATCTGGGACGATTCCTGTCTAGAGGATCTTCGGTGGTGGTCAGAAGAATCTTATCTGACCGCCAGCGTAAATCTGGCCCTCCTGATTCCGGACGTTCATCTATATACAGATACCTCGGATCAAGGTTGGGGTGCAACCTTAGAGGAAACTCTGGCTAAGGGCATTTGGAGGTATCCGGATCGGGAGGAATTGATAAATTACTGTGAGTTGAGAGCAGTAGAGAAAGCACTAACACAGTTTTCAGAGTTGGTCTGGGGAAAAGCGGTAGCGCTTTTTTCAGACAATGTGATGGCGTTGGCTTACCTTAGGAAACAAGGGGGAACAAGGTCGGCAAAGCTAAATATGATCTCTCAGAGGATACTTCGGTGGTGCAAATCACACGGGGTCTCTCTCCTTCCCCGGTTCATAGCGTGTAAACTAAACGTATTGGCGGATGCATTGAGTCGGTCAAGAGAAGTACTAGGGGGCAAGTGGACGTTAGTACAAGAGGAAGTCCAGCTCTTGCTAAAGAGATGGCCGGCTTCAGTAGACCTTTTGACCACAAGACTGAATTTTCGACTTCCAACCTACTTCTCCCCAGTAGCGGATCTCATGTTGTGCGGGACAGATGCGATGCTCCACTTGTGGGACAACCTACAGGTGTACGCTTTTCCCCCCTTTGGATTGATACATCAGGTATTAGGGAAACTAAGAAGCAGTATGGGGACTCAAATGACTCTTATAGCTTTGTTTTGGCCCCAGAGACCATGGTTCCCGGATCTCCTAGAAATGTTGGAGGAACCTCCTGTGATCCTCCCGAAAGGAGAGATCTACTCAGACAACCCCATTTTCATTATTACCATCAGAAACTGCGCGTGCTCAACCTAGCTGCGTGGAGAATATCCAGTTTTCCCTGTCTAAGAAAGTCTACTAGAAAACTCTATCAAGTTAGGTGGGCAATGTACAGGAGCTGGTGTAGGAAGGAAGGACATAATATCTCTCGTCCTACCACTGCGAAGATTGCTGATTTCCTCCTGTTTCTCAGGAAACACAAGAAGTTGTCATACTCGACTATAACTAGATATGGGTCTATGCTGAGTAGTATGTTCCAGTTTCATCTCCTGCGAGTTGTTTAACAGCAGGGTATTGCATGATCTCTTAAGGTCGTTCAAAACTGAACACCCTATGATACCGCTTCGGGCCCCTTCATGGGATTTAGCGGCAGTTTTAAATATGCTGAGGTCTAGTTACGAGCGCTTAGAAGAGTTGTCCCTGAGGGAACTGACCAAGACAGTCTTGTTCTTGGTTTCTCTTGCTACAACAAAGAGAGTGGGAGAGATACAAGCAGTATCTAGGACAGTATCATTTTCAGGGAGGGATATCTATCTCTCGTACGTACTGGAATTTGTTGCCAAATCGGAATCGGAAACCAATCCCCTGCCGAGAGCATTTAAAGTCTCCTCTCTGCAGACATTATTTGTGTCACCAAGGAATCCCTCTAGAGCCATTTTGAAGAATGCGGTCAGTTTTTTCCTACTGGAAGTCATTACTCAGGCTTTAGGGAACGTTCCTGCCGATCCCGCCAGCAGTGATTCTTGCCCAAGAGCAAATTCCTAAGGCTTTCCTAAGGAACATTTCAGTGTCATCGATTTTGGAAGCAGCAACCTGGAAATCAGCTTCTGTCTTCACGTCTTTCTACCTTAAGGACATTCAATTCGCTTCGATGGAGGGTTACTCGTTGTCAACGGTGGTACAGGTAACTCAGTAGAATGGGGTTTACCTGCAGTGTTGGTAGCGCTGGCAGTTGAAAAAAAAATTACCCAATTACGGGTAATTCTGTGGGGATATAGTTCTGGCTGATCAGTGACCAGGGCTAATTCAGGTGTAAGTATTCAATATTAGTTTTATAATGAAAACTTCATATTTAAATTAGTGTATATGTAAATGGGCAAACAAAGATAAGAACTAAAGCAAAACAATTACAAGATTCTTAATTGATATATAGCAAATATATAACCAAATATATAAACTTCTTGATCGTCTTCATCGGGTATGTTTTGGGATCTTTGAATTACCTTAATCATAACATGATTAGGATCAAACTCCACACATCCTCCAGAGCATCTTACCTGCTGGGATACAAGCACCAACGATGCTTGAGTGGAAGTCAGCAGCTTATTTCTGGTCTTGGTTTGATTAAAGTTCACTCTAGAGAAATCCTCTCTACATCAGCGTTGGAAGTTGGTAGTGCCAAGATGTTGATAAGAAAATCTGGAAGAACCTCAAAAATCTTCTAACCATCTGTATTTCTTAGATGAGACAAGTGATGGAAAAATTCTTTTGGGTTGTTTGTTTCCTTTATATCATTAGGCAAAGAGATTTGTTCCTCTGCATTATACAAACCCTCAGTCCTTTACATTAGGAATTACTTTCAGCGTAGGCTGGAATTCGGCTGTTGAAGATTTTTCGTATCTTGAACTGCATTTTACATGTAAATTGCCTAATTCGTTCCAAGCCCTACAAAAACACCCCAGTAAATTTTATAATAAAGCTAAATTGACCAATAAACAATGAAATACAACAATTTGAACCATTCAATACCTAACTTAAACTACATATATACTACTAATATGTACTACATACCTGTAAATAAAGTGTATTAGTGTACATGGTATACAAAAAATACTGTACGTACATACGTACATATGTAGTAAAATGTGGAACCTTACCTTTCGAGTGAGGCGATCTCTGAAAGTGGCGACAGAGGAGGAGGACAAATGGCAGAAAACTTGTATGTACACTTAACTTTACGAAACACATTAAAAAATGTCGGGAAACTTTAACACTAAACTTTATGAAACACATTAACAAATGGCACAAAACGTTAACACTTAACTTTACAAAAAAACTTAAAATTACATTTCTTTTTTTGTCTTTTTATTTTTACATTTTTTTTTACTTTTTTATACTTTACGTTTTTTACAAAATTTCAATTTCTTCAGCACCGAATGGATGCCAGTCCATTTACGGAATTTATCAAACCACCCCCGAGAAGCCTTGAAGTCTGGGGTTGCCGTCGATGTCCCTTCTCCTCCGTCGTCTTCGGCCTGGGCAATCGAATCGCCAAAAATAGCGCTGGCCTTCTGGTAGATTGCTGTCTCGTTTATCGTAGCCCCTAGCGATTTCTTTGTCCTCAATCCATAGAAGAAGCAGCCTCTCCATCTCATCATGCACGGGGCTCACCTTGGAAGGTGTAGCTGCTTTGATGGCTTCCTTCTGCTTAAGGATGGTGCCTATCATCGACGGATTTCGGCCGTATTCCTTAGTGATCACACTTAACCGCATGCCAGCTTCATACTTTTTAATTATCTCCATTTTTGTCTGTACAGAAAGCATCCTCTTCTTTCCGTGAACTTCAGCAACTTTCTTGGGACCCAGACTATACTGTACGTAATTAAGTTATGTAGTATACTAATTAAGTTCTCACACAACACGATAAAGTAGTACAATGAAATCACTAACACGAATTTACATTAACAAACGAAATCGTATATACGAACAAACGAATTCCACGTGCGTACGTTAACGCTGGTGCGAAGCAATGGCTGAAGAAGAACGCCTTTACGTAGAGCACGATGGGAGAGATGCTGACCAATAGGAGAGCAGGATCTCATGGTGGTGACTAGCATCAGGAACCAATGGGAGAGTGGGAGGATGGTGGCGAGTCTACTCAGTTGCCGGCGAGCGAGTTTTAAAATTGTTCTCGGCGGTCCGGGTGAATCTCGGGACTTTACAGCAACAACCTGTCGTAACCTGAATTATTTTCTTATGTATAGCCAAAAAAATCTTCGTATTTGCTTTCGTAACTTGAATTTTTCGTAAGCTGGGACTTTTGTATGTCGAGATACCACTGTAGTTAGGCAGTAACTGCTTGTCTGGTAGTCAGGAATCCTGCCCGACTGGACGTAAACATTCCACTTTGCCACCGGCATGGTGAACAGATGTGATCTCACTCTCCACCCCATTTTCTGCTACTTTTCGTAAGATCTTTCCTGGTTTTGTGAATGTGTTGTTTGTTTGCATTTTTGTTTGAATTATCAAAAGCAACATGCAAACCCAGGAATTGCATAAGCCTAAGCGCCCCCCATTCTCTCAGCGCATTTGTTCTGGAGTCAGGGTTAGGAAATGTGGTAGCTTCTGCTCCCGAGCGGAGATAAATCCTCACACCCTGTGTGCGAAGTGCTGAGGGCATGAGTGTGATAGGTCCAACACCTGCAATACTTGTATATCCTGGTCGGCACAGCAGTGGGGAAGGTATGAGGGGAGGAAGCGATCTTGGGGGAAGACTGTTGGTGGTCAATTCTTCATCGTTCTTTCTCCCTCCCTCTTCGTAAGCTTACTTAACTTGCTGTTTCCCTTCAGGGGTAATTTCTCCCTCTGCTTCGTCGTATCTTCTACTAACCCGACTTTTTCTCCAGGGGCTAATGGTACATTTTATGTCTACCACTGTGACGCATGGATCTGCAGCAAGGACAACAACAACTGTATCTGTACCTGGATATGTGGCCCCAACGCACTTGGTGTACACTCAACATGTTACCACTGTAATACCTTTGGTGGTGATGACATCTGGGCCACATTTGTCAGAGGCACATCCATTCCTGCCTCCTCCTCCTCCTCCAGGTTACACTGTCTTGTCTCCTCCTGCGACTTTTGTTGAACAACCTCCCAGGGTGCTATCCACCATTGGACCTCCCTCTTGTAGTGTTCCAGCCTGTGTCATCCATGCCTGTGCTGGCTGGTGTACTAATTCCTGATCATGCAAGTGCTGTCACAGTATTGGCATCTTCTGCCCCTGCTATCCCGGAGCCTGCTGCTTTGGCAGCCACTCCAGTGACACCTTGGATTGGGGACCATAGGAGTTCAGGCTTTGGTTCTTACTCCTACACCTAGCCCTAGAGGATCGGCCTCTATGACAAGTACCATCTTGGGTTCTTGTCTGCACTCAAATACGTTATCAACTTCCACAGAGTTTTGTTATTCTGCATTTTGGCAAGACTGAGTGAATGCATTGCTGGAATTAGTAATTTTTTGGTCTTGTAGTCAATTGTAACCAAACCTAGAATGCTACTTATATATCATCATTGCAGAATTATTGTACTTTCTTTTTTAAGTGGTGTATATGTAAACCTATGCAAATAAAGCTTTAGACTAGTTCTGCAATATATTTTTATTTTGTAATGTTTATGTGAAAGTAACAAATTTTAAAATTACATATTTTTAGTTTATATTAATGTGGAAGTACCCAGAAACATTAGATTTTTTTCACACATGTTTTGCTCTGCATTATTCCAACATTTGCATTAAGTCTGCAAGTGCCTAGTGTACAGTCTCATTGATACTGTATTGTATATAGAAAACATCGATGTGCTGATGGAGATCACATTTCTTTGCCACAGATAACCTGTTTTGTTATGGATGATCTCTGATAATCTGCGAAGGAACGTGTTTTCTTTAGCATAGAGTTAATTTTCCTCAACAACATACTCTAGGTAAGTGATATAAAAGTGAAGTAATTGAAGTTAGAGAGAACGCCCTTAAATTATATGTAGTATTTGATATAAGCTTTGTTGAATCTTTAGTCATACACAAACACATTGTTCAAAAGCCAGTCTGTCAGTTATTCATGATGCACTGACTTAAATTTTCGCGTTTTCATCTTGTTACAGAGACACTGTTTTAAATGTCAACATACCAAAAAGTACAAATAATGTGATTAGAAATGACACAAGAGTGAGAGTAATATTTTGATTAGTAATTTATCAAACAATGTGTGAAGCATAATATTGCTTTTCACAGATGGGGCCTGCCAAGGCTTAATAACTGATAGTTAAATGGGGCCAGGGTCTGTTGAAACGTAGTCTTCTGCATCTGAAATCTTGCATAAACATTTATATCTAGAGAATCCTTAATTTGTCCATGTCATAAAGTTTCTAGGTATTGGTCTTGGTGCCAGCAACTAATGAGTAGCAAATCAAAACGTTGAGCAAATTGATAAGCCAAAAGGTGTATTGTGTCACTTGATTTCTTGTTGAATTAGATGCTAGTGGAGGCATTCATTTAGATTTTAGTGTTCATTTATGGTTTTTCTCCACGATATAAAAGAACCTGCTTGCTAGTCCCTCTTCTGTTTTGCCCACTTGTGCTATTTCTAGTCAGCTGCTTCTTGTCTCTTGTCCACACCATCGAGATATTTTAGATCAGTCTTTTTTTCCTTCCATTGAACAGCATGTATCTCGTTTGCTGTGTCATCCTTGAATTGATCCTGCAGAAAAGAGACCTCAAGAAGGATCTTTCCCACCGTTATCCCTACATTAAAGCGTCAGTTGCCTGATGCACCTTCTCCACTGCCTCCTATTAAAGACATCATCTTCCACCAAACCTCTTCCCTCCATATCTTCCTTCATTTTATCTGGCCATCCAATTCTCTGTGTCCCTCTCGATATTCTTCCTCCAGCAGGCTCTTCCCAAGCCCTCTTCACTCCCTCCCCATCCTCAACACATGCCTGTACTATCTCAGTCATGTCTTTCTTATTTCATCATTTTCCAAAATCTCAGCCAGTGATATTCCCATAATTCACCTCAGCTTTCTCATCTCCGTTCTCCCAAGCTTTACTTCCTGTTTTCTTCTTAGAGCCCATGTTTCTGATCCATGTATTAACACTTGTCTTGTCACTGTGCTATAGATCTTGACTTTTAGCTTGTTTGGAACTTTCTTATCACATGCTACTCCAGCTACCTCTCTCCACTTCCCAACACAGCTTTTATACTACTGTCCATTTCGGCCTCATTATCCTCCCTCTTGGCTTAAAGTAGATCCTAAGTTTGTTCCTGCACGTAATACAAACCCTCGGTCCTTTACATAAGGAATTACTTTCAGGAAGTCAGTCATTAGAGAATAACAACAAGGTAGTTAGGCAGTAACTGCTTGTTCGCTAGTCGAGAGACCCACCCAACCAGACGTAAACATTCCACTTCAGACATGCTCTTTGTTCTCTCTGTCGTCGAGAATTGTGAGACCTTTTTTTGTTGTATCTTTGTGAATGATTGTTTTGTTGTTTGCTTTTATCATGCAAACCCAAAACTCAGATAAACCTTGTCACCCTTCATTCTTGCAATGCGTTTGCCATGGAGTTGGGGGCAGAAAGTGTGGTAGTTTCCATTCCAAAGAGGAAGTGGACTGTCGTGTCCTCTGCATGAAGAGCTGAGGGCATGAGTGTTCTTTAGATAATAAATATGATGCTTGTATCTCTTGGTTGGCAGAGCAGTGTGGGAGATACAAGGGGAGGAAGCCATCTCGGGAAAGCCTTCCAAGCCTTTGTCGGAATGCTACACACCCCCGTTGACTCCGTTGGTGGCTAATCTTTCGTCTTCCTTTTTCCGTCCGCATAATCTTCCCTATCTCGCTGTTTCCCCTTCGGGAGAAATGTCTCCATCTGCTTCTTCATTTGATTCGTCGAAAATAGAAGAGGGTGGGGAGGCATGCCAACCAGGGGCTGTATTCGGGAAGCTTCTGTTCACTCGGGAGGGGATCTTTTTACTCCAAAGGGAACAGGAATTCCCACCACTAACACAACTTTTGCTCACTCAGGTGTGTCTGTCTCCACGGTCAGGGATTTGCAACAGGCATGGGTGAAGTTGAATTTGCCTGGCACTCCTTACCAGGGGCTGATGGATCATTTTTATGTCAGCTCTTGTGACTCTTGGTGCAGCTACTGGGACAATGACGACTCTGTTAATGCCTGTGTATGTGGCACTGCCTCACCTTGTGTATACCCAACAAGTTCCCATAGTAACACCTTCTGTGGTCGTGTCGTTTGTGCCGCATACTTCGAGGACGGAACCTTTTCTGTCTCCTCCTCCAGGCTATGCAGTCCTCTCTCCCCCAGACAACTATGATAGACCCCAGACACTGTCCCCACTGGATCTTCCACCCATCTCTGTTCCCATGTCTGTTGCTGTACCTGTTCCTCACCATGCGAGTGCTGCTGTGGCGTCTGTGCCCCCAGTCGCGCCCTGGATGGGGGATCTGACTGCCGTTCTGAGGAAGTTGATGAAGAAGAAGAAGTGAAAGGTGTCATTGTCTTCCTCCTCGTCTTTGTCGTTGTCGTCTGCTGCCTACTCCACTTCTTCTGAGGCTCCCCTGCTGAAGAAGAAGAAGAAGGCTATCTCCCCCCTCCCGCCATGAAGTCGCATTCCGTGGCTTCTAAGGGTCTGTCTAGCCATTCTGGTGAGACATAATGTGGTCCCTCCGCTGGTCCTCCCATTGCTTCGGAAGCGGGAACCACCTCACCGCCCCTATGAGTGCACGGGGGGGTGGGGAGGGTGGGGGGACCACAAAAGTTCATGCTACGGTTTATTTTCTGCACCTAGTCCTAGAGGTTCTGCCTCTAGGACCGGGACCGTCCCGGGTTCTTATCCTTGAGTTTCCCCGAGTGAACGCTCATCTACAGATGAGCGTGCAGCTAGAGTCGGTGACGCTGAGTCCATTCATCGTCATGACTCTGGCATGATGCGGAGGAAGGGGTAAGTCGTCCAGGTGACTTACGCCTTTCTGACGATCACTCGCATACATATCACTCGGCTCCCAGAGGTGACGTAATGGTCCTACTGGACTGTGTGCTCGTCGAGTCTGGTAGGAAGTCCCTCATTCTGTCCTCTCGAGAGGTTTTGGCCTCTTCAAAGCCTGTGATGCATCATAGGGACGGTACCCTCTCTCGTCACGCTAGTGAACACTATTCTTCACCTGATCGACAGTCATGAGTACAGTCCAGGCATCGAGTAGCGCTTCCCCTGATGTGAGAGGGCGTCGCTACTGTCCTCGGAGTAGTGCTTCTCCACAGGGAGAACACTCCTCTAGACCCGTGATCCGATCATCACCGAGGGTTGGTAATCGTTCACGTCCCGCTCCATCTGCTAGTTCTGCTAGCAGACCGAGGGGAGCATCGGATCTTCCTCACCTGTCTCTTCAACTTCCTCAGGATACACCAGGAGGAGTGACGCAACCAGGGGGAACTGTGATGAGTGTTCTCCTCACAGTTCGGCCACGTGAGTGTACGTTCCCTGTTCGGTCTTAGGACCCGAGATGTTGTATGCATAAGTGGTTCGAGAACATCATAGGGTGTCTGTCGAGGCTCTTCCCTCTGAAAAACGAGAATCGAGGCAGGGACTCACCCTGGAAGGACTTGAAGGTCCTTCCTCTCAGGACAGTCACTCCCGAGATTCAGAGGTCTTTTGCGGAGGTCATTGCACTGAACTCGTCAACACAATGACCTAGGGGAAGATCGATGGTAGCTCCCTCTGACCGCCCTTCACAGTTAGAGTTGTTCTGGGGTCCTAAGAAGGAACCCAGAGCTTCTGTGGAGTTACCTTGGTCTTCCTTATCTGAAGATGTGTTAGGCCAGGTGAACAATCTTGTCACGGAGAAGAGAGTTCACTTAGGGCCAACAGATCAGACAAGCTGCTTCCCCCTCCTCTACCTTGACAGAGGCTATTTTACTTGCCCTCGGAGAACCCTTTGCCGACCAAACAGATTAACACAGCTAGTGCGGCTAACTCCTGCTTGCCTCATGCTGCGCGAACCAAAGGTTCTCCGACAGAAGGTGCTACAGATTCAAGTAGAATCACCTCTGGATACTGTGGTCCCTCACAGTATCCAGAGTCACTGCTTCTTTGGGACAAATAGCTCCCGGAAAAGACTCAGCTTTCGGGAGACTTTGTCAGTCTGGCGGTAGGGCTATTTCCTACCTGGCCCACCAGACTGCAAACCTGTGGCCCAACCTTGTTCTTAGTAGGAGGGATGCTGTCCTAAATCGTATTACCAGGTCAGTGAGCCCAGAGTCAGCATTGGGTCTTAGGAATGGACCTTTGCTGGGTTCCTCCTCTCTTTCCTAGGGAGATGGTGGATGCTGCAGTACACACGCGTAGAGCTGAAGACAGTGATCGTCTTGTCTACCAGGCAGTTGCCAAGACATCCGGGCCGTCTCATGCAACTGCAGCTAGGCCTCAGAGTCAGACTAGCTTTTCCTCTGCCCCCAAGAAGACTCCTCCTTCTAGAGGGGCCTGAGGAAAGGCACAGACTTACTCCTTCACTCTGAAAGGGAATCATCAGCCCCCTCTCAGCACCCCTTCTCTCGCCGGAAGGGAGGTAAGCGAAAGAGTAAGAAGGGGAAACGCTAGGGACAGTGTTCCCCCTCAGCTGTTGCCATCGTTTGGGGGGTGGGTTTACCTGGTGAGCCATTGGGCAACATGGGAGCGCTACAGAGCCGAGACCTGGGTTGTAGATGTCCTTTGGGAGGGATATCTTCTTCCCTTCAAGGTGAGCCCACCCCTCACTGACCATCCAGTCCAACTTCAGACATATATCCCTGGTTCTGCCAAGGATCTGGCACTGAAAGAAGAAGTGCTATCAATGCTGAGTAAGATAGCTGGGGAAGTCATTCAAGATCTGTCACCAGGGTTCTACAACCGACTTTTTAGGTGGAGAAGGCTACGGGGGCGGAGACTAGTGACAGATCTCTCTCCCCTGAACTGTTTTGTTCGCCAGACTTGGTTCAAGATGGAGACAGCATCATGTTCTGTGCTCTCCCCTATCAGGGAGAATGACTTCATGCTTTTGTTGGACCTGAAGGATGCGTATTTTTAGATACCCATCCATCATTCCTCCAAGAAGTACTTTCGTTTTATCCTAGAGGGGATGGTGTTCCAATTCAGGGCACTGTTTTGGACTTTCGACCACCCCTCAGGTGTTCATGCGAGTGTTCACCTTGGTGTCAGCTTGGGCCCACTCAGTCAGGATACGCCTCTTGAGGTATCTCGATGACTGGCTAGTCCTGGCAAGCTTGCTCTCGCATTTGCTACAGGACAGGGATCGACTTCTTGATTTTTGTTACTATCTAGGGATCGTGATAAATTTTGAAAAGTCAAATCTCATTCCCAAGCAGAGGATAAAGTACCTGGGCATACTGATCGATGCAGTAGCAGTCTTCCCCGCAGACTCAAGGATCAGCAAGTTCAGGAAGGCAGCTTAACTGTTTGTCTGGATAGGAACAGCCAACTCAGCTTTGGCAAGTCGTGATCGGTCACCTGTCGTCACTAGAGATGTTAGTCCCTCACAGGCGTCTTCACCTGCGGTCTCTACAATGGAGACTAAAGGAGTATTGGTCATAATCTCGAGATCCTCAATCTGTCCTCATTCCTCTAACAGAGGAAGTAAGGAAGGATTTAGCCTGGTGGCTAGATGACAGGGGTGTGGAATCGACACGACAAGCACCTTCATATCAACTTTCTGGAACTCAAAGCGTCTTTCTTAGCTCTCCAAGAGTTCCGGGATAGATTGATGGGACACTCCATTGTGTTGATGAGCGACAGCACCACAGTGGTGGCATATGTCAAGAAATAGATAGGCTTAGTGTCTCTTCCGTTGCATCAGTTGACAGTGCAGGTGCATAAGTGAGCTGCAGCGCACTCGGTATAGCTGTCAGCCAGATACATTTCAGACAAGAGGAATGAAGTGGCAGACAAGCTCAGCCGTCAGAATCAGGTGATAAGGACCAAATGGTTTCTACACCCAGACGTGGCAGAAAGGCTGTTCGACCTGTGGGGTTGTCCAGTGGTGGATATGTTCACCACTTGGCACAACAGAAAACTTCCAGGTTTCTTCTCCATCATGCCAGACCCATGGGCAGCTGCAGAGGACGTGTTCCAACATCCATGGGACAACCTCGAAGTGGTGGTCACCAGCAATCCTCGGATGATCCTGGTAGCTCATATCCCAATCTGTTGGCTCTTCTCTCTGAGGCACCTCGAGAGATTCCCCTATGGCACAAACTTCTGTATTAACCGCACGTAGAACGGTACCACTTAGCAGAACATTTCCTATGTCTTCACGGCTGGCAGTTATCCACCATCTCTTGTGAGCAAGAGGATTTTCTTGCCTAGCAGCAACAGAGATGGCAGGATACCTCAGACAGTCATCTACAGCTGTGTACCAGGGAAACTGGTCTGTCTTCTATGGTTGTTGTCGTGAACAGGGTCTATCTCTGTTCAGAGCCGTTCTTCAACAGATCGTGGATTTTCTAGTCTTTCTTCGCTGAGAGAAGTTCCTCTCTGTCTCTGCAGTTAAGGGCTACATGTCTGCCTTGGCCTTGGTCCTGAAACTGCAATGAGTGCATTCTTCCTCTTCTATGGAAATATCTCTTCTTAGGAGGAGCTTTGGGAGGTCTTGCCCACCCAGAGAACTCAGGCCCCCTGAGTAGGATGTGACTCTTGTCTTAAGGAGCTTGGCTTGTGAACCCTAAGAGCCTCTTCGAGAGTCGTCAGACAGGGATCTGATCCTTAAGACCATCTTTTTGCTGGCCCTGGAATTGATGAAGTGAGTAAGTGAGCTTCATGGTCTCTCTTACAATGTTAAACACTCGAGGGGATGGCGATCTCTTTTGCTCGATTTCGTCCCATATTTTGTTGTGAAGACTCAGAATCCTCCGGTCCCTGGCGATAGATTCGAGTCCTTTACGATCTCCTCCCTAGAGGACTTTTGTGGTAATGACCCAGACGAGATGTTACTTAGTCCCATTAGCGTGCTACGGCGCCATCTGAAGAGAACTTAGCATCTCCAGTCTAAGTGTTGATTCCTCTTCATTAGCACCAGGTTGACCAAGAAAGAGGTGTCCAAAAACACTATCTCTTTTTGGCTTCGTGAGGTGATTAGGAAAGCGTACTCCTCTTAAGGTAGATTTGACACTGGTACCTTTCGTCGAGAGCCCATGCAAGAACCTGTTGGTTCCACAGGTACTGAAAGGAGGGGTTTCATCCAACCAGACCACATTCACCTCTTTCTACCTTTGGGATATTGCTCATAGGTCCTTGGATACTTTTTCCTTGGGACCTGTGGTGGCTGCTCACAGTTGTGTAAGCGTACCAGCTCCTCTAACTGGACAAAGTTGCATCTTGCCTTGTGTAACCATATAAATGGGTGTTAATGAGAGTGTGACTGGCTTCTCTTCGGACAGAAAGCTGCGGTCGTCACATGCTGGAAAGGGTGGTTGATGCAAGTAAGCTATATTACTAAGCTCCATTCTTTCCCTTTCATTAGGCTTGTAGAAGCAAATATCCATCTCTTCCCTAACAAACAAGGGGGGAAGAGGACATTGGCAAGATTCACCCCCTCCCCCCCTCCCTCGGTCTTATGACCTGTTTGGGAATCTTGGTTGGGCGAACACCAGTCTGTTCACAAGACTCCATCAGATTCCTCCCACCAATCAGTGAGTCTTCCTTATGTAAAGGACCGATGGTTTGTATTATGTGTACGAACAAATCACAAATTTAAAATGTAAATTGTAATTTTCCTAGCTATACAAACCTGAGGTCCTTTCACATTTATGCCCTCCTCATGCCACCCTTTAATCTGGTCCCTGAGGTGCTTTCACATTTATGCCCTCCTCATGCCACCCTTTAATCTGGTCCCTGAGGTCCTTTCACATTTATGCCCTCCTCATGCCACCCCTTAATCTGTTCCTAGGCCTAAAGCAAAGTGGAATGTTTACATCTGGTGGGGCGGGACTCCCAATTAGGGAACAAGCAGTTACTGCCCAACTATCTTGTTATTCTCTTACGACCAATTTCTGGCATACTCAGGAAGTAATTCCTTACGTAAAGGACCTCAGGTTTGTATAGTTAGGAAAAATACAATTTACTTTTAAAAATTGTGATATTCAAACTTCTCCTCCTGTTTTATAATTGAGCCTCTTCTTTTTGTATTATTTATTTTTCTGCCTCAATCTTCCATACTGCTCACCAAAATCTCAGTTTTTATATGGAACTTACCCAATAATTATATAGCTAAGAGCTTCCTACCTATGGCAGCCTAACAATTGAAAATCTATGGTAGCGCTAGTGTTGGTTGCGATGTAGCTGGAATGCTCCGCCCACTACTGGGTCTTATATAGGGAACAACCTGGCAGAGAGCTTCAATTTGTATTCTGGTCGGGCGGGACTCCTGACTATCGGACAAGCAGTAACTGCTTAACTACCTTGTTGTTATTCTTTACATTTTTGCCCACCTCATGCCACCCCTCAATCTGTTCCTGGGCCTAAAGCAAAGTGTAATGTTTATGTCTGGTCGGGCAGGACTCCCGACTTGGACAAGCAGTTACTGCCTAACTACCTCGTTATTCTCTTACAACCGATTTGCAGCCTATTCTGAAAGTAATTCCTTATGTAAAGGACCTCAGGTCTGTATAGTTAGGAAAAATGCAATTTACTTTTAAGAATTGTGATATTTAAACTTCTCCTGTTTTATAATTGAGCCTCTTCTTTTTTGTATTACTTTTCTGCCTCAATCTTCCATACTGCTCACCAAAACCTCTGTTTTTTACATGAAACTCACCCAGTACAGTGGTACCTCGACATACGAAAGGCTCAACTTTAAAGATTTTTTGGCTGGCTACAGGGTACGAAAGGTTGTTGCTGTAAAGTCCCGAGATTCGCCCAGACCACCGATAACAATTTTAAAACTCATATGCCGCCAACTGAGTAGACTCGCCACCATCCTCCCACTCTCCCATTGGTTCCTGATGCTAGTCACGGCCATAAGATCCTGCTCTCCTATTGGTCAGCATCTCTCCCATAATCCCATCAGGCATCTACGTAGCGGCGTGCTTTTTCGGCCACTCACCATCAGCATCGTTATCATAAGCACACAGAATTTATTCGTTCTATACAACTTCGTTTATTAACGTACATTTGTCAGTGATTTCGTTGTAGTACTACTTTATCGTGTTGTGTGAGAACTTTACTACATAAGTATACGTACTACATAACTTAATTACGTACAGTATATACGTAGTCATGGGTCCCAAGAAAGTTGAAGTAGAAAAGAAGAGGATGCTCTCTTTGGAGACAAAAATGGCGGTTATCAAGAAGTATGAAGCTGGCATGCGATTGAGTGTGATCGCCAATATTACACCTTCCACATAATTATAATTATTGTATATATTTTGCCTGACTGTTTTCCCCTGTATACCACTTTCCTTTGTCCTTTCCAAGAAACTTGTTGGTCTTGTTTCACACTCCTTGTTCTACTTGCTCCGCCCATCCTACCTTTCTTTCGACCCTAAATGTAATTTTGAATCAGTCTCCACTCAGCAACTAAACCAAGGACTCTGGTGTCCGGCAGGGAAGCAGTCCACTTTATTGTGATGTATCTATAAGCTAAGTATAAGTGATATTGTTGTAAGGGTTTAATAACGAATTGTGCTTTGTTTCAAGTGTTCTTAATTTCAAGTACGATTACTTTTCGAGACGTGGTTGTCACTTGTCATTTGTTATTTATTTTGTCCTATTGTTTTGTAAATACTTTTTGCATTATTATATTTAAATCTTGTTTTGATCGTATTCTCATTCAAATACCTTTATTTTGTATTATTATGGTCCATTGAACCCACCTGCTAATTTTGGTAAATTACCCTTCTCTCTCACGACTGTAATAATATTATGGGCCTGTCCGGGATGTATTTTTGCTTAACTTCGAGTATGTAATAATTGACAACCTCGTTAAGAATCAGTTGTTTATGTAGTTGGTGATTCGTTATTAAACCTTGCTTGATATAATATGAGTAATAGTTAGTTAGGTGACTGTTTTTTGTGTTTGCTAAATCGCTGAAGAATTTATTTTCATTGTGCGTAAATTTTTCGGTGACCGAAGGTGGCCACTTCTGTTTTGGTAAACGACTGCCGGTAACCTTGTTATGGTTTTCCCCTCCCTCCTCTCCTAACTGAGACTCAGTGCGCTGGTTAAAAAGTTAATCTGTCGTACCATTGTTAAAAATTCATTTCTCTTGATCATTTGTGACTTTTACGTACTTATAGTCTTTCCCTGGGTCCTTAGATACCAGTCCTCTTGCGTTTTTCATTTCTGTAAAGTGTATGAATCTTGTTAATGCCTCGACATATGTGCGTGAAGTTACCGTTCTAATCAAAGTGTAGTAAGTTACGGTTGTTAGCTGAGGCGACGGTACTTCCTGTTGACTTCATTTTGGTTTGAACCGGGAGTAAAATACTTCCAGTGCGTCCTTATTCATTCTCATTTTTCCGTATCTAAAATGTTTTGTGTATAAATACTTATCTAATCGGTTACTATTTATGCGTGGTTTATGGTTTCATGCGTGGTAAATGCTTAACTAAGTTGGCTCCAATTTAAGAATTGTAAAACTCTAATTCAGGTGTTTATATTGTTCTTGAAGTTTCTTTTTTTTCACGATGGCGAAGTTTAATACTCAAAAGTTTGTGGGGGATCCTTCCTCTGAATTGCATACTCTTACCGATGCTAAAAATCTGAATTAATGGAAGTTAGCTAGGCATTTAGAACTTGAGTTACGTTCTAGTATGCGTAAGTTTGACATTAGGAAAGTGATAATAGATCACTATATGCGTATTGGAACCTTGGGTGACGAAGCTAGGCAGTATCTTGTTCCAGAAACCCCTTCCCTTACAATTGAACAAAAATTAGAGTTTGACGTCTTGCAGTCGAGCGTGAAAAAGCTCAGTTCGAGCGTGAAAAAGCTCAGTTAGACCGTGAAAAAGCTCAGTTAGCTTTAAGACAGGAAGAGTTAGCTTTGCAAGCCGCTGAAAAGAGAAGTGAATTTTTCTCTTAAGGAAGAAAGAGAAAAATTTGAAATGGAAAAAGCTAAGTTAGAATTTCAAGCTAGAGAGGAAAAAGCTAAGTTAGAATTTCAAGCTAGAGAAGAAAAAGCTAAGTTAGAATTTCAAGCTAGAGAGGAAAAAGCTAAATTAGAATTAGAAGCTAGGTTAGCTATAAAGGTGGAACAAGAGAGGGCTTCAATCAATCTTCAGATTAGGCAAACTGAACAAGAGTTATCTCCCTTTGACCTGACTAAAAATATAAAGTTAGTCCCCTTATTCACAGAGTATGATCCCGAGGATTATTTTCGGGTATTTGAGGAAACTGCTAATCACCTTAATTGGCCTGTTGAACAGTGGGTATGGCTCCTTAAACCTAAATTGTCAGGTAAAGCTGCTAAAGTTGTTAGGCATCTGGATGATACTAATGATTATAAACAGGTTAAGAAAGCAATCTTAGATGCATTTTCCATAACAGAGGAAGGATATAGACAAGCTTTTCGTAACTTATGTAAATCAAATATCCAAACTTTCTTAGAATTCGCTTCTGACAAGCTTAGAGCTTTCAAAGAAATGGCTTAAAGTGTGCTGAAGTAACTTCTTTTGAAGAACTGATAAATTTAATGGTTCTTGAAGAATTTAAAAGGAAACTTCCCATTAATGTAATGCTCTATATTGAAGATAGGCAGGAGAAAGATTTACTAAAGGCTGCTTCCTTGGCTGACACTTATTCCTTAATACATAAGAGTATTCCTAATAAAAAAGCTGAGGTATTTGTAAAACCAGTTTCAGGAAAATCCAGCAGATTTCGGATAATCCAAAAGGTTCTGATAATCCTAAATGTAGTTATTGTAAGAAAGAAGGGACATACTATTCGTAATTGTAAAGACCCTAAATGTAAAGGATCTGATAACTACCGTAATGTTTTTATGAAACCCAACGTAAAATTTTCAACCTCCCAGATTAAACCTGTTTCGCATGTGCAAGCTAATGTACCCGATGTATTTGATGATTTTAAGTCTGAAGGTATAATAACCTTGGGGGAGAAAGAACAGAAGTCTAGGGTCACTATATTAAGAGACACTGGAGCTGCTTTAACTTTGTTGCATAGTAAGGCTTTTACCTAATGTTGAGAATAATTTAACAGGTGAGAAGGTGGTTGTAAGGGATCTTACTGGAATCTCATCCATTCCCCTTGCCAGTGTTTACCTGATTGCCCACTTGTAAAAGGGGAAAGTTGAATTAGGGGTTATTGATACAGAATTGCCGGTAAAAGGAGTTTCATTGCTATTGGGTAATGATTTAGCCGGGAAATTAATTGTACCAAATTTAATTGTCACTGATACCCCATGGAGGATAAGGTAGATCTTGAACAAGCCCCAACACATATAGTCACTCGGTCCCAAGCAGGAGAAAAGGTAAATGACTTTGAAGTAGATAGTGATTTCTTAGCTAAGGTAATGTCTAGAGATAAAAACTTATAGTGCCCAGAGGTCAGATCAATCTTTATCTTGTTTGCATGATAAGGCTGTTGATATAAAATCTTTGAATAAATCCCCTTCTTTTTATCATAATAATGGTATCCTAATGCGATTTACCGTCCTTCTAACTATTCAAATCTCGATACCTGGAGTGAGAAATACCAAATTGTTGTCCCTTCTTCGGTACGCACTCATATAATGGAAATGGCACATGATGGACCAGGTGGTCATTTGGGACAATACAAAACTTACTATAGAATACTTGATAAGTTCTATTGGCCTAATTTGAGGAAAGACGTAGGAGATTTCATAAAGACATGTCATGTATGCCAAATAGCTGCAAACCCTAACCAAGTAATTCCTAAAGCCCCTTTACAGCCTATACTAGTTCCACATGAGCCCTTTGAGAAATTAGTAATAGACTGTGTTGGACCCTTGCCCAAGACGAAAGGTGGTAACCAATATTTATTAACTCTTATGTCCCAGTACTCGTTTTCCAGAGGCCATCCCACTTAAGAATATATCTGCCAAAATATGCTAAACACCTTTTAAGTTTCTTTACTACTTACGGGATCCCCAAGGATATCCAAACTGATCGTGGTTCTAACTTTACAAGTAAACTCTTTTCAGAAATCCTGAAGGAATTAAATATAAAACATAGCTTATCATCTGCATATCATCCGGAATCTCAGGGAGTCCTGGAACGATGGCACCAAACATTTAAAAGTATGTTAAAAAAGTTTTGTTTAGAGAGCAATCTTGATTGGGATGAAGGAGTAAAGTTTTTGTTGTTTGCTATACGTGAGTCCCCCCAGGAATCCCTAGGTGTTTCTCCTTTTGAAATGGTATATGGGAGATTATTAAGAGGACCCCTTGCATTAATTAAAGATGAATGGTTAAAGCCCCCAGACTCTCATCAGACTGTAACTGTTCAACAATATTTTGAGTAACTTTAAGGAAACCCTTTCCAAAGTCCGTAAAATAGCCAGTGAAAACTTAAGCAAAGCTCAGATTAAAATGAAAAATAATTATGATCAAAAAAAAACTAAAATTAGGAAATTCAACCCAGGAGATCTTGTGTTAGCATACTTTCCTATCCCTGGATCCCCATTTTCCTCCAATTCTTTGGTCCATATAAAGTAGTTAAAAATGTCAATAACCATACCTATGTGATAGAAACCCCTGATAGAAGGAAAAGTACTCAAATTATCCATGCCAATTTGCTTAAAAGGTATCATTCCAGGAATACTGAAACTGGTTATGGAGACAAAATTGTTAATGTTAATGTTAAGGTCAAGGTCAAGGGACGAGAAACCTGAAGTAAGTGAACCTGAATTCATCTATTCGTGGCGTTTTGTAGATAATGATGCTGCCCTGAAAACCTTTGAAAACTCATGTCAACATCTTTCTCCTTTTCAATCAACAGAACTTCAAAACCTTATTTGCTCTTACCCAGAACTTTATGGAGAAAATCCAGGTCAGTGTACAGTTCTCACCCATGACATCGAACTTCTACCAGGAACTGCTCCCATACGACAACACCCTTATCGCATCAGCCCGGCCAAGAAATTAGTAATGAAAGAAGAAGTGGAATATCTTCTGAGAACTGGATTAGCTAAACCAAGCAAGTCACCATGGGCGTCTCCCTGTCTATTGGTACCAAAGGAGGATGGCAGCATGCGACTGTGTACAGATTACAGGAGAGTAAATTCTGCTACTGTTAAGGATAGTTACCCTTTACCCCGTCTAGATGACATTATAGACTCTGTGGGCCAAGCAAAGTATGTAGCTAAAAATAGGATCTCCACAAGGGGTTATTATCAGGTGAAGTTAACATCTAGAGCCAAGCTTATTTCGGTTTCTTTCATAACTCCTTTTGGGTTATTCCAGTATGAAGTAATGCCTTTTGGTTTAACAAATGCCCCATCCACATTTCAACGCATAATTAACTACACCATTCAGGGTCTAGAGGGAGTATTTGCATATCTAGATGATATATTGGTGATAGGAGATTCTTGGAAGGAGCTGATGAAACGTTTGAATATGCTCTTTGATAGATTAAGAGAAGCCCAGTTAACAATAAATTTAAAAAAATGTGTTTTTGGACAAGCTACAGTTACTTACTTGGGACATATTGTAGGTGGAGGTAATGTCAGGCCTAAAACTGCAAATGTTAATGCCATTCTTGACTATCCAGAACCTAAGACTAGGAAATCCCTTAAAAGATTTCTGGGTATGGTTTCATATTACAGGAAGTTCTGCCGTAATTTTGCTTCAGTAGCTTGCCCCTTTACATAGTCTTACCAGCCTAAAAAGAAGTATGAATGGGATGAGAAATGTCAGGCAGCATTTTGAACATTTAAAATACTTTTTGAGTAGTGAGCCAGTCTTACACAGTCCTAATTTTTCTAAACCCTTCTCTTTGCAAGTAGACGCTTGCGACACTGGTGCTGGAGGAGTGCTGTTGCAGGAAATTGATGGGGTACTCCACCCAATAGGATACACCTCCAGTAGTTTCAAGCTTCATCAGTTGTCCTACAGTACCATAGAGAAGGAGCTCTTAAGTTTGGTTCTTGCTCTCCAAAAGTTTGAATGTTATCTACAAGGAGCTCCTGTCATCCATGTCTATACGGACCACAACAACCCCTCACCTTTCTTGAGCGCACCAAGGCCCATAATCAGCGATTACTAAGATGGGCTTTATATCTTCAAAACTTCAACCTTCAAATAAAGCACCTCAAAGGCAGCGACAACGTATTTGCTGATGCCTTGTCACGGGCCCATTCTCAACCTTCTCAGGAGAAGGAAGGTGTTTAACTTTGATCAAGCCACTCCGCTGGGCTTGATCCTCTATGGGGAGGTATTACACCTTCCACATAATTATAATTATTGTATATATTTTGCCTGACTGTTTTCCCCTGTATACCACTTTCCTTTGTCCTTTCCAAGAAACTTGTTGGTCTTGTTTCACACTCCTTGTTCTTACTTGCTCCGCCCATCCTACCTTTCTTCGACCCCTAAATGTAATTTTGAATCAGTCTCCACTTAGCAACTAAACCAAGGACTCTGGTGTCCGGCAGGGAAGCAGTCCACTTTATTGTGATGTATCTATAAGCTAAGTATAAGTATAAGTAATATTGTTGTAAGGGTTTAATAACGAATTGTGCTTTGTTTCAAGTGTTCTTAATTTCAAGTACGATTACTTTTCGAGACGTGGTTGTCACTTGTCATTTGTTATTTATTTTGTCCTATTGTTTTGTAAATACTTTTTGCATTATTATATTTAAATCTTGTTTGATCGTATTCTCATTCAAATACCTTTATTTTGTATTATTATGGTCCATTGAACCCACCTGCTAATTTGGTAAATTACCCTTCTCTCTCACGACTGTAATACCAAGGAATATGGCCGAAATCCGTCGACAATAGGCACCATCCTTAAGCAGAAGGAAGCCATCAAAGCAGCTGCACCTTCCAAGGGCATGACTATTTTGTCTAGCAAGAGGAGCCACGTGCACGACAAGATGGAAAGGCTGCTTCTTGTCTGCATTAAAGACAAAGAAATCTCTGGCGATACAATAACCGATACGGCAATCTGCCACAAGGCCAGCGCTATTTTCGTCAATTTGATTGCCCAGGCCGAAGACGACAGAGGAGAAGGGACATCGATGCCAACCCCAGAGTTCAAGGCTTCTCATGGGTGGTTCGAAAAATTCCGTAAACGGACTGGCATCCATTCGGTGGTGCGGCATGGGGAGGTGGGCAGCTCGGACACGAAAGCAGCCGAAGCCTTTATTAAGACGTTGGACGAGATGACAATCAAGGAAGGCTACAGTTCTCAGCAAGTCTTCAACTGTGATGAGACTGGCCTTTTTTGGAAAAAAATTCCTTGTCGGATGTACATCACGGAGAAGAGAAGAAGCTACCCGGCCATAAGCCTATGAAAGACAGGCTTACGCTCGCACTTTGAATGCCAGTGAGGATTGCAAGGTGAAGCCCCTACTTGTCTATCATTCAGAGACTCCTCGAGCCTTCAAGACCCACAAAGTGCTAAAGGAGAAGCTTCCAGTGATGTGGAGGGCTAATGCAAAAGCCTGGGTAACGAGACTTTTGTTCACCAAGTGGGTAAATCTGTGTTTCGGCCCGACTGAAGAAATTCTTGGAAGAGAAGCGCCTCCCTCTGAAATGTCTGCTGTTGTTGGACAATGCCCCTGCTCACCCTCCTGGCCTCGAGAAAGATCTCCTAGCGGGGTATTATTTTATCAAGGTTCTTTATCTTCTGCCTAACACCACCCCTCTCCTCCAGCCCATGGACCAGCAAGTGATATCGAACTTTAAGAAGCTGTATACGAAACATCTTTTCAAGAGATATTTAGACATCACTGATACCACAAACCTCACCTTGCGTGAATTTTGGAAGGAGCATTTCGATGTTGTGATATGCATCCGACTCATCGATCAAGCTTGGCAGGAGGTTTCGAAGCGAACCTTGAATTCTTC
>NC_087222.1:12405211-12424850 GCF_015104395.2 Macrobrachium nipponense
AGAGTTTGTCCTTACAAGAACTTACTAAGAAAGTCTTGTTTTGTTCATGAAACTTACCTGACAGATATATATATAGCTGTATTTTCGAAGTCCGACAGAATTTAAAAATTCGCGGCACACGCAGTGGGCGGCCAGTGGTAGTACCCATTCCCGCCGCTGGGAGGCGGATATCAGGAACTATTCCCATTTTCTATTCATATTTTTTTTCTGTCGCCGGTCGTAAACAAACTGTTTACAGACCTCCGCCTAGGATTTTGAAACTTCATTAGCCACTTAAGTATCCTAATTATTCTTTCGATTATTAACTTGGATTTGTGGCTAGGCATACGCTATCGTAAATTTTTTCATTGCATTTGATGTCTGAAGCTAGTTAGCCTAGTTTCAGACTTTGTTGTCTGCATGGTAAGGTGAGGCTACCGTAACTTTCGTGTAGACAACTCGCTTTAGTGATATATGACGTTTACATGTTTTCTTTGCATAAGGTAATTAGTGTAATGTGTGACTGATTACGGAAGAAGGAGGATTCAATTACGCATTTTAGAGCGTGTTAGAATCAGGAGTTTTCCTCCACAGTAAACAGAAGTTAGAAATAATGAACCTTCTAACCTACTGTAGATTTTATTTTGCCTAACCCTGTGGTATGGCTTACGAGCCTAGAATAAGTGTCTGCTAAAGGATTACATCAAGTAATCTTAGACTAAAGTGCTCGCTCTCCAACCAGTGTTGTGAAGTGTAGTGCCCCTTGTGTTGTGGAGGGGGCGTCAGATCGGCCCCATAATGCCTCTAGGCCTGGACCTCTGTCGGACTCCCAGGACTCAGGGAGAGGGCATTCGAAAGCCGCAAGAGGGTTTACGGGGCTCCCCACCGATCTGGCGTCCCTTCGGCAGAACCTGTTGACTCTTCCCAGGCTGCTAAAGATCGTGCACGTGCGCGAATCTTGAAAGATTGCTTCTCGTCCTCCGAGGCGTCCTCCCCACACAGGGGTGGAGTTCTCGGAAGGACTCGCGCCCCCTAAAGAAGCTTTAGAGAAGAGGACGCTTCACGTCCTCTCTCTCGTCACGAGAGGATGAGAGAGTAAAGAGACCACATTTTCCCTTTTAGAAGAATGCACTGGCTCTTTTCCTAAGGGACATTTAAGGAGGCTCATTCATCTTGCCAGAAGAGTGATTTGAGCCTCCTGCGAGAACGCTCATGTATATCATTTATACATTATTAAGGAGGCTCATTCATCTTGCCAGAAGAGTGATTTGAGCCTCCTGCGAGTGAACGCTCATGAAGTTAGAGCTGTTTCAACCTCGCTAGCATTCCAAAAGAATTTGGTAAAAGAGGACATTCTTGATTCCACCTTTTGGAGGAGCAACTCAGTATTCGTCTCCTCTCCTCATTGCGCTCCGTATACGTTATGTAACGTTCGCTTTACTTCGATAAAGCAAGCTGATAAGTTTGACGGCCGGGCAAGCTGCTTTTGCACAGTCAACAACTTATGTCTCTGGTCGGCATAAGAAGGGCAATTTAGACGTGAGGAAGCTTTTGGAGGTGCTCGACGTCCTATAAGTAGAGACATTCTCCAGGACGCTCGGCAAGCACCTTGCGGAAGACGAAAGCCATACGTCTTCCTTTAGTGTTCACACTCTTCAGGAGCAGCGTGCGGCTCTCCATGGAGACTCGCATGAGGACGTCCCTTAAAAATATTCAATGTCATACGCAAAACGCGGTTCGTCATAACATTGAGATGTTGGCAAGGTCGCTCGCCAGGACGCCTCTTGGCGGGCCTTGCATGCATCAAGGCGCTCAACGAGTTCCTCTCTGAAACGTCGTTTCAGAGACTTGGTGTTCTCTGCTCAGACACTCTCGTAGCTGGACGCTTTCCAGGACGCTTTTGAGGGACGCTCGCAGGAAGCTTTTGAGGACGCTCAGCAGGACGCTTTCCAGCACGCTTTTGAGGACGCTCAGCAGGACTTTTGTGGACATTCGCCAGGACGCTTCGGTGGAAGCTCGGCAGACGCTAGCGAGGACGCTCGCCAGGACGCTAGCGAGGACATGACGCTCGGTAGAGCACTTGCCAGGACGTTCTTCAGAACGATAGGCGTCCTACGCATCAAGACGTTCGGCAGGATTCCTGCAAGAACGCTCTTCAAGACGGCGTCGTCGAAGTAGAGGAAGGAGTTTGGTCTCGTCAAGATGTCTACTTCGCTTTCTACGAAGGGAGCGTTCAATAGAATCCATCACTTGATGAATTCCAGGGAAACTGTAAGCAGATTTCGGTGTCATAAAAACGCCTCGTCTGCTTTTCGGGATTTTTTTTTTTTGGGGGCGCTGCCGAAGGGGTAACATTAAGGTCCTTCCTGTCGGTTAGCCCAGTCTCTAATCAGGAATCCTGCCCTTCCTCGATTTCTGCGGGAATCGGAAAAAACTATATGCTCGAATTCCTGGATTACTTTCTGTCATGTAAATGGGTTAGTTCTCATTGACAAAGATCTTCATAACATTTTATCGCTTAAGCGGATAAGTAACAAATTTCGGAAGAGCTCTCATTCATTTTCAGAACCGAACGTGGACAGTCGTTTTCCTTTCTTTCTCTCTTCCTCGTCCAGGAAAGATGTAGTAGAGAATTCGATGTTCAAAATTACTACAATACTTACGTAGTTTATCTTTGCGTCATTTTGCTAACGCATGGGTCGAGTCATATATGCATAATGCGTATTTACCTCTGCGGATAGAAGCCGAAAGAACTGTTGTTGCTAATGTATTTATTTGACACTCCCTTCAACCTTCCAAGAGTTTTCGGAGTAAGAACAACTCTTCAGGTATTGTTAACGACACACCAACTCAGCTTCTGTATTTAGCGAATTCTGTTTCGTTTAAATAGGCCTGCTTGAGAGTGTCCTTTTGCTCGATAATATCATACCTATTCCTTCGTAAAGGAGTAGCTGGCAACTCAGGCAGATAGTATTCTGTTCTCCATTGAAGCTTTCCTTCGAGGAAGACTTCTCCTTCACTCTTTTTGATAGAGATCGAAGGGTGGTTCGATCTCCAATCCTTATGTTGTTTTCTTTAAGGAAAGAATTTAGATGGAATCGTTGTTCAGAATACTATAAATATACTACGTATATTAACCTCGCGACATGATTCTACTAAGCAGTTGAATTGTCCGAGGGTGTAGGCGCATATCCTAGTTATTCTACGGATTGCGACTTAGACGAGAAGTATTCTAATTGAACTGCAACATCAACTCAGCTTCTGTATTTAGCGAATTTTGTTTCGTTTAAATATGCCTGCTTTCGAGAGTTTCCTTTGGCTCGGATAATTTCAATACCTATTCCCTTCGTAAAAGGAGGAGTAGCTGGCAAACTTCAGGCATTTATAGTGCGAGACGATGATCAAGGCTGCTGTTACTGTATCTACGCAGTACCGGCTAGCTCGGTGTCATGCGCGGTTTGGTTACGTCTCTCTCCCTTGCGGGAATGGCTTAATAAACCGTCTCTTTGCCCTACAATCATGGATTTTAGCCTCGGGTTGAGGAAATTTCTAGTAATCTTGAATGATCATACCTGCCGTTTACTTAGAAAATTTCAACAAGATATCTCTTATACTTGTTAGGTGCGGGTTTACCGCACGGTAACATTCTGTACGAATCTACCGCGGCATAGCACTATAATAATGCTCTCCTGCTTATGCAAAGCGCAGCCTTATTTAGGGAAGGAAGCAGGCTGAGTGAGGGAATGGATGAGTTTGCTGGGGACCATTTCCTCGCTGGAGAAGCTTGTTTTTCCCCCTTTTTTTCCCCTGAATAAACAGCAATTCAGACCTCTACAAATTTTCCCCTCACGAAGAAATTGGAATAACATCAAAGATCTTGTAATTCTAATTTTCTCTCAACGGCTTGAGGATCACCTCGAGGTGATAGCGAGAGGGTGCCAGACATCCGAACAGAGAACAGATGTTCTGGCACATTGTCTGAAAGAATTGGAAGCCAAATTAGTCGCTTTCCAGTTCCTCGAAGGTGAGGTTGGTATCGAGTGGCCCAAATCATCTCGGATAATTTCTCAGCTCTCTCATAGCTTGAGAAAGAGAGAAGTTGGTTTATGGGCTTGGGCACGGACAACGTAACGATCCTCAATAGGTCGTTAAATCTAGTGCACGTCCGTGGGGGTCTTCTCGATCGAAGGCAACAACTACTGACGTCTGAGTAATCCTCACTTAGAAGTATGTCGAAAGTGAGGAGAGACTGAGGGAGTCCTTTCGTTAAGTTTTTCGTAATATTGAAGACGAAGGAGCTTCCTCTTAAGTTGTTCCCTTATTCATGATCGTAGAGGATTAGCTTTAGTCGCCACATGTTGGCCTCGAAGAGGTTGGATTCACAGAGGTCAGGTAATTCAGAGAATTGTCCAAAAGACCCTTCCCGAGAGAATCGGTGTAATCAAACATCGTCACTTAGTGAAGTATCTAATATCTCTCCTCTCTGAGTCTGAAAGCGTTCAGACTATCGAGAAGCGATAAGATCTTCAAGATTAATGGCAGTCTCTTGGCCAAGGCAAAGCAGTGCTGCCTATTTTCAGTTTTCAATCGGAGGGGGCCGTTTCTGGAGATAGTGAAGGGAAATGACTGTTCCTCCTCACCTCGACCTCTGTGAATTTCGTTATGGTTCTATCTTTCCGTATGAAGTATGAGATAAGATAGAAGTCCTAACTGTTGTAGAATATGCAAATATGTTGTTGACGGCCTCTAGGCTCAGAGATTCGGTTCTGTCAAACAACAAAGCTTCACGATCTTTGAGGTCTGTGGAGATCTTGTATTCTCTGGATCAAAGGTTCCGGCATGGAACTTAGACGTAGTCTGAGTTGCTGATGCCAAAAGCATTTCGAACCTATCCTTTCTGCGAACTTAATACACGTGACCAGAAAGGCTAATATTCTAACCGCTCTAGCCGCCACGGCAAGGAGGGTTAGTGAGGTTTTAGGCCATCATCAGAGGTTTTGGCTTTAAAGGACATAATGCGGTCTGTCCGCTAAGCCTTCCGTTCTTGATAAGAACGAAAACCTGTCTGACCATTGACCCGAAGGCTTGGAGACCAAGGGTATGGCACAAATTATTGGGCAAGGGCATTAGAGAGTCCTGCCCTGCCCTCGTAGGGTCTCTCAAGTTTTATCTTGATAAAACTATAGAAAGGTCAAGGTCAACAGACAATTCTGCGGTGTTCCGTAAAAAGACCAGACTAGTTCATGTCCAAGAACACCCCCGGCATGATAGCCAAGGAGTTCTTTTAAGAGGTCTCATCATTATGTTTGCATAAAAGATTTGAGATTTTTTCTTAATATCAATGCTCAAGAGGTGAGGGCGCGGCCTCGGAAGCATTTCAACAGAGCATTGACACTCAGTAACATCCTGAGTGCCACGCTTTAGCGAAGCAACTCTGTGTTCGCTTCACACTCCCGACGGGATGTGAAGACGACATTTCAGATCCGTAAGTCGCTAGGACCATACATATCCGTAGATATATTATTGGGTGCAAGAAGCAACACGAATCCTATCCTATAGAAAAGGGATAGGTGTGCTTTTAACTTTGAAGGGTTGGTCGCTTGAGGCGCGTTCCTTTTCTTTAGCCTAGAAGTTATGGAACTAACTTTGATAGGTTAGGTCAGGTGGTGGTTTTAGCTTCGGTGCCCTCAAAAGTATGGTCATATGGTCTAGTCACATTGTGTCACGCCCCCCGTTGACAGATCATCTAGAGCGCACCAGCATTACAGGTCTCTACCTCGCTGGCAAACTCTAGTAACGCAGAAGCAGACGTTGGTGACAGTAATCACGAAGTCGGCTAGGCTAACAGGTCAGGAACCAAGATGTATATCATCTACTTAATTTAGTTTCCCAAAAATCCTATTCTGTCTCTTCCCACCATCCGAAGGTGGGATTCAGCTATATATATATCTGTCAGGTAAGTTTCATGAACAAAATGTTATTGTTATAATTACAATTAAGTTTGTTCATACTTACCTGGCAGATATATATAATTAAAGTGCCCACCCACCTCCCCTCAGGAGACAGTGGCACTGATAAAATATGAATAGAAAATGGGAATAGTTCCTGATATCCGCCTCCCAGCGGCGGGAATGGGTACTACCACCTGGCCGCCCACTGCGTGTGCCGCGAATTTTTAAATTCTGTCGGACTTCAGAAAATACAGCTATATATATATCTGCCAGGTAAGTATGAACAAACTTAATTGTATTATAAACAATAACATTTTTAATATCGCTGGCTACAGCTAAAAGAGTGGGGAAAATTCAGGCTGTCTCAAGATCAATTTTGTTTGCGGGAAAGGATGTGTATCTCTCATATCTTCCAGAATTTGTAGCAAAGTCAGAGTCAGAAACTAACCCTCTTACAAGAGAGTTTAAGGTTTCGTCTCTCGAGGATTTCGTCGGAGGTGACGTTGCTGAAATGCGTCTTTGTCCGGTGCGATCACTTAAACACTACCTGTTGCACACTGCCAAATTATTGCTGCGATGCGGTCTTTATTCGTTTCGCCTAGGAAATCATTCTAGACCGCTTCTAAAAAATGCAATCAGTTTTTTTTCTTAGGGAGTTATCTCCCATCTCTTCCCAGAGACACAGTTTTAGGAAACAATGTTCCGCGCCCTAGAACGCATAGTATCAGAGTGTAGCAACATCATTGGCGTTCCTGAGGAATTTCTCAGTAAGCAGGATTTTGGAACCGGCATCTTGGAAATCAGTGTGGTATTTACTTCTTTCTACTTGAGAGATGTACTGTTTATGTCAGAGGGGGGTTACTTGCTAGGCCATTCGTAACGGCTAATTCAGTGTTAGGTTAGTCGGTAATTAGCACAGGATTGGTAGGGGAAGTAGTAGTTTTATTGTTTTCCTCATTTTCTTAGATTATTCTGCCTACTTTTCTGGTTTTTGTCTGGGTTTGGTGTATTATCCCTGGTAAATATGTTCTTTGGCAGTGGCTCAGCTCCCTCATCGCAACTTATAAATTCATCAAATCAAATTCATCACTCGCCTTCAGTGGACGCAGGAAAGATCAGCCCTTGGAACTTATTCTCCATACATGGGAGGCTATGCAGCCACATTTGAGATGTATAGTTCCCCTCCACACATGAGAAGTTTATGATACTTCATGTGTGGTTAGACGTGACCAAGACGAGACTTACTGCTCAGACTAACATTGAGGTACTCGTTCCTTCTGTTTCTCACCTGATCATTGATGGAAGGTGAGTTAACGGTATTAATCCAAGGTAATAGTTTAATGAGGTTATACCAATGTACATCGAGTGGTCGGGCTGAAACAATGAATGAGACCACCTCCATTTAAATGTTGTAAATCGGGCTAATTCAGGTGTTCAGGTGGTGTATTGCAATATGGAGAGTTCATATTAAAACTAATATTGTAATAAATACCTGAACACCTGAATGACACCCATCCTCCTCCCCTCGTCAAGTGATTAATGATTTAATGATTGACGGGAGTAGTCACTGTCGGCTGGCGGCAGCGCCACCAACCGTGGACAGGTGACTTGGTAACAATGTTTACCTGCAGCGTTGGTAGCGCTGGCAGTTAAAATTTTACCTAAGTGTTGGTAATTTTGCGGGGTGTTGTTCGGGTTGGTCAGGTGACCAGGGCTAATTCAGGTGTTCAGGTAGGTATTACAATATTAGTTTTAATATGAAAACTCCATTTCAATTGCTAACTATCCATCCACCAATTACGCGCTCTCTCTCTCTCTCTTCTCTCTCTCTCTCTCTCTCTCTCTCTCTCTCTCTCTCTCTCTCTTTCTCTTTTGGAAAACCACAAACACAAATATACATGCTACACGATCTTAACAGTGATACCAACCACGAAACTTTCTCTCTCTCTCTCTCATCTCTTCTCTCTCTCTCTCTCGTCTCTCTCTCTCTCTCTCTCTCGCACCCTCGAAGACATTTTCAAATGCAACAAACAGATCATTCCCCCATACCTGAGTACTGTTAAGTTTGTCATGATTGAAAAGGTATCTCCAATGATATCCAGATAGAGGACTTGACATCTGTCACACAGTAAGTGAATGGTTGGTAGGGTCCTTTCTGTGGAATGTCGGATTAAAAGTCGTTATTTTTGGCAAGAAATTATTTAAAATAGGTAATACAAATGGATAGCATGATCTTGAAGGCTGTCGTAGGAAAGCTTTGATGTTGATAGCCTATCTTCCAGTTGCTTTTGCCTAAAGTAAAGAGAGAGGGCAGTCCACTGCTCTAACACTCAAGCAACAGCTTCATGCAGCAAAAGCCACCTTGAAGTGAAACATGAATAATTTGTGTGGTTTCAAATTAGAAAATGTTTTAAATTCTTTAAACTTGCGAATCCTTTATATGCTGTGAGAGAAATAGGTGTAGATGTCTTCAGTCAAGTCTTCACAAAACCGAGGAAGAGTTTTTGGTGGCTGAATGGCAAATAAAATCTTAGTACAGTGATACCAGGTGCAGCATTTCTAAGTGTACTGGTAGCTGAATTATTAATCCCCATTATATTGCTCAGACCATCTGGCAGCAAATCCTACTAAATTTTCAATGAGGATTTGGTGTTCATATAAAGTGTAACTAAAAGATTATATAGATGGTGGTCCGTTGATCCCTCATCTTCACTGTTGTCTGGGGTTATATATGTTTAGTAGCTCAAGTAAATCATGTCTCTATGGATCCTATGGTCCTTATCAAAGTGTTTAACTATTACTGCACAAGTCTTTTCTGTGCCAACATCTGTAGTCTCATGTATAATAAAGGAACATTTACTGTTTTTCAAAGCTGTTACAATAATTTCCTGTGATATCTTTCCAGTTTCCTTAATTACTCGTGTGGGCTTCAATCTTTTTAAAGACATTTTCTGGCTATTGCAGCCTCTGGGAATACATATTTGATTAACACAATTAAATGGTCACATGAACTGAAAGCAATGTTGTGTTCTGGTAAGAATGTAGCCAGTTTGATTTCATTTCAGCCGTGGTAACTTTGTCACTAATGTCTTCTTGTCTGTGCTCCTGTTCATTTTCTTGCTCAGCTTCTAGTTGTATTGTGTTCCTTAGAGGGCAATTAGTTATCTTATGGCGTTTAATTGCAGTAGTGTTAACGTTGAACTCATCTTTGCAAATCTGACAATATGGCCGTTCCCTGTTGCCTTCTGTCTGCCATCCTCAGTCATCGCTGGAACTAAATGTTCTCTTTGGTGGCATGTTTTTTTTTTATAAATCTAGTAAAAATTATATGAAAACTTTAATTCAAGCCTTTGGAACTCGCAAGTCAGTACAAATACCGTATAATATTCATAGAGAGAGAGAGAGAGTTATACTTTTAAAAGATGCCAAAACATTACATTGAGCATTAGGAGTTAATATGTATGGGCATATATAGAAGATATATACCCATACCCTACTTCCATAGAAGAGACATTTAGGCCTACCCTTCTGCTCGTTACAGCAGGTGTGCGAGACAAGAAGCTGTAAGAGCCTTCAAAGAAGACGTGCAAGTTTTAAAGACCATAAAGGCTATGTGCCCTCAACAATGAAGAACTTAAAAAGGAAAACAATGGATTTAAAACATATACGTATGTTCAATTAAAATTTATATGTTGACAACACAAAAATAAAATTTATTCATATGTCAAACTGTACTTTAACTTATGTTTTGACAGTGGTGAGCTTAGAAATAGTGAAATTCTCCGCGACTCTTGCTAATGTCATATGATATTGATACATTTAGGGATAAGTGCAGGAATGTAGTATAAAACATGGCATTTTGATTAGTTTCATGTTCATTTTTAATAGGCAAGCTTACAATTTACAATAATATTGTACTGAATAATGTAAAAAAATCAGTAATTTGAAAGTGGCGAATTTTTTCTGCATATGTAATGCATCTCATTTCCACTATAAAAGCACCGTTGTGCTCTGTATAATGGGTCAAGGAGGAAAGAACTCCCAAAATTACCATGACCACTCAGAATGTTGTGCAAATGTGGAATTATCATGTTTCTTATAAACAGATGCCTCATCATTTCGCTGGGTCTACGTGACCAGGCTCCCATGAGAATCTAGATCAAGTCTTGAATCATTATTCTTTCTCATGACCTCAAAAGTCTGTGTAAGTAATTTGTACGTATGTCACTTTTCCTAAGATCAAATTGAGAACCTTTGTTATCATTCTCTCTCGATCTCCCATCAACTTAAGAATCCTTCAAAGAGCTCATATCTCTAAGTTGAGTCTCGACTTGTAAATAATTAAGACAATACATCTATTTTTTATACTTTTGAGTTGTTTCAAGAACCTTGAAGACTACCAAATATGAATGGAAGTGAGAAGACAGTCTTAGTCCCCTACTAGCACAAGCCATCGAGAGAGAGAGAGAGAGAGAGAGTTGCGATGTGCCTCATAGAAAGTTGGTTGAAGCCATAATACATAGACAAAGCAACAAATCTTCGTCTGCACTGAAATGCGTTATCAACTTCCCACAGAGTTTTGTTATTCTGCATTTTGGCAAGACTGAGTGAATGCATTGCTGGAATTAGTAATTTTTTGGTTTTGTAACCAAACCTAGAATGCTACTTATATATCTTCATTGCAGAATTATTGTACTTTCTTTTTTAAATTGTGTGTATATAAACCTATGCAGAAAGCTTTAGACTAGTTCTGCAATATATTTTTATTTTGTAATGTGTATGTGAAAGTAAAAACAAAATTTTTAAAATTACATATTTTTTAGTTTATATTAATGTGGAAGTACCCAGAAACATTAGATTTTTTTCACACATGTTTTGCTCTGCATTATTCCAACATTTGCATTAAGTTCTGCAAGTGCTTTAGTGTACAGTCTCATTGATACTGTATTGTATATAGAAAACATCGAAGTGCTGATGGAGATCACATTTCTTTGCCACAGATCCTGTGTGTTATGGATGATCTCTGATAATCTGCGAAGGAACGTGTTTTCTTTAGCATCGAGTTAATTTTCCTCAACAACATACTCTAGGTAAGTGATATAAAAGTGAAGTAATTGAAGTTAGAGAGAACGCCCCTAAATTATATGTAGTATTTGATATAAGCCTTGTTGAATATTTGTCATACACAAACACATTGTTCAAAAAGCCAGTCTGTCAGTATTCACGATGCACTGACTTGAAATTTTCCCAGTTTTCACCTGGTTACAGAGACACTGTTTTGGAAATGTCACATACCAAAAAGTACAAATAATCTGATTAGAAATGACACCAGAGTGAGAGTAATATTTTGATTAGTAATTTATCAAACAATGTGTGAAGCATAATATTGCTTTTCACAGATTTAGCTCATGGGTAGATGGGGCCTGCCAAGGCTTAATAATTGATAGTTAAATGGGGCCAGGGTCTGCTGAAACCTAGTCTTCTGCATCTGAAATTTTGCATAAACATTTATATCCAGAGAGTCCTTAATTTGTCCATGTCATAAAGTTTCTAGGTATTGGTCTTGGTGCCAGCAACTAATGAGTAGCAAATCAAAACGTTGAGCAAATTGATAAGCCATAAGGTGTGGATTGGGTCACTTGCTTTCTTAATGAATTAGATGCTAGTGGAGGCATTCATTTAGATTTTAGTGTTCATTCATGGTTTTTCTCCACGATATAAAAGAACCTGCTTGCTAGTCCCTCTTCTGCTTTACCCACTTGTGCTATTTCTAGTCAGCTGCTTCTCTTCTCTTGTCCACACCATCGAGATATTTTAGTTTTTCCATCTGCTGAACAGAATGTATCTCCATTGCTGCGTCATCCTTGAATTGATCCTGCAGAAAAGAGACCTCAAGAAGGATCTTTCCCACCATTATCCCTACATTAAGGCGTCAGTTGCCTGATGCCTCTTATTAAAGACATCATCCTCCACCAAACCTCTTTCCTCCATATCTTCCTTCATTTTATCTCGCCATCTAATTCTCTATGTCACTCTCGATATTCTTCCTCCAACAGGCTCTTCCCAAGCCCTCTTCACTCCCTCCCCATCCTCAACACATGCCTGTACTATCTCAATCGTGTCTCTCTTATCACCTCTGTCATCTTTAGTAAGCCTGCCCTTTTTCTTATTTCATCGTTTTCCAAATCTCACCGAGTGATATTCCCATAATTCACCTCATTCTTTCTCATCTCTGTTCTCTCAAGCTTTACTTCTTGTTTTCTTCTTAGAGCCCATGTTTCTGATCCATGTATTAACTCTTGTCTTGTCACTGTGCTATAGATCTTGACTTTTAGCTTGTTTGGAACTTTTTTATCACATGCTACTCCAGCTACCTCTCTCCACTTCCCAACACAGCTTTTATCCTACTGTCCATATCGGCCTCATTATCCTCCCTCTTGGTTTAAAGTAGATCCTAAGTTTGTCCCTACATGTAATACAAACCCTCAGTCCTTTACATAAGGAATTACTTTCAGCGTTGGCTGGAAATAAGTCATAAGAGAATAACAACAAGGTAGTTAGGCAGTAACTGCTTGTTCGCTAGTCATGAGTGCCGCCCGACCAAGACGTAAGCATTCTACTTTGCTTTCGGCCGCTGTTGTGTGCAGACGTGCTCTTTGCTCTCTCTGTTGTCGAGAATTGTGAGACCTTTCTTTGTTGTGTCTTTGTGAGTGATTGTGTTCTGTTGTTTGCTTTTATCGTGCAAACCCACCCAAAACTCAGACAAGCCTTGACATCCTCCATTCTCACAATGCGTTTGTCCTGGAGTAGGGAACAGAATGTGCAGTAGTTTCCACTCCAAAGTGGAAGTGGACCCTCACGTCCTCTGTGTGAGTGCCAAGGGCATGATTGTTCTCTAGATAATACTTGTGATACTTGTATTTCTTGGTTGGCAAAGCAGTGGGAGATACAAGGGAGGAAGCAATCTCAGGGAGTCTTTCAAGGCTTCGTTGGAGGGGTACACACCCCCGTTGACTCCGTTGGGTGGCTAATCTTTCGTCTTCCTTTTTCCCTCCGCCCGTAAGCTTCCCTATCTTGCTGTTTCCCCTTTTTGATGAATGTCTACGTCTGCTTCTTTGTTCGATTCGTCGAACGTAGAAGAGGGTGGTGGGAGGCATGCCGACCAGGTGCTGTATTGGGAAGCTTCTGTTCACTCCGAAGGGGATCTTTTTCCTCCAAAGGGAACAGGAGTTCCCACCACTAACACAACTTTTGCTCCCTCAGGTGTGTCTGTCTCCGCGGTCAGGGATTTGCAACAGGCATGGGTGAAGTTGAATTTGCCTGGCACTCCTTACCAGGGGCTGATGGATCATTTTTATGTCAGCTCCTGTGACTCTTGGTGCAGTTGCTGGGACGATGACGGCTCTGTTAATGCAGCACTGCCTCACCTTGTGTATACCCAACAAGTTACCATAGTGACTCCTTCTGTGGTCGTGTCATTTGTTCCGCATACTTGAAGGACGGAACCTTTTCTGCCTCCTCCTCCAGGCTACGCAGTCCTCTCTCCCCCAGACAACTATGATAGACCCCAGACACTGTCCCCACTGTATCTTCCACCCATCTCTGTTCCCATGCCTGTTGCTGTACCTGTTCCTGACCGTGCAAGTGCTGCTGTGGTATCGGCGCCCCCGGTGGCACCCTGGATGGGGGATCTCACTATCGTTCTGAGGAAGTTGATGAAGAAGAAGTTTTTGTCTTCGTTGTCGTCGTCTGCCGCCACCTCCACTTCTTCCGAGGCTACCCCGCCGAAGAAGAAGGCTATCGCCCTACCCTCCCACCCCAAGAAGTCGCGTTCCATGACTTCTAAGGGTCTGTTTAGCCGTTCTGGTGAGACGTGGTCCTTCGCTGGTCCTCCCATTGCTTCGGGAGCAGGAACCACCTCACTGCCCCCATGAGTGCACAGGGCGGGGACCACAGAAGTTCATGCTACGGTTTGTTCTTCTGGACCTAGTCCTGCGTAATACGGAGGAATGGCGTAAGTCGTCCAGGTGACTTACGCCTTTCTGACGATCGCTCGTATACCTATCACTCGGCTCCCAGAGGTGATGTAATGGTCCCACTGGACCGTGCACGCATCGTGACTGGTAGGAAGTCCCTCGTTCTGTCCTCTCGAGTGGTAGGAAGTCCCTCATTCTGTCCTCTCAAGAGGTTTTGGCCTCTTCAGAGACTGTGATGCGTCATAGGGACGGTACCCTCTCTCGTCACACTAATGAACACTATTCATCACCTGATCACCAGTCATGAGTACAGTCCAGGCATCGAGTAGCGCTTCCCCTGATGTGAGAGAGCATCGCTACCATCCTCAGAGGAGTGCTTCTCCACAGGGAAAACACCCCCTCTACCCACCCGTGAGCAGACTGAGGGGGAGCATTGGATCTTCCTCACCTGTCTCTTCAACTTCCTCAAGATACACTGGGGGAGGATGACACACCAGGGGGAACTGTGGGGAGTGTTCTCCTCATGATTCGGTCGGCCACGCGAGTGTATGTTTCTTGGTTCGGTCTTAGTTCCTGAGATGTCATATGTTTAAGTGGTTTGAGAAGATCATGGGGTGTCTGTCAAGGCTCTTCCCCTTGAGGACCTTCCCCTCAGGACACAGTCACTCCCGAGATTCAGAGGCCTTTTGCGGAGGTCATTGCGCTGACTCGTCAGCACAATGACCTAGGAAAGATAGATGGTAGCTCCCTCTGACCGCCCTTAGAGTCCCTCTGACGTTTAGAATCGTTCTTAGGTCCCTAAGAAGGAACCCAGAGCTTCTGTGGGGTTACTTTGGTCTTCCTTGTCTGATGGTGTGTTTGGCCAGGTGAACAATCTTGTCGCGGGGCAAGAGAGTTCACTAAGGGCCAACAGATCAGACAAGCTGCTTCCCCCTCTTCTACCTTGACAGAGTGATTTTACTTGCCCTTGGAGAACCCTTTGCCGACCAAACAGATTGACACAGAGCTAGTGCGGCTTGCCTCATACTGCGCGAACCAAAGGTTCTCCAACAGAAGGTGCTGCAGAGGCAAGTAGAATTGCCTCTGTTGAGGTAGAGGAGGAGGAAGCAGCTTGTTTGATCTGTTGGCCCTAAGAAAACTCTCTTCCCCAAGACAAGATTGTTCACCTGGCCTAACACACCTTTGTAGGCTACCGCTATGGTAGCTATCCAGGTCATCTTGCTGGATCTGTGGTCCCTCACAGTATCCAAAGTCACTGCTTCTTTGGGACAAATAGCTCCCGGAAAAGACTCAGCTTTCGGGAGACTTTGTCAGTCTGGCGTAGGCTATTTCCTACCTGGCCCACCAGCTGCAAACCTGTGGCCCACATTGTTCTTAGGAGGAGGGATGCTGTCCTAAATCGTATAACCAGGTCAGTGGGCCCAGAGTCAGCATTGGGTCTTAGGAATGGACCGTTGCTGGATTCATCCTCTCTTTCCTAGGGAGATGGTGGATGCTGCAGTACACAAGCTTAGAACTGAAGACAGTGATCATCTTGTCCACCAGGCAGTTGCCAAGACATCCGGGCCGTCTCGTGCAACTGCAGCTAGGCCTCAGAGCCAGACTAGCTTTTCCTCCGCCCCCAAGAAGACTCCTCCTTCTTGAGGGGCCTGAGGAAAGGCACAGCCTTACTCCTTCGCTCTGAAAGGGAATAATCAGCCCCCATCTTAGCACCCCTTCTCTCGCCGGAAGGGAGGTAAGCGAAAGAGTAAGAAGGGGAAACGTTAGGGAGGGCGCGTTCCCCCTTAGCTTGTTGCCATCGTTGGGGGCGGGGGGGGGGGGGGGGGGGGTTGCTACCTGGTGAGCCATTGGAAAACATGGGAGCGCTACAGAGCCGAGACCTGGGTTTTGTTAGATGTCCTTTGGGAGGGATATCTTCTTCTCTTTGAGTTGAACCCACCCTCACTGACCATCCGGGTCCGACTTCAGACATACATCTCTGGTTCTGCAAAGGTTCTGGCACTGAAAGAAGTGTTATCAATGCTGAGCAAGATAGCTATGGAAGTTGTTCGAGATCTGTCACCAGGGTTCTACAGCCGACTTTTCCAGGTGGAGAAGGCTATGGGGGCCTGGAGACTAGTGATAGATCTCTCTGCCTGAAACTGTTTTTGTTTGCCAGACTTGTTCTAGATGGAGAACGGAATCAGTTCCATGCTCTCCCCTATCAGGGAGAGTGACTTCATGCTTTCGTTGGACCTGAAGGATGCGTATTTTCAGATACTCATCCATCAGTCCTAAAACCAAAAAGTACTTTTTGTTTTATCCTAGATGGGACGGTGTTCCAATTCAGGGCACTTAGTTTGGACTTTCGACCGCCTCTCAGGTGTTAACGCGAGTGTTCACCTTAGTGTCAGCTTGGGCCCACTTGGTCAGGAGACGCCTCTTGAGGTATCTCGACGACTGGCTAGTCCTGGTAAGCTCACTCTCGCATTTGCTACAGGACAGGGATCGACTTCTCGATTTTTGTTACTATCTAAGGATCGTGATAAATTTCGAAAAGTTGGATCTCATTCCCAAGCAGAGGATAAAGTACCTGGGCATACTCATGGACAGTAGCAGTTTTCCCCGCAGACTCGGGAGGATCAGCAAGTTCAAGAAGGCAAGCTTAACTGTTTGTCTCGACAGGAACAGCAACTCGGCTTTGCCAAGTTGTGATCGGGGGTCACCTGTCGTCACTAGAGAAGTTAGTCCCTCACAGGCGACTTTACCTGCGGTCTCTGCAATGGAGATAAAAGGATGTTGGGTCACAGGCTCGAGATCCTCAATCCTTCCTTGTTCCTCTAATGGAGGAAGTGATGAAAGGATTTAGCCTGGTGGAATGAAGGTTTAGGGCACACACCTGGAGGAGTTGCTGACTGTAGGGGTGTGGAATTGACACAACAAGCACCTTCAAATCAACGTTCTGGAACTCAAGGCATCTTTCTTAGCTCTCCAAGCGTTCCGGGATAGTGATGGACACTCCATTGTGTTGATGAGCGACAACACCACAGTGGTGGCATATGTCAACAAACAGGTAGGCTTAGTGTCTCTTCCGTTGCATCAATTGACAGTGCAGATGCACAATGGGCTGCAATGCACTCGGTATAACTGTCCAGCCAGATACATTCCAGGCAAGAGGGAATGTAGTGGCAGACAAGCTCAGCTGTCAGAATCAGGTGATAGGGACCAATGGTTTCTACACCTAGACGTGGAAGAAAGGCTGTTCGACCTATGGGGTTGTCCAGTGGTGGACTTGTTCACCACCTGGCACAACAGAAAACTTCCAGGTTTCTTCTCCATCGTGTCAGACCCATGGCCAGCTGCAGAACGTGTTCCAACATCCGTGGGACAACCTCAAAGTGCTGGTCACCATCCTCAGATGATCCTGGTGGCTCATATCCCATTCTGTTGGGTCTTCTCTCTGAGGCACCTCGAGAGATTACCCCGTGGCACAACATTCTGTATCTAAAGCACATAGAATAGTACTACTCAGCAGAACAGTCGCTATGTCTTAACGGCTGGCGGTTATCCACCATCTCTTGTGATGAGAGGATTTCTTGCCTAGCAGCAACAGAGATGGCGGGATATCGCAGACATTCCTCTGCAGAATTGTACCATGGAACAAGTGGTCTGTCTTCTGTGGTTGGTTTCGTGGACAGGGTCTCTCTCTGCTCAGAGCTGCTCTTCAACAGATCGTGGATTTCTGTCTTTCTTCTCTGAGAGAAGTTCCTCTCTGTCTCTGCAGTTAAGGGCTACATGTCTGCCTTTGGCTTGGTCCTGAAACTGCAATGAGTTCATTCTTCCTCTTCTATGGAAATATCTCTTCTTATGAGGAGCTTCGAGAGGTCTTGCCCCACACAGAACTCAGGCCCCCTGAGTGGGATGTGCCTCTTGTCTTAAGGGAGCTTGACTCGTGAACCCTAAGAGCCCCTCTTCGAGAATCGTCAGACGGGATCTGATCCTTAAGACCACTCTTTTTTTTTTCTGGCCCTGGTATTGACGAAGTGAGTAAGTGAGCTTCATGGTCTCTCTTACAATGTTCAACACTCAAGGGGATGGGGATCCCTTACACTCAATTTCATCCCGGATTTTGTAGTGAAGACTCAGAATCCTTCAGTCCCTGACGATAGATTCGAGTCCTTTACGATCCCCTCCCTAGAGGACTTTTGTGGTAATGACCCAGACGAGATGCTACTTTGTCCCATTAGAGTGCTACGGCACTATCTGAAGACTCCTCTTCGTTAGACACAGTTTGACCAAGAAAGAGGTGTCCAAAACACTATATCTTTTCGGCTTCGTGAGGTGATCAGGAAAGCGTACTCCTCCGAAGGTAGGTTCGTCACTGGTACCTTTCGTCTGAGAGCCCATGCAAGAACCTGTTGGTTCCACAGGTACTGAAAGGAGGGGTTTTCATCCAACCAGACCACATTCACCTCCTTCTACCTTTGGGTATATTGCTCATAGGTCCTTGGATACCTTTTCCTTGGGACCCGTGGTGGCTTCTCAACAAGTTGTGTAGCTTACCCAGCTCCTGTAACTGGACAAAGTTGCATCTTGCCTTGTGTAACCATATGAATGGGTGTGAATGAGAGTGTGACTGGCTTCTCTTCGGACAGAAAGCTGCGGTCGTCACATGCTGGAAAAGGGTGTTGTGCAAGTAAGCTACATTACTAAGCTCCATTCTTTCCCTTTCATTGAGGGTATAGAAGCAAATATTCATCTCTTCCCTAACAAACAAGGGGGGGGGGGAGAGGGGACATTGACATAAGAAAAACCTGATACTTGTATATTTTATCTTCTTGCTTCCGACTATAAGTTCTTGTTTGCTATTCATAAGAAGCTACGCTTGTCTCCCTCTTATGAATTGCTCCAGAGGTCTGGCCAATGGTCTTGCAGTTCTCATACTTAGATCAATTGGACAGAGGCAAGATTCCCCCCCTCCCCCCACTCCCTTGGTCTTATGACCTGTTTGGGAATCTTGGTTGGGTGAACACCAGTCTGTTCACAAGAGTATCAGATTCCTCACCACCAATTAGTGAGTCTTCCTTATGTAAAGGACCGATGGTTTGTATTATGTGTACGAACAAATCACAAATTTTGAAATTAAATTGTAATTTTCCTAACTATACAAACCTTAGGTCCTTTCACATTTATGCCCCCTCTCATTGCCACCCCTTAATCGGTTTTCCCTGGGCCTAAAGGAAAGTGGATTCCAACTAGGGAACGGAAAAGCAGTTATTGCCTAACTACCTTGTTGTTATTCTCTTGACCAATTTCTAGCATACTCAAGAAGTATTCCTTACATAAAGGACCTCAGGTTTGTATAGTTATGGGACAATACAATTTACTTTTTCAAAAATGATATTTAAACTTCTTTTTTTGTTTTAATTTTTAATTGAGCCTCTTCTTTTTGTATTAATTTTCTGCCTCAATCTTCCATACTGCTCACCAAAATCCTACCTACGGCAGCCTAACAATTGAAAATCTATGGTAGCGCTAGTGTTGGTTACGGTATAGCTGGAATGCCCCGCCCCACTACTGGGTCTTATATAGGGAACAACCTGCAGAGAGCTTCAATCGTATTCTGGTCGGGCGGGACTCCCGACTGTCAGACAAGCAGTTACTGCCTAACTACCTTGTTGTTATTCTTTACATTTTTGCCCTCCTCATGCCACCCCTTAATCTGTCCTGGGCCTAAAGCAAAGTGGAATGTTT
>NC_087222.1:12425350-12447800 GCF_015104395.2 Macrobrachium nipponense
CAACATACTCTAGGTAAGTGATATAAAAGTGAAGTAATTGAAGTTAGAGAGAACGCCCCTAAATTATATGTAGTATTTGATATAAGCCTTGTTGAATATTTAGTCATACACAAACACATTGTTCAAAAGCCAGTCTGTCAGTTATTCACGATGCACTGACTTGAAATTTTCCCAGTTTTCACCTGGTTACAGAGACACTGTTTTAAATGTCAACATACCAAAAAGTACAAATAATCTGATAGAAATGACACCAGAGTGAGAGTAATATTTTGATTAGTAATTTATCAAACAATGTGTGAAGCATAATATTGCTTTTCACAGATTTAGCTCATGGGTAGATGGGGCCTGCCAAGGCTTAATAATTGATAGTTAAACGGGGCCAGGGTCTGCTGAAACCTAGTCTTCTGCATCTGAAATTTTGCATAAACATTTATATCCAGAGAATCCTTAATTTGTCCATGTCATAAAGTTTCTAGGTATTGGTCTTGGTGCCAGCAACTAATGAGTAGCAAATCAAAACGTTGAGCAAATTGATAAGCCATAAGGTGTTGGATTGGGTCACTTGCTTTCTTAATGAATTAGATGCTAGTGGAGGCATTCATTTAGATTTTAGTGTTCATTCATGGTTTTTCTCCACGATATAAAAGAACCTGCTTGCTAGTCCCTCTTCTGCTTTACCCACTTGTGCTATTTCTAGTCAGCTGCTTCTCTTCTCTTGTCCACACCATCGAGATATTTTAGATCACAATCTTTTTTCCATCTGCTGAACAGAATGTATCTCCATTGCTGCGTCATCCTTGAATTGATCCTGCAGAAAAGAGACCTCAAGAAGGATCTTTCCCACCATTATCCCTACATTAAGGCGTCAGTTGCCTGATGCCTCTTATTAAAGACATCATCCTCCACCAAACCTCTTCCCTCCATATCTTCCTTCATTTTATCTCGCCATCTAATTCTCTATGTCACTCTCGATATTCTTCCTCCAACAGGCTCTTCCCAAGCCCTCTTCACTCCCTCCCCATCCTCAACACATGCCTGTACTATCTCAATCGTGTCTCTCTTATCACCTCTGTCATCTTTAGTAAGCCTGCCCTTTTTCTTATTTCATCGTTTTCCAAAATCTCAACCAGTGATATTCCCATAATTCACCTCAGCTTTCTCATCTCTGTTCTCTCAAGCTTTACTTCTTGTTTTCTTCTTAGAGCCCATGTTTCTGATCCATGTATTAACTCTTGTCTTGTCACTGTGCTATAGATCTTGACTTTTAGCTTGTTTGGAACTTTTTTATCACATGCTACTCCAGCTACCTCTCTCCACTTCCCAACACAGCTTTTATCCTACTGTCCATATCGGCCTCATTATCCTCCCTCTTGGTTTAAAGTAGATCCTAAGTTTGTCCCTACATGTAATACAAACCCTCAGTCCTTTACATAAGGAATTACTTTCAGCGTTGGCTGGAAATAAGTCATAAGAGAATAACAACAAGGTAGTTAGGCAGTAACTGCTTGTTCGCTAGTCATGAGTGCCGCCCGACCAGACGTAAGCATTCTACTTTGCTTTCGGCCGCTGTTGTGTGCAGACGTGCTCTTTGCTCTCTCTGTTGTCGAGAATTGTGAGACCTTTCTTTGTTGTGTCTTTGTGAGTGATTGTGTTCTGTTGTTTGCTTTTATCGTGCAAACCCAAAACTCAGACAAGCCTTGTCATCCTCCATTCTCACAATGCGTTTGTCCTGGAGTAGGGAACAGAATGTGCAGTAGTTTCCACTCCAAAGTGGAAGTGGACCCTCACGTCCTCTGTGTGAGTGCCAAGGGCATGATTGTTCTCTAGATAATACTTGTGATACTTGTATTTCTTGGTTGGCAAAGCAGTGGGGGAGATACAAGGGGAGGAAGCAATCTCAGGGAAGTCTTCAAGGCTTCGTTGGAGGGGTACACACCCCCGTTGACTCCGTTGGTGGCTAATCTTTCGTCTTCCTTTTTCCCTCCGCGTAAGCTTCCCTATCTTGCTGTTTCCCCTTTGGATGAATGTCTACGTCTGCTTCTTTGTTCGATTCGTCGAACATAGAAGAGGGTGGGGAGGCATGCCGACCAGGTGCTGTATTTGGGAAGCTTCTGTTCACTCCGAAGGGGATCTTTTTCCTCCAAAGGGAACAGGAGTTCCCACCACTAACACAACTTTTGCTCCCTCAGGTGTGTCTGTCTCCGCGGTCAGGGATTTGCAACAGGCATGGGTGAAGTTGAATTTGCCTGGCACTCCTTACCAGGGGCTGATGGATCATTTTTATGTCAGCTCCTGTGACTCTTGGTGCAGTTGCTGGGACGATGACGGCTCTGTTAATGCAGCACTGCCTCACCTTGTGTATACCCAACAAGTTACCATAGTGACTCCTTCTGTGGTCGTGTCATTTGTTCCGCATACTTGAAGGACGGAACCTTTTCTGCCTCCTCCTCCAGGCTACGCAGTCCTCTCTCCCCCAGACAACTATGATAGACCCCAAACACTGTCCCCACTGTATCTTCCACCCATCTCTGTTCCCATGCCTGTTGCTGTACCTGTTCCTGACCGTGCAAGTGCTGCTGTGGTATCGGCGCCCCCGGTGGCACCCTGGATGGGGGATCTCACTATCGTTCTGAGGAAGTTGATGAAGAAGAAGTTTTTGTCTTCGTTGTCGTCGTCTGCCGCCACCTCCACTTCTTCCGAGGCTACCCCGCCGAAGAAGAAGGCTATCGCCCTACCCTCCCACCCCAAGAAGTCGCGTTCCATGACTTCTAAGGGTCTGTTTAGTAGCCGTTCTGGTGAGACGTGGTCCTTCCGCTGTCCTCCCCATTGCTTGTCGGGAGCAGGAACCACTCACTGCCCCCATGGATGGAGTTCACAGGGCGGGGACCACACGAAGTTCATGCTACGGTTTGTTCTTCTGGACCTAGTCCTGCGTAATACGGAGGAATGGCGTAAGTCGTCCAGGTGACTTACGCCTTTCTGACGATCGCTCGTATACCTATCACTCGGCTCCCAGAGGTGATGTAATGGTCCCACTGGACCGTGTACGCATCGTGACTGGTAGGAAGTCCCTCGTTCTGTCCTCTCGAGTGGTAGGAAGTCCCTCATTCTGTCCTCTCAAGAGGTTTTGGCCTCTTCAGAGACTGTGATGCGTCATAGGGACGGTACCCTCTCTCGTCACACTAATGAACACTATTCATCACCTGATCACCAGTCATGAGTACAGTCCAGGCATCGAGTAGCGCTTCCCCTGATGTGAGAGAGCATCGCTACCATCCTCAGAGGAGTGCTTCTCCACAGGGAAAACACTCCTCTAGACCCGTGAGCAGACTGAGGGGGAGCATTGGATCTTCCTCACCTGTCTCTTCAACTTCCTCAAGATACACTGGGAGGAGTGACACAACCAGGGGGAACTGTGGGGAGTGTTCTCCTCATGATTCGGCCACGCGAGTGTATGTTCCTGGTTCGGTCTTAGTTCCTGAGATGTCATATGTTTAAGTGGTTTGAGAAGATCATGGGGTGTCTGTCAAGGCTCTTCCCTTGAGGGACCTTCCCCTCAGGACACAGTCACTCCCGAGATTCAGAGGCCTTTTGCGGAGGTCATTGCGCTGACTCGTCAGCACAATGACCTAGGGAAAGATCGATGGTAGCTCCCTCTGACCGCCCTTAGAGTCCCTCTGACAGTTAGAGTCGTTCTGAGGTCCTAAGAAGGAACCCAGAGCTTCTGTGGGGTTACTTTGGTCTTCCTTGTCTGATGGTGTGTTTGGCCAGGTGAACAATCTTGTCGCGGGGCAAGAGAGTTCACTAAGGGCCAACAGATCAGACAAGCTGCTTCCCCCTCTTCTACCTTGACAGAGGTGATTTTACTTGCCCTTGGAGAACCCTTTGCCGACCAAACAGATTGACACAGAGCTAGTGCGGCTTCCCTCATACTGCGCGAACCAAAGGTTCTCCAACAGAAGGTGCTGCAGAGGCAAGTAGAATTGCCTCTGTTGAGGTAGAGGAGGAGGAAGCAGCTTGTTTGATCTGTTGGCCCTAAGAAAACTCTCTTCCCCAAGACAAGATTGTTCACCTGGCCTAACACACCTTCGTAGGCTACCGCTATGGTAGCTATCCAGGTCATCTTGCTGGATCTGTGGTCCCTCACAGTATCCAAAGTCACTGCTTCTTTGGGACAAATAGCTCCCGGAAAAGACTCAGCTTTCGGGAGACTTTGTCAGTCTGGCGGTAGGGCTATTTCCTACCTGGCCCACCAGACTGCAAACCTGTGGCCCAACATTGTTCTTAGGAGGAGGGATGCTGTCCTAAATCGTATAACCAGGTCAGTGGGCCCAGAGTCAGCATTGGGTCTTAGGAATGGACCGTTGCTGGATTCATCCTCTCTTTCCTAGGGAGATGGTGGATGCTGCAGTACACAAGCTTAGAACTGAAGACAGTGATCATCTTGTCCACCAGGCAGTTGCCAAGACATCCGGGCCGTCTCGTGCAACTGCAGCTAGGCCTCAGAGCCAGACTAGCTTTTCCTCCGCCCCCAAGAAGACTCCTCCTTCTTGAGGGGCCTGAGGAAAGGCACAGCCTTACTCCTTCGCTCTGAAAGGGAATAATCAGCCCCCATCTTAGCACCCCTTCTCTCGCCGGAAGGGAGGTAAGCGAAAGAGTAAGAAGGGGAAACGTTAGGGACAGCGTTCCCCCTTAGCTGTTGCCATCGTTGGGGGGGGGGGGGGGGGGGGGTGCTACCTGGTGAGCCATTGGAAAACATGGGAGCGCTACAGAGCCGAGACCTGGGTTGTAGATGTCCTTTGGGAGGGATATCTTCTTCTCTTTGAGTTGAACCCACCCCTCACTGACCATCCGGTCCGACTTCAGACATACATCTCTGGTTCTGCAAAGGTTCTGGCACTGAAAGAAGTGCTATCAATGCTGAGCAAGATAGCTATGGAAGTTGTTCGAGATCTGTGACCAGGGTTCTACAGCCGACTTTTCCAGGTGGAGAAGGCTATGGGGGCCTGGAGACTAGTGATAGATCTCTCTCCCCTGAACTGTTTTGTTTGCCAGACTTGGTTCTAGATGGAGACGGCATCATGTTCCATGCTCTCCCCTATCAGGGAGAGTGACTTCATGCTTTCGTTGGACCTGAAGGATGCGTATTTTCAGATACTCATCCATCAGTCCTCCAAAAAGTACTTTTGTTTTATCCTAGATGGGACGGTGTTCCAATTCAGGGCACTTCGTTTTGGACTTTCGACCGCCCCTCAGGTGTTAACGCGAGTGTTCACCTTAGTGTCAGCTTGGGCCCACTTGGTCAGGAGACACCTCTTGAGGTATCTCGACGACTGGCTAGTCCTGGCAAGCTCACTCTCGCATTTGCTACAGGACAGGGATCGACTTCTCGATTTTTGTTACTATCTAAGGATCGTGATAAATTTCGAAAAGTTGGATCTCATTCCCAAGCAGAGGATAAAGTACCTGGGCATACTCATGGACAAGTAGCAGTCTTCCCCGCAGACTCGAGGATCAGCAAGTTCAAGAAGGCAGCTTAACTGTTTGTCTCGACAGGAACAGCCAACTCGGCTTTGGCAAGTCGTGATCGGTCACCTGTCGTCACTAGAGAAGTTAGTCCCTCACAGGCGACTTTACCTGCGGTCTCTGCAATGGAGATTAAAGGAGTGTTGGTCACAGGCTCGAGATCCTCAATCCTTCTTCATTCCTCTAATGGAGGAAGTGAGGAAGGATTTAGCCTGGTGGCTAGATGACAGGAACCTCTTAATAAGAGTGGAGTTGCACACTCCCCCTTCGGACATGCTTCTGTTCTCGGATGCATGGAATGAGGGTTTAGGCACACACCTGGAGGAGTTGCTGACTGTAGGGGTGTGGAATTGACACGACAAGCACCTTCATATCAACGTTCTGGAACTCAAGGCATCTTTCTTAGCTCTCCAAGAGTTCCGGGATAGAGTGATGGGACACTCCATTGTGTTGATGAGCGACAACACCACAGTGGTGGCATATGTCAACAAACAGGTAGGCTTAGTGTCTCTTCCGTTGCATCAATTGACAGTGCAGATGCACAAGTGGGCTGCAATGCACTCGGTATAACTGTCAGCCAGATACATTCCAGGCAAGAGGAATGTAGTGGCAGACAAGCTCAGCTGTCAGAATCAGGTGATAGGGACCAAATGGTTTCTACACCTAGACGTGGCAGAAAGGCTGTTCGACCTATGGGGTTGTCCAGTGGTGGACCTGTTCACTACCTGGCACAACAGAAAACTTCCAGGTTTCTTCTCCATCGTGTCAGACCCATGGGCAGCTGCAGAGGACGTGTTCCAACATCCGTGGGACAACCTCAAAGTGCTGGTCACCATCCTCAGATGATCCTGGTGGCTCATATCCCAATCTGTTGGCTCTTCTCTCCGAGGCACCTCGAGAGATTCCCCCGTGGCACAACCTTCTGTATCAACCGCACATAGAACAGTACCACTTAGCAGAACAGTCCCTATGTCTTCACGGCTTGCGGTTATCCACCATCACTTGTGAGCGAGAGGATTTTCTTGCCTAGCAGCAACAGAGATGGCAGGGTACCTCAGACAGTCCTCTGCAGCAGTGTACCAGGAAAAGTGGTCTGTCTTCTGTGGTTGGTGTCGTGGACAGGGTCTCTCTGCTCAGAGCCGCTCTTCAACAGATCGTGGATTTCCTAGTCTTTCTTCGCTGAGAGAAGTTTTTCTCTGTCTCTGGAGTTTAGGGCTACAGGTCTGCCTTGGCCTTGGTCCTGAAACTGCAATGAGTGCATTCTTCTTCTTCTATGGAAATATCTCTTCTTATGAGGAGCTTCGAGAGGTCTTGCCCACCCAGAGAACTAAGGCCCCCTGAGTGGGATGTGACTCTTGTCTTAAGGAGCTTGACTCGTGAACCCTAAGAGCCTCTTCGAGAGTCGTCAGACAGGGATCTGATCCTTAAGACCATCTTTTTGCTGGCCCTGGTATTGTCGAAGTGAGTAAGTGAGCTTCATGGTCTCTCTTACAATGTTAAACACTCGAGGGGATGGGGATCTCTTACGCTCGATTTCATCCCAGATTTTGTAGTGAAGACTCAGAATCCTTCGGTCCCTGACGATAGTTTCGAGTCCTTTACGATCCCCTCCCTAGAGGACTTTTGTGGTAATGACCCAGACGAGATGCTACTTTGTCCCACTAGAGTGCTACGAGGCTATCTGAAGAGAACTTAGCATCTCCGGCCTAAGTGTCAACTCCTCTTCGTTAGCACCAGCTTGACCAAGAAAGAGGTGTCCAAAAACACTATCTCTTTTTGGCTTCACAAGGTGATCAGGAAAGCGTACTCCTCCGAAGGTAGGTTCGACACTGGTACCTTTCGTCTGAGAACCCATGCAAGAACCTGTTGATTCCACAGGTACTGAAAGGAGGGGTTTCATCCAACCAGACCACATCCACCTCCTTCTACCTTCTGGATATTGCTCATAGGTCCTTGGATACCTTTTCCTTGGGACCCGTGGTGGCTGCTCAACAAGTTGTGCAGCTTACCCAGCACATCTAACTGGACAAAGATGCATCTTGCCTTGTGTAACCATATGAATGGGTGTGAATGAGAGTGTGACTGGCTTCTCTTCGGACAGAAAGCTGCGGTCGTCACATGCTGGAAAGGGTGGTTGATGCAAGTAAGCTATATTACTAAGCTCCATTCTTTCCCTTTCATTAGGGTAGAGAAGCAAATATCCATCTCTTCCCTAACAAACAAGGGGGAAAGAGGACATTGGCATAAGACAAAGCCGATACTTGTATATTTGTCTTCTTGCTTCCGACTATAAGTTCTTGTTTGCTATTCATAAGAGGCTACGCTTGTCTCCCTCTTATGAATTGGTCCAGAGGTCAGGCCACTGGTCTTGCAGTTCTCATACTTAGATCAATTGGACAGAGGCAAGATTCCCCCCCTCCCTCTCCTCCTTTGGTTCTATGACCTGTTTGGGAATCTTGGTTGGGCGAACACCAGTCTGTTCACAAGACTATCAGATTTCTCCCACCAATCAGTGAGTCTTCCTTATGTAAAGGACCGATGGTTTGTATTATGTGTACGAACAAATCACAAATTTAAAAAGTAAATTGTAATTTTCCTAGCTATACAAACCTGAGGTCCTTTCACATTTATGCCCTCCTCATGCCACCCCTTAATCTGTTCTTGGGCCTAAAGGAAAGTGGAATGTTTACATCTGGTTGGGCGGGACTCCCAACTAGGGAACAAGCAGTTACTGCCTAACTACCTTGTTATTCTCTTACAACCAATTTCTAGCATACTCAGGAAATAATTCCTTACATAAAGGACCTCAGGTTTGTATAGTTAGGAAAAATACAATTTACTTTTAAAAATTGTGATATTTAAACTTCTCCTCCTGTTTTATAATAGAGCCCTTTAATTTTTGTATTACTTTTCTGCCTCAATCTTCCATACTGCCCACCAAAACCTCTGTTTTTTACATGAAACTTACCCAGTGATTATATAACTAAGAGCTTCCTACCTATGGCAGCCTAACAGTTGAAAATCTACGGTAGCGCTAGTGTTGGTTACGGTGTAGCTGGAATGCCCCGCCCACTACCGGGGCTTATATAGGGAACAACCTGGCAGAGAGCTTCAATTCGTATTTTACTGGCTCCTGGTGAACATCGGTGGATTTAGGCAGCCTTCTTCAGTGTATTGTGTTGATGAGTTCAGAGTTCATGGTGAAGTTCTCTGTTATGTTTTGTGATAGCACATTCTTTCAAATATGTCTGATTCTAGGAGAACTAGTGTTTGGTTTTGTGCGGATGGTTGTAAGACCAGGTTAGCTAAATCTTGTTATGATCCAAATTCCAGATGTAGCAAACCTCCTTGTAATCCTGTTGCCAGTTGCACATAGTTTATGATGCCTCTGTTCAATGTCTGCTGTATCTTTCAGGACGTCCATGATAATGTGACCCAAATACGGAAATTCGTGCATGAATTGCAGCTGATGATTTCCGAGGAAAATTTGTGGTTCTGCAATATGCTTAAGCTTAAGCAATCTCGGGAGCAGTGACATGCACTGGGTCTTGGTTTCGTTGTATAGGATATCAAATTCCTCTGCATATTGGCAGCAAGTGTCGATTGTAGACCTTGCACTGATGGGGAAATCAGAACCATATCGTCGGTGTAACAGATGTTTGTAGTTGTTTCATTGACAGTGCATCTGATTGGGAGTGAGTTCAGTTTGACATTCAAGGCATCTGTGTACGTATTAAACAGGTATGGGGAGAGAATGCCCCCTAGCCGAAGACCGTTTAGGGAGCCGAAGGTATACGATAATACGTTAACCCATTTGACACAGAATTACTGTGTGGAGAACCTACTACACTAGCAATGGTGGCCCCGCCACAAAATTTAGAATATTCTGACCGCCAGGGTAGGAAGCTTTCAGCATCATGGTAAGTATGTGTAAAATCTAATTTTATTATGAAAATGTCATTTTTGAAAAGGATGATCTCACACCCTATGGAGGAGTTGTGGGAGTTCCATTTGACAACGTCCTTGAGGATTAGAGAGAAGAGAGAGAGAGAGAGAGAGAGAGAGAGAGAGAGAGAGAGTTTCGTGGTTTGCATTGCTGTCAAGATGTGTAGTACGTATTTGTGTTTTAGTTTTCCATAAGAGAGAGAGAGAGAGAGAGAGAGAGATGGATGGTTAACAATTGAATTGGTTGTTGGTGAGTTCTGGGTTGTCTGCTGGTGCAGCTGGAGTTAGTTGTTAAGATCAGAGTTTTAAGTCAGTAAGTTGAGTGTTATTGATTTGTTGTTTAATTGTTGTTAAGTTTGATGTTGTTGCTTGGAGTTGTTGTGTCTGTGTTGTTAGATTTGTTGTGCTTATGAGTTTCTGTTGAGTTATGTGTGAGTTATTAAGGGTTGTTGTTGGTGAGCTGTTGTGACCAGCGGACAGTACAGCATAGCCCTGAGTATCTCGAGTTGGGTGAGTATATGTGTTTGTGTTTTTGTTCTGTGTGTATGTAGGTCAATTGTCCTGCATGTATTCCGTAGTGTAAAGAGGAAAGTGTGGCTGAGGGTGAGTTTGACAGCCAGATTGGTTAAGTTTATGTGGGGGCGGGGGGGGGGGGGGATTTTGCCCGCTTGCTTTTGAGCCTGTGATCCCACCACAACCCAAGCATAGGGTAAAGTATCGGTATATAGCAATGCTGATAGATATGGCAGCAGCAAGAGTCTGCCCCTCAGACTCGCATATCAGCAAGATCAGAGAAACAATGCAGTTATTCCTGTCTCAATAGGAAGAACCACCTCAGCAGTGCCAAGTCATTTTGGGTCACCTGTCATCCCTGCAGAAGCTGGTCCCTCGTGATTAGCTTCACCTTTGTTCTGTTCAGAGGAGAATGAAGGAGTTTTGGTCTCCGTAAGGGAGTCCTTATTCTTCCAGATGCCTTTCTCAGAGGAGGCAAGGAAGGACTTATCCTGGTGGTTCCAATCCCAAGGTGCTTCTGTTTGTCGATACATCGACTTAGGGATAACACACACCTGGAAGAGTTGCTGGTTTCAGGTGTGTGGAACCAGGACTTTCGACAGCTCCACATCTGGATCTCAAGGTGGCATTTTTGGCTCTACAAGAGGTTCAGGATCCGGTGATGAGGGGCACTCCATGGTGTTTATATCAACAATACAGTAATACCTCAATCTTACGCTATTTGAGTTGTGCAAATTCTTAATAGCACAAACTTTTCATTGGAACATAATTATTTATCATACAAGAGTATTTCAAAGCTGTGCAAAAGCAAATGCAACATTTTAAAACTCATGAAAAAACTTGCAGAAGTGTTTGTTTAATTCCATATATGATCTATAAGTTTTCAAGCTTTTATGTTATAATTAGATTACAGGCGGTCCCCGGGTTACGACGGTTCCGGCTTACGACGTTCCGAGGTTACGACGCTTTTTCTTAAATATTCAATGGAAAAATCCGTCCTGGGTTGAGACGCTTGTTCCAAGGTTACGACGCTGACGCTTCCGACGCTCTGAGTTAACGACGCTTTTAAAAAACGCATTCTATGATAAAAATCCTTTATAGTTTAGCACAGTATATTAATAAAAATAAGTTTCTGGTTAGATTACAACAAAAATTTTGAGGTTATGATGATTTTCGACACTTTTTATGTCGTATTTTTCGATGTTTTTTAGTGACGCCTCATATGCGGAACTAGTTTCCGAGCGAATAAATACATACTAGCTTGCGGTGCGCAAAGTTTACATATAACAGTCCAAAAGCGCAAATAATGAAAAAATCATTGCTTGTTTCCAGTAATAATAACAAAACGAAGTTTCTGGTTAGATTACAACGCAAATTCCAAGTATCCAAAGAGAGACATTATCCAGTAATTTGATCAGTAGAGAGAGAGAGAGAGAGAGGAATACGAAAGCAGATCGAGTGGTAGAGATAGGAGAGAGAGAGAGAGAGAGAGAGAGAGAGAGAGAGAGGTGTCTTCCAACGCTCCGAGTTAAGGACAGAGAAGTGTTCGTTTCATTAAACGCCCTCTGACTCATGCCAGTAAATGTTTTGTTGATACTAATAATATAAGCCTATTTAAAGATACGTTTACTTTAATTAGTCTATATGATACGTAAATAGTAATCAACTGTTTTTGTAGCCCTCAAGATTTGGCAAAATCGAAGTATCCAAAGAGAGACATTATCCAGTAACTGGAACCTTGACATACAAATTCAATTTGTTCCGTTACCATCGTCGTATATCAAAACAGTTGTATCTCAAAGCATTTTTTCCCATTAAAAATAATATAATATGTATTAATCCGTTCTAGCGCTATGAAACCACACCTAAACACAGCTAAATTACATATAATATACACAATTTATACACAAATAATAAAATCAATTAAAAAAAAGAAAGGAATTTTACTTACCACAACGAAAGATGACATGAGGCCAGCAGGGGGAGGAGGTAGGGAAGGGTGGCAGGGAACGATTTGTTCTCTTTCTATTTACGTATGTACACTAATAACTATGTAATAAACACAAATGAAATAACATTGCTAAACTAATTTTTATTTATTTTTTTTAATCAGTTCGTAGTTTAGAAATAATGGTGATGCCTTTGGAAGGTTTTTATAGCTTCCTTCGGCTTGATGATCGTGGATATTGTAGAAGGATTTCGACCATACTCGTTTGCCAAATCGACGATACGAACGCCACGTTCATGCTTTGCTATAATTTCATGTTTTGCTTCCATCGAAATCATTTTCTTGGGTTTTTTCTTATCACCTGCTTTGTCTTTAGCTTTGAGACCCATGGTTAATAATAAAATAGACAAAATAACATGAAAAATAGGCGCAAATACAACGAACTAAACAACGACGTGTTAACATGCAGCACCAACAAACAAACAGACTGAATGCCATTTATCGGGTTTGCCTATCAACTAACACTCATCGCAAAATCGTATCTCAAATATTTCGTTGTATATCAAAGCTTATATTTTCGCAAATTTTCTGTTGTATCTCTAAACATTCGTATATTAGGGCAATCGTATGTCAAGGTTCCAGTGTAATTTGATCAGAGAGAGAGAGAGAGAGAGAGAGAGAGAGAGAGAGAGAGAGAGAGAGAGAGAGAGATGCCTTGGCAACAATGGTCTCGGGGATTGACGTAACGTTTATTTTCTGAATAGATAGGACAGAGAAGTGTTCGTTTCATTAAACGGCCTCTGACTCATGGCAGGAAATGTTTTGTTGATACTAATATATAAGCCTATTTAAAGATACGTTTACTTTAAGGGGACCACCTCCCGGTCGGGGGGCCAGATAGGGAGGGTTTGGGGTCGGAAAACCATTTTTTCTTTTTTTGGCTATTTGTGTTGCTAAGGGTACTGGCTTGCCAGACACAAAAGATTATAGCTGAATTCGTATTACAAAAGGCCTAAAAATGCAATTTTCTACAGGTATATGTATATGAGCCAAAATGTTCATTTACGTAAAAAAGTCAAATAGCATACTCATTTATTCAATATAACTTTTTCTTACAGTGCTATATTACTGGCTTGCCAGACACAAAAGATTGTAGCTGAATTCGTATTCCAAAATGCCTAAAATTGCGATTTTCTACAGGTATATATGAGCCAAAATGTTCATTTACGTAAAAAAGTCAAATATCATACTCATTTATTCAATATAACATTTTCTTACAGTGCTATATTACATTGTCGTATGATAGCATTTCCCGATGGATATGGCAATGCTTAGAAGAGCTGAAGAATCCCGCAGACAGATTCAGTTGCCCACAAGAATTGAAAGGCGAAGCGTACATAACTTAGTGCTCTTGATTTTTTTGTAATTTTACGTAATTCTATGTGGTATTGTTTATTATAAACTGTAACCATGCCTCGTAGAAAGCATCAGAGACAATGTAAATTACTGTCAGAGACAATGAAAATGGTACATGAAGAAACAAAGGTCCAAAGAATGGAGCCAGTTTTATTGGGGTTTAGGTGAATAAATATAGTACATGGTAACTTTCAAATGCGTTTTTCTCGAAACTTTGTTTTTCGGCTAAAAAGGTCCATTTAAACCCTTATAACTTTGCCAATTTTTAACCAATTTCAAAAATTTTGGGCTCAAATGATTTGTAGATAAATTCTGCATAATTATCATTATATACATTTTTGAAATTTTTTTGAATATTCAGTTTGAGCTTATGTGTTTGTTCAACTTTTGTCAAAATTTTTTTTTTCTAAATTTGGTGTAAGTATTAGGTCAAAAGGCAAAAAGAAAAAGGTATTTTTTTACAATTCTGTATAATGTTTTCTATAGAGTATACTTTCAGCTTTAAATTGATGTGTTTATTTTGGAAATTGGTTAAAAATTAAGAGAGCCTTAGGGTTTTAAAAAAGGCCAAAAATTTTTGGTTCTTAAAGGAGAAAAATATTAATTAAAAAAAAAAACTAATAATCAGATCAGGCTGAAACTTACTGGGGAACCTTTTCATAATGGTTTATATACGCTGTAAAAAAATGGAGTGGATAGCAGGAAAAAAAATACTCCCTCCCCTATGGGGTGGAGGTGGTCCCCTTAATTAGTCTATATGATACGTAAATGGTAATCAACAATAGAAGACACTTTCCAACACCCATGGGACAGTCTCCAAGGCCTATGCTTTCCTTCCATTTTGTCTGATTTATTGTGTGATCAGCAGGGTCATGATCACCCCAAATCCCAGATGACCTTGGTTGCTCCCAAGTGACCACTTGCTGAGTGGTATCCAGACCTGATAGCTCTACTTTCCTAGGTACCAAGAGAGATTCCTGCTTGGTACAACCTGCTGTGCCAGCCGCTCATAGAGAGGTATTACCAGGCTGTGAGAGAACTGTCACTTCACGCCTGAAGACTATCCACCATCTCTTGCGAGTGAGAGGTATTTTCTCGTCATAAGATGTCTGGATATCTTTGTAAATCTTCAGTGGCTGTGTACCAGAGGAAATGTGTTGTCTTCTGTTGTTGGTGTCGTCGATTGGGTATCTCTCTGGTGGGATCTCCTCTTCAGCATGTTGCAGACTTTCTTGTCTTTCTTCGCCGAGAGAAGTTTCTCTCCATGTCAGCGTTCAGGGGCTACAGAGCTGCCCTTGGACTAATCCTTTGCTTGAAGGGTGTCGACCTCTCTTTCTTGTGGAGATCTCCAGGAATTCAGTCCCCTGAGTGGGATGTGACTCTTGTCTTACAGAGCTTGACGTGTGCCCCCTATCCTTCATGAGGGTTGTCAGACAGGGATCTGACCTTCAAGACTGTGTTCTTGCTTACCCTGGCATTGGCAAAGAGAGTTGGTGAACTTCATGGACTTGCCTTCAGTGTTAAACACTTGAAGGGATGAGGATCTGTCATGCTCTAGTTAGTCCCAGAATTCGTAACGAAGACTCAGAATCCTTCGGTTCCTGACCCCAGATTCAATTTCTTTTTTATCCCCTTCCTAGAGGATTTTGCTGGTATTGATCAAGACAATATACTACTGTGTCCAGTTCGAGTGTTGTGGTGCTATCTAAAGAGGTTTCGACATCTCCATTCTGAGTGTTGACGACTCTTCATTAGTGCTGGCTCGACCAAGGAGGTGGTTTCCAAGAACATGATTATTTTCTGGTTTAGTGAGAAAATCAAAAGAGCGCACTCTACTTCTGACGAAGTAGTTAGGAGTACTTCTGAGTAAGAGCTTACAAGGTAAGGGGCATTAGTCTGTCCCTTGCATTCTGGAAGAACATGTCAGTTCCACAAGTACTGAGGATGGGAGTGTGTTCGGGAAAAACTACATTCACATCCTTCTGCCTTCGGGACATTGCCCATGGGTCCATGGACACTTTTTTTTTCTTGGGTCCTCTGGTGGCTGGTCAACAAGTTGAGTAACTCGCCTGGCTTCCCTAGAGAGACAGATAGCATCTCGCCTAAGTTGTTCATTTACGAAGAGAGAGTGTGAATGAGTGACTGGCCTCCTTCTCTTCCCTTTATCTTTTTACACCCTTCCTCACCTGTAGGGCAGAGGGAAGGTTGGTGTGTGATGCAGGTGAGCCACATAACTGAGTACTGTACCCTGTCTATAATCTAGAAGTCTGTAGGTTAATAGATGCATGCCCATCCCCTCTCTCTACCAAAGGGAGAGAGGAGCTGACAATTAAATAAAACCTATTGGTGTTATTATTCTTTTAATGTCTGACACGAGGGGTTCATCTAAACTCTTTTTGAATCAATGATGGTATACATGCCCATTGAATCACAAGACCCAGAAGTCTGGCTGTTGAACGTCACATAAGCTCAACAGGTCAGAGGCACAGGACTCCTTCCTCTGCTCTACATGACCAGGAAAGAGGCCCAGGTGAATTGAGGTACCAGTCAGTTCAGAGATTTACTGAGAATCCTTCCATCATGAAGTAAATATCCATATATAAAGACCGAAGGTTTGTATTTGTTTAGGAACAAACTACAAAGATTTTAAGTAATTTGCATTTTTCTGAACATACAAACCTGAAGGTCTTTACATAAATTGCCCACCTCAAGCCACCCCTCTTTCTACTACCTGAGCCAAAAGGTTAAAGTAAAGTATAAGGATGTGTGGGCGGGAATCCCACCCTACCGTTGATAGTTAGCCACCTTACTTAAATTTAAATGGCTTTTTTCATAGCTTGCGCTGCAATTATATCCATGTGTAAAGACCTTCAGGTTTGTATATTAGGAAAAATATAAATTACTTAAAAAAATTGTATGGGTGAGGGGAATTCCCTTGCTCACTCTTCTTAACCACTAGTTAACCCATTTCCAACATGCACTGAAAGCTACTCCTTCATAAAAAGCTCTGGTTTGTATCGCTCTGAAAAAAATGTCATATATGAAGAAATGTAGCAGCATATACCTTCCAAAATTGTCATCAGTGTTGCTGGTCATAATAGCTACTCATGTATTGTATCCACAATAACAATCAGTGAAACTAATTTGAAAACTTTCATCTCTCTTCAAATTACTACTCAATTTACCCTTACTATTTTTTCTTATTATTATCTACCACATCTGTGGATAATATGGTGTTATGTATAGCTGGATCACATGCTGGTCTCTTTCATTTTCTATTCTTGGCCTTTGATTTGTTAATAAGATATGTTCACAAGTAATTTATATTGTAATGTCAAGCTAAGAAGGTTTACAGATGTGATGTGGTGGGCGTCAATATTAACTGTTAATATGTTGTTGCATTGTTGCCTCAGGAATGTTTTGATGCTGTGTCTGGACAACGTTTGGTAGGATTGTATTCATGTTTGGATAGAACTATCAAATGCACGCTTTGTTAATCGGCCTGAGACCTTATTTTTGTGCTTCAGTTTTGGCATTATGTTTCCTAACTCTGTGTTACATTCTTTGATTTCAGATTCTCCCTCAGAAGAACCTTCCTTCCTTCGTCAGTTTTGATTAGCATCAGGATTTTGGGAAATGCATGGTGTTTAATGGTACTACATGGAACATTACCAATAGCAAATCTTAAGTGTATGAAACAACAGTGAATTATTGTACGCATATTTAACAGATTTAAACAAGTAAAATTTGTTTTGAATATTAGATTCATACTTCAGCAAAGAAATCTGGTTGTAGTCCTTCAAGATATTGTACAGGTTTATTCGGTAATTATTTGTAAACAATTCTGTGTCAAGAGTTGTGAATTGAACACATTGCCATTACAGAACAGGACAGGACATAAGGCTAAAATGAATCCAGAACATTCTTTAGAATTTCCTTTGAAAAGTGAAACTGATGGTGGATTGTCATTACTTTCCATAAATCAAGAAAACAGCAACTTGGCTGCCTTTAGTGGAACCAGTGATGGAGACTTTTTGTCTCTGGATCCATTGATGGACATCAAAATAGAACCAGAGGAATTCTGTGAGTCTAATGAAGATGATGAATATTCATATAAAATGAATTCAACAGTGAATGAAAAACATCCACAAACTTGCAAAAAGGAAGTAAAACAAGAAAGAAGGATCTGTGACAATGGAGAGAAGCCTTTCATATTCACTGACTGTGAGAAAACATTTTACAAAAAAATTAATCTTACAAATGATATCACAAATCCGACCAGAGAGAAATTCATATGCAATGACTGTGGGAAAGTATTTTCCTGGAAACATAATCTTATAGTTCATATGAGAATCCATACAGGAGAGAAGCAATTCATGTGCAAAGAATGTGGGAAAGCATTTTCCTGGAAATCAAAACTCACACTTCATATGAGATTGCATAGTGGAGAGAAGCCATATATGTGCAAGGAATGTGGGAAAGCATTTTCCCACAAATCCAATCTTACAACACATATGAGAATCCATACAGGAGAAAAGCCATATATGTGCAAGGAATGTGATGAAGCATTTTCCCAGAAAACAAGTCTTACACTTCATATCAGAATCCACACTGGAGAGAATCCATTCATATGCAAGGAATGTGGGAGAGCATTTTTCCGGAAAAATGATCTTACAAGGCATATGAGAATCCATACCGGAGAAAAGCCATTCTTGTGCAAAGAATGTGAGAAAGCATTTTCCTTGAAACATAGTCTTATAGCTCATATGAAAATCCATACTAGAGAAAATCCATTCATATGCAAGGAATGTGGGAAAGCATTTTCCCGGAAATCAAATCTTACACGTCATATGAGGTTGCATACTAGAGAGGAAAAAGAAGCAACATGATAAAATAAGCCAGTTAAGGCAGAGATCTCTCAAATGACCAACTATATGACATATCAAAATCTCTCACAAAATCTGCTCAAGAAAATATGGAAAATAAAGAAAAAATACAGATTAGGGGATGAACATATGAGTGGAAAACTGGCAGAACACCAAGCCAATATAAAGGCCCTAGCTTCACAAATAGGAAAGAAACAACAGAAGATAAAAGTGAAACAGATAAATAGGCAGTTTGGTGAAAATCCAAAGATTGTGTATAGGAAGATGACGAAAGAAACAGTGTAGGTGCGAACACCACCTAGCAAGGAAGACCTAGAGAGATTTTGGAAGCCACTGTTTGAAGTTCTTAGACAACACCAAGGAAATTCATGGATTGACACCATTAGTCAGAAGAACAGCCAGAAACAGCAAATGCCACCAATAAACTTCACCATAGGAAAAGTAACAAAACTAAAAGAATATAGTAATTTCAAGACACCAGGAATAAGCAAGATCTCATATTTCTGGCTAAAAAAACATCACAGCACTACACCACACTTATGCACAAACCTTCTCAAGAATTGTAAGAGGAGAAGAATCACCAGAGTGGCTCACAACAGGAAGCCCCAACCTTCTCCCTAAGAGCTCTGGAGACTGAGCTCCCTAATAAATATAGGCCCATCTGCTGTCTACCAACAACCTACAAATGGCTCACATGAGTCAGAGCAGACGAGATCTGTGAACACCTAGATCAAGGCAAATATATGGAAAAAGAACAAAAGGGATGCACAAGAAACAAACTAGGTACTAAAGACCAACTGCTAATAAACAAACAATATTAGAAGATTGTAAGAAGAAATGGCAAATTAATCTTAATATGGCTTGGATAGATTACAAGAAGGCATTTGACACCGTGCTGTGCACCTGGATATTCAAATCTATGGAATTAGACAACATCAATGAGGAAATAAGATCTTTCTTGGCAGCACAGATGAGTAAGTGGAAGACCACTCTCTGTCTACCAAACTCTGAGAGCCAGATAGGAATTCCAGACATTAAGATCCATAGAGGAATATTCCAGGGTGTCAGCCTCTCACCACTTCTATTCTGCTTGACCATAGATCCACTCAGTAAAATCTTGAACAACATAAACACTGACTATGACCTAAGTAAAAGCAGAAGCAGAAAAGAGAATGAAAGAGTGAACCACCTGCTCTTCATGGATGACCTGAAGTTATCTGCAGATTCAGAAGAAAAACTGGAAGAACAAGTTAGGACAGTCCACCAATTCTCAAATGACACCTGCATGGAATTTGGGTTAGACAAGTGTACCAAGAGTATAATAAAGAGAGGGAAGAGAGTAATATCAGAAGGCATAAAGGTAGAGGAAGGCATGTTTATTGAAGACCTGGCAGAGGATTCTGCATATAAGAACTTGGGAATACAAGAAAACACTGGTTCTCTTGTATCCCCAAGAAAGAACAAGATCACTGCCATAAACCAGCTGGCAATACCATTGGTGACTTATTTATAGTTTTGGTATTGTAGACTGGCCACAAGGTGAGTTAGACAGGATAGATATTAAAACCAGGAAGATTCTCACCCTACATAAAGTCACATGCAGACACCAGTATAGGGACAGAATATATCTCCCTCACAGAGAAGGTGGATTAGGCCTGACTGAGATCAACCACACCTACAGAGAACCAATGGTAAGTATAGGGCAGTACTTGAATAGCTCTGAGGACGAAAACATCAAAATGGTTGCCCAACACCATAATCTAACCCTGAGCCAACTAACAGCAATAACAAAACAGGCTAAGAACTTTGTAGGAGATCTGATAGAAGACAGAGGGTACTGAACAGACTCCAGCAACAGAAATACAGTCACAGAGAGGAGAGACTTCGAATGGAAAGACCATGGAAGAGCAGGAAGATTTCAAGAATGGAAAAAAATTTCATAGACAACAAAGAGTCCCTCAGAAGGATAAGAAATGGAGATCTAGGTTATGATGGAGAAAGACTGATAATAGGAGCACAAGATCAAGGCTTCCTAACAAATGGCTTCAAGAAAATGGGGGGCATGTCAGCAAATGATCCTTGTAGGTTTTTTCATGCAGCGATTGAGAGTGTTAGTCATCTGATATCAGCTTGTTAGACTGCTTGCAGATGGTTACTACACAGCACACCACAACAAAATGTGTAAAGTATACAGAACTGAAGTGAAAGGAAAAGTGTAGGAGCATGAACCAGATCCAGTCACCTCCAATAAGGCTGTTGCCATCTTTTATGACAAGGAAATTCCAACAGGAAGATATATATAGAAGGAGGTGCTATGAGACCTGATGTTGTGATCTGGAACAAGGAATAAACAGCAAAGATTATAGATGTGACAGTACCCAGTGACTTTGGCCTCAATAGAGCTGAAAGGCATAAAATAACAAAATACCAAGACCTGAAGAATGACCTGAAAAGCACATGGGAACTGATGGAAATAGAAAAAAAATACATTTGGTGGTAGGAGCAACAGGAATTATAAAGAAAAATCTGAGAAAATATCTTCAAGGTATACGAAATTACCCAGTATAAATGAGGTATAAATTGCTGCCCTCAAAGCAATGGTAAACACCGAGAAACTAGCCCAACCATAGACCCCAGGCTGGGGTCCATTGCACCCCTGATATAAATTGAAAATTAAGAATAACATAAGCGAAAGAGAAACCATATATTTGTTCTTTATGTCAAAGAAGTTTTTCTCAACCAAGTCCTCTCAAAAGACAGGAGAATTCACACTAGACAGAAACTGTTTACTTGATCTCTGTCCAAGTAATTTTTATGACATGATTTTATTTAACTTGACTCTTGTGTCTGTTTTGAATGAAGGTGTCTCAAAAGGTGTGTGAAAACTCATGCTAGAAAGAAGTCATATCCTGTATCTGCACTTACTTTCCAAGAAGTCTTTTTTTATTAGGGTTTTTCATTAGGTTAATTTTAGAATGAATTCGTTAACTCAGTAGAAAGACGATGTTGAAACAGTTTTTCTCTGGTAGACTCATAACATATGTGAGCACTCATGGAGGATAGATATTATTCTTTTACACTGCATGTTGTACTTTTGTCTTCTATTCTGCAAATCACAGTCATTGGTTCTGAATGCCAAACTGTTTTTCAGGTGTCAAAATGCCCAAGCAAAGTCACTCATAAGCGAGGATGTTCAGTTGTACTGACAGATTTGTTAATGTTTTGCACCCCAAAGTAAGTTACACTTGATGTGTAGATAATTATTGTGAACTTGTCTGCAAAATCTATAGAAAAAAAGGCAACAGCAACCTAAGGGACGATAAAAAGAAAAACCATATTTATATTTTTATGATCCAGTTCATGACCATCATCATCGCTGTTACTCAAAGAAGAGAAGGAGAATCTGGAGGAGGGTCTGAGTGAAAATGCAGATGAAGGCTCTTCATTTTCAGTCTTTATTTGAAGCCAAGGCAGAGCCAAAGTATTTTGGCAAGAGTGAATTTGATTCAAAATGGTTGGGTAACCTTTATGCAAAGGTAAAATAAATGACTTTGTTTTTTCTTACAATTGTTCTCAATGATCGCTAGATTAAGAATTTTCCTTCACCTTCTCCACTTTTCTTGTTCCTGTGTATGCTTGAATATTTTCATGAAATGTTATTCTTAGGGAAATAGAAAGGATTGATATCTTCATTAAACTTCAATGAAATTTAGGAGCAGTTTTATTTGATTATTTTTTATTTATGTTCTTGGTTTTAATCTTCTACAAAGAATGTGCTACAGCATTTGCAAGTAAATCCTAATGCCTTGTATTCGCTCACTAAATATTACATAGCACTGTGTAGTATTTTGTTTTAGGTTAACCAGTCTGAAGTGTTGAGACTAGACTAGTTATGTAAATGACTAAAGTAATGTGTTATTCTGATTAGATTAAACCTCCTTTTTTATTTCATTTCATTGTATAAACTTTTGAAAATATTGATAAATAATAAAAACTGTTTATACGTAAATCTTTCATTTGACCCCATTAAAACTTAAATAGTAACAGGATAATATTCTATACTGCCAAAAGTGAATGAATGCACCATGATGTGGTCTGAATGCATCAAGTATTTGGTCCCAGTGCACCTCTTCCCAATGGAAGTGTGTCTTTCCTTGTGGTCCCAATGCACCCAGCTTCATTCACATAACAACTGCCTTTGGCGAACTGTATAAAT